>NC_142756.1:29590005-29893036 GCF_054948205.1 Urtica dioica subsp. dioica | reverse complement strand
TTGTAACTCGCTGCCTTTCGGCTCATGAGCTGGGCGGCGAGCGCGGTGCCACATTTGTGTGGCTAGATTTCCCGTGGACGCTGGCTAGACCAGATACGTCCGGCGGATGCAAGCCTTTGAAACCCATTTGTAACTCGCTGCCTTTCGACTCACGAGCTGGGCGGTGAGCGCCGCCACATTTGCGTGTCCAGGTTTCCCGGGGACGCTGGCTAGACCAGATACGTCCGGCGGACGCAAGCCTTTGAAACCCATTTGTAACTCGCTGCCTTTCGGCTCACGAGATGAGCGGCGAGCGCGGTGCCACATTTGTGTGGCCAGGTTTCCCGTGGATGCTGGCTAGACCAGATACGTCCGGCGGACGCAAGCCTTTGAAACCCATTTGTAATTCGCTGCCTTTCGGCTCACGAGCTGGGCGGCGAGCGCGGTACCACATTTTTGTGGCCAGGTTTCCTGTGGACATTGGCTAGACCAGACATGTTCGGCGGAAGCAAGCCTTTGAAACCCATTTGTAACTCGCTGCCTTTCGGCTCACGAGCTGAGCGGCGAGCGCGGTGCCACATTTGTGTGGCCAGGTTTCCTGTGGACATTGGCTAGACCAGACATGTTCGGCGGACGCAAGCCTTTGAAACCCATTTGTAACTCGCTGCCTTTCGGCTCACGAGCTGGGCGGCGAGCGCGGTACCACATTTGTGTGGCCAGGTTTCCCGTGGACGCTGGTTAGACCAGATACGTCCGGTGGACGCAAGCCTTTGAAACCCATTTGTAACTCGCTGCCTTTCGGCTCACGAGCTGGGCGGCGAACCTGGTGCCACATTTGTGTGGCCAGGATTCCCGTGGACGCTGGCTAGACTAGATACGTCCGGCGGAGGCAAGCCTTTGAAACCCATTTGTAACTCGCTGCGTTTCGGCTCGCGAGCTGGGCGGCAAGCGCGGTGCCACATTTGTGTGGCTAGATTTCCCGTGGACGCTGGCTAGACCAGATACGTCCGGCGGATGCAAGCCTTTGAAACCCATTTGTAACTCGCTGCCTTTCGACTCACGAGCTTGGCGGTGAGTGCTGCCACATTTGCGTGGCCAGGTTTCCCGTGGACGCTGGCTAGACCAGATACGTCCGGCGGACGCAAGCCTTTGAAACCCATTTGTAACTCGCTGCCTTTCGGCTCACGAGCTGGGCGGCGAGCGCGGTGCCACATTTGTGTGGCCAGGTTTCCCGTGGACGCTAGCTAGACCAGATACGTCCCGCGGACGCAAGCCTTTGAAACCCATTTGTAATTCGCTGCCTTTCGGCTCACGAGCTGGGCGGCGACCGCGGTGCCACATTTGTGTGGCCAGGTTTCATGTGGACATTGGCTAGACCAGACATGTTTGGCGGACGCAAGCCTTTGAAACCCATTTGTAACTCGCTGCCTTTCGGCTCACGAGCTGGGCAGCGAGCGCTGCCACATTTGCGTGGCCAGGTTTCCCGTGGACGCTGGCTAGACCAGATACGTCCGGCGGACGCAAGCCTTTGAAACCCATTTGTAACTCGCTGCCTTTCGTCTCACGAGCTGGCTGGCGAGCGCGGTACCACATTTGCGTGGCCAGGTTTCCCGTGGACGCTGGCTACACCAGATACGTCCGGCGGACGCAAGCCTTTGAAACCCATTTGTAACTCGCTACCTTTCGGCTCACGAGTTGGGCGGCGAGCGCTGCCACATTTGCGTGGCCAGGTTTCCCGTGGACGCTGGCTAGACCAGATACGTCCGGCGGACGCGAGCCTTTGAAACCCATTTGTAACTCGCTGCCTTTCGGCTCACGAGCTGGGCGGCGAGCGCGGTACCACATTTGTGTGGCCATGTTTCCCGTGGACGCTGGCTAGACTAGATACGTCCGGCGGATGCAAGCCTTTGAAACCCATTTGTAACTCGCTGCCTTTCAGCTCACGAGCTGGGTGGCGAGCGCAGTACCACATTTGTGTGGCTAGGTTTCCCGTGGCCGCTGGCTAGACCAGATACATCCGGCGGACGCAAGCTTTTGAAACCCATTTGTAACTCGCTGCCTTTCGGCTCACGAGCTGGGCGGCGAGCGCGGTGCCACATTTGTGTGGCCAGGTTTCCTGTGGACATTGGCTAGACCAGACATGTTTGGCGGACGCAAGCCTTTGAAACCCATTTGTAACTCGCTGCCTTTCGGCTCACGAGCTGGGTGGCGAGCGCGGTACCACATTTGCGTGGCCAGGTTTCCCGTGGACGCTGGCTACACCAGATACGTCCGGCGGACGCAAGCCTTTGAAACCCATTTGTAACTCGCTGCCTTTCGGCTCACGAGTTGGGCGGCGAGCGCTGCCACATTTGCGTGGCCAGGTTTCCCGTGGACGCTGGCTAGACCAGATACGTCCGGCGGACGCAAGCCTTTGAAACCCATTTGTAACTCGCTGCCTTTCGGCTCACGAGCTGGGCGGCGAGCGCGGTACCACATTTGTGTGGCCAGGTTTCCCGTGGACGCTGGCTAGACTAGATACGTCCGGCGGATGCAAGCCTTTGAAACCCATTTTTAACTCGCTGCCTTTCAGCTCACGAGCTGGGTGGCGAGCGCAGTACCACATTTGTGTGGCTAGGTTTCCCGTGGCCGCTGGCTAGACCAGATACATCCGGCGGACGCAAGCTTTTGAAACCCATTTGTAACTCGCTGCCTTTCGGCTCACGAGCTGGGCGGCGAGCGCGGTGCCACATTTGTGTGGCCAGGTTTCCTGTTGACATTGGCTAGACCAGACATGTTTGGCGGACGCAAGCCTTTGAAACCCATTTGTAACTCGCTGCCTTTCGGCTCACGAGCTGGGCGGCGAGCGCGGTGCCACATTTGTGTGGCCAGGTTTCCTGTGGACATTGGCTAGACCAGACATGTTTGGCGGATGCAAGCTTTTGAAACCCATTTGTAACTCGCTGCCTTTCGGCTCACGAGCTGGGCGGCGATCGCGGTACCACATTTGTGTGGCCAGGTTTCCCGTGGACGCTGGCTAGACCAGATACGTCCGGTGGACGCAAGCCTTTGAAACCCATTTGTAACTCGCTACCTTTCGGCTCACGAGCTGGGCGGCGAGCGTGGTGCCACATTTGTGTGGCCAGGATTCCCGTGGACGCTGGCTAGACTAGATACGTCCGGCAGACGCAAGCCTTTGAAACCCATTTGTAACTCGCTGCCTTTCGGCTCGCGAGCTGGGCGGCGAGCGCGGTGCCACATTTGTGTGGCTAGATATCCCGTGGACGCTGGCTAGACCAGATACGTCCGGCGGATGCAAGCCTTTGAAACCCATTTGTAACTCGCTGCCTTTCGACTCACGAGCTGGGCGGTGAGCGCTGCCACATTTGCGTGTCCAGGTTTCCCGTGGACGCTGGCTAGACCAGATACGTCCGGCGGACGCAAGCCTTTGAAACCCATTTGTAACTCGCTGCCTTTCGGCTCACGAGCTGAGCGGCGAGCGCGGTGCCACATTTGTGTGGCCAGGTTTCCCGTGGAGGCTGGCTAGACGAGATACGTCCGGCGGACGCAAGCCTTTGAAACCCATTTGTAATTCGCTGCCTTTCGGCTCACGAGCTGGGCGGCGAGCGCGGTACCACATTTGTGTGGCCAGGTTTCCCGTGGACGCTGGCTAGACCAGATACGTCCGGCGGATGCAAGCCTTTGAAACCCATTTGTAACTCGCTGCCTTTCGGCTCACGAGCTGGGCGGCGAGCGCTGCCATATTTGCGTGGCCAGGTTTCCCGTGGACGCTGGCTAGACCAGATACGTCCGGCGGACGCAAGCCTTTGAAACCCATTTGTAACTCGCTGCCTTTCGGCTCACGAGCTGGGCGGCGAGCGCGGTACCACATTTGTGTGGCCAGGTTTCCCGTGGACGCTGGCTTGACTAGATACGTCCGGCGGATGCAAGCCTTTGAAACCCATTTGTAACTCGCTGCCTTTCAGCTCACGAGCTGGGTGGCGAGCGCAGTACCACATTTGTGTGGCTAGGTTTCCCGTGGCCGGTGGCTAGACCAGATACATCCGGCGGACGCAAGCTTTTGAAACCCATTTGTAACTCGCTGCCTTTCGGCTCACGAGCTGGGCGGCGAGCGCGGTGCCACATTTGTGTGGCCAGGTTTCATGTGGACATTGGCTAGACCAGACATGTTTGGCGGACGCAAGCCTTTGAAACCCATTTGTAACTCGCTGCCTTTCGGCTCACGAGCTGGGCGGCGAGCGCGGTGCCACATTTGTGTGGCTAGATTTCCCGTGGACGCTGGCTAGACCAGATACGTCCGGCGGATGCAAGCCTTTGAAACCCATTTGTAACTCGCTGCCTTTCGACTCACGAGCTGGGCGGTGAGCGCTGCCACATTTGCGTGTCCAGGTTTCCCGTGGACGCTGGCTAGACCAGATACGTCCGGCGGACGCAAGCCTTTGAAACCCATTTGTAACTCGCTGCCTTTCGGCTCACGAGCTGAGCGGCGAGCGCGGTGCCACATTTGTGTGGCCAGGTTTCCCGTGGACGCTGGCTAGACCAGATACGTCCGGCGGACGCAAGCCTTTGAAACCCATTTGTAATTCGCTGCCTTTCGGCTCACGAGCTGGGCGGCGAGCGCGGTACCACATTTGTGTGGCCAGGTTTCCCGTGGACGCTGGCTAGACCAGATACGTCCGGCGGATGCAAGCCTTTGAAACCCATTTGTAACTCGCTGCCTTTCGGCTCACGAGCTGGGCGGCGAGCGCTGCCACATTTGCGTGGCCTGGTTTCCCGTGGACGCTGGCTAGACCAGATACGTCCGGCGGACGCAAGCCTTTGAAACCCATTTGTAACTCGCTGCCTTTCGGCTCACAAGCTGGGTGGCGAGCGCGGTACCACATTTGCTTGGCCAAGCTTCCCGTGGACGCTGGCTAGACCAGATACGTCCGGCGGACGCAAGCGTTTGAAACCCATTTGTAACTCCCTACCTTTCGACTCACGAGCTGGGCGGCGAGCGCGGTGCCACATTTGTGTGGCCAGGTTTCCGTGGACGCTGGCTAGACCAGATATGTCCGGTGGACGCAAGCCTTTGAAACCCATTTATAACTCGCTGTCTTTCGGCTCACGAGCTGGGCGGCGAGCGCGGTACCACATTTGTGTGGCCAGGTTTCCCGTGGACGCTGGCTAGACCAGATACGTCCGGCGGATGCAAGCCTTTGGAACCCATTTGTAACTCACTGCCTTTCGGTTCACGAGCTGGGCGGCGAGTGCTGCCACATTTGCGTGGCCAGGTTTCCCGTGGACGCTGGCTAGACCAGATACGTCCGGCGGACACAAGCCTTTGAAACTCATTTGTAACTCGCTGCCTTTCGGCTCACGAGCTCGGCGGCGAGCGCGGTGCCACATTTGTGTGGCCAGGTTTCCCGTGGACGCTGGCTAGACCAGATACGTCCGGCGGACGCAAGCCTTTGAAACCCATTTGTAACTCGCTGCCTTTCGGCTCATGAGCTGGGTGGCGAGCGCGGTACCACATTTGTGTGGCCAGGTTTCCCGTAGACGTTGGCTAGACTAGATACGTCTGGCGGACGCAAGCCTTTGAAACCCATTTGTAACTCGCTGCCTTCCGGCTCACGAGCTGGGTGGCGAGCGCGGTACCACATTTGTGTGGCCAGGTTTCCCGTGGACGCTGGCTAGACCAGATACGTCCGGCGGATGCAAGCCTTTGAAACCCATTTGTAACTCGCTGCCTTTCGGCTCACGAGCTGGGCGGCGAGCGCTGCCACATTTGCGTGGCCAGGTTTTCCGTGGACGCTGGCTAGACCAGATACGTCCGGCGGACGCAAGCCTTTGAAACCCATTTGTAACCTCCTGCCTTTTGACTCACGAGCTGGGTGGCGAGCGCGGTGCCACATTTGTGTGGCCAGGTTTCCGTGGACGCTGGCTAGACCAGATATGTCCGGCGGACGCAAGCCTTTGAAACCCATTTGTAACTCGCTGCCTTTCGGCTCACGAGCTGAACGGCGAGCGCGGTACCACATTTGTGTGGCCAGGTTTCCCGTGGACGCTGGCTAGACCAGATACGTCCGGCGGATGCAAGCCTTTGAAACCCATTTGTAACTCGCTGCCTTTCGGCTCACGAGCTGGGCGGCGAGCGCTGCCACATTTGCGTGGCCTGGTTTCCCGTGGACGCTGGCTAGACTAGATACGTCCGGCGGACGCAAGCCTTTGAAACCCATTTGTAACTCGCTGCCTTTCGGCTCACAAGCTGGGTGGCGAGCGCGGTACCACATTTGCGTGGCCACGCTTCCCGTGGACGCTGGCTAGACCAGATACGTCCGGCGGACGCAAGCGTTTGAAACCCATTTGTAACTCCCTGCCTTTCGACTCACGAGCTGGGCGGCGAGCGCGGTGCCACATTTGTGTGGCCAGGTTTCCGTGGACGCTGGCTAGACCAGATATGTCCGGTGGACGCAAGCCTTTGAAACCCATTTGTAA
The DNA here is from genome assembly GCF_054948205.1 of Urtica dioica subsp. dioica. Lineage (NCBI taxonomy): Eukaryota > Viridiplantae > Streptophyta > Magnoliopsida > Rosales > Urticaceae > Urtica > Urtica dioica. Next base: position 29,886,580 of record NC_142756.1, on the reverse strand, counting down.
CTCGCTGTCTTTCGGCTCACGAGCTGGGCGGCGAGCGCGGTACCACATTTGTGTGGCCAGGTTTCCCGTGGACGCTGGCTAGACCAGATACGTCCGGCGGATGCAAGCCTTTGGAACCCATTTGTAACTCGCTGCCTTTCGGCTCACGAGCTGGGCGGCGAGTGCTGCCACATTTGCGTGGCCAGGTTTCCCTTTGACGCTGGCTAGACCAGATACGTCCGGCGGACGCAAGCCTTTGAAACTCATTTGTAACTCGCTGCCTTTCGGCTCACGAGCTCGGCGGCGAGCGCGGTGCCACATTTGTGTGTCCAGGTTTCCCGTGGACGCTGGCTAGACCAGATACGTCCGGCGGACGCAAGCCTTTGAAACCCATTTGTAATTCGCTGCCTTTCGGCTCACGAGCTGGACGGCGAGCGCGGTACCACATTTGTGTGGCCAGGTTTCCCGTGGACGCTGGCTAGACCAGATACGTCCGGCGGATGCAAGCCTTTGAAACCCATTTGTAACTCGCTGCCTTTCGGCTCACGAGCTGGGCGGCGAGCGCTGCCACATTTGTGTGGCCAGGTTTCCCGTGGACGCTGGCTAGACCAGATACGTCCGGCAGACGCAAGCCTTTGAAACCCATTTGTAACTCGCTGCCTTTCGGCTCACGAGCTGGACGGCGAGCGCGGTACCACATTTGCGTGTCCAGGTTTCCCGTGGACGCTGGCTAGACCAGATACGTCCGGCGGACGCAAGCCTTTGAAACCCATTTGTAACTCAATGCCTTTCGGCTCACGAGCTGAGCGGCGAGCGCGGTGCCACATTTGTGTGGCCAGGTTTCCCGTGGACGCTGGCTAGACCAGATACGTCCGGCGGACGCAAGCCTTTGAAACCCATTTGTAATTCGCTGCCTTTCGGCTCACGAGCTGGGCGGCGAGCGCGGTACCACATTTGTGTGGCCAGGTTTCCCGTGGACGCTGGCTAGACCAGATACGTCCGGCGGACGCAAGCCTTTGAAACCCATTTGTAACTCGCTGCCTTTCGGCTCACGAGCTGGACGGCGAGCGCGGTACCACATTTGTGTGGCCAGGTTTCCCGTGGACGCTGGCTAGACCAGATACGTCCGGCGGATGCAAGCCTTTGAAACCCATTTGTAACTCGCTGCCTTTCGGCTCACGAGCTGGGTGGCGAGCGCGGTACCACATTTGCGTGGCCAAGCTTCCCGTGGACGCTGGCTAGACCAGATACGTCCGGCGGACGCAAGCGTTTGAAACCCATTTGTAACTCCCTGCCTTTCGACTCACGAGCTGGGCGGCGAGCGCGGTGCCACATTTGTGTGGCCAGGTTTCCCGTGGACGCTGGCTAGACCAGATACGTCCGGCGGACGCAAGCCTTTGAAACCCATTTGTAACTCGCTGCCTTTCGGCTCACGAGCTGAGCGGCGAGCGCGGTGCCACATTTGTGTGGCCAGGTTTCCCGTGGACGCTGGCTAGACCAGATACGTCCGGCGGACGCAAGCCTTTGAAACCCATTTGTAATTCGCTGCCTTCCGGCTCACGAGCTGGGTGGCGAGCGCGGTACCACATTTGTGTGGCCAGGTTTCCCGTGGACGCTGGCTAGACCAGATACGTCCGGCGGATGCAAGCCTTTGAAACCCATTTGTAACTCGCTGCCTTTCGGCTCACGAGCTGGGCGGCGAGCGCTGCCACATTTGCGTGGCCAGGTTTTCCGTGGACGCTGGCTAGACCAGATACGTCCGGCGGACGCAAGCCTTTGAAACCCATTTGTAACCTCCTGCCTTTTGACTCACGAGCTGGGTGGCGAGCGCGGTGCCACATTTGTGTGGCCAGGTTTCCGTGGACGCTGGCTAGACCAGATATGTCCGGCGGACGCAAGCCTTTGAAACCCATTTGTAACTCGCTGCCTTTCGGCTCACGAGCTGAACGGCGAGCGCGGTACCACATTTGTGTGGCCAGGTTTCCCGTGGACGCTGGCTAGACCAGATACGTCCGGCGGATGCAAGCCTTTGAAACCCATTTGTAACTCGCTGCCTTTCGGCTCACGAGCTGGGCGGCGAGCGCTGCCACATTTGCGTGGCCTGGTTTCCCGTGGACGCTGGCTAGACTAGATACGTCCGGCGGACGCAAGCCTTTGAAACCCATTTGTAACTCGCTGCCTTTCGGCTCACAAGCTGGGTGGCGAGCGCGGTACCACATTTGCGTGGCCACGCTTCCCGTGGACGCTGGCTAGACCAGATACGTCCGGCGGACGCAAGCGTTTGAAACCCATTTGTAACTCCCTGCCTTTCGACTCACGAGCTGGGCGGCGAGCGCGGTGCCACATTTGTGTGGCCAGGTTTCCGTGGACGCTGGCTAGACCAGATATGTCCGGTGGACGCAAGCCTTTGAAACCCATTTGTAACTCGCTGTCTTTCGGCTCACGAGCTGGGCGGCGAGCGCGGTACCACATTTGTGTGGCCAGGTTTCCCGTGGACGCTGGCTAGACCAGATACGTCCGGCGGATGCAAGCCTTTGGAACCCATTTGTAACTCGCTGCCTTTCGGCTCACGAGCTGGGCGGCGAGTGCTGCCACATTTGCGTGGCCAGGTTTCCCTTTGACGCTGGCTAGACCAGATACGTCCGGCGGACGCAAGCCTTTGAAACTCATTTGTAACTCGCTGCCTTTCGGCTCACGAGCTCGGCGGCGAGCGCGGTGCCACATTTGTGTGTCCAGGTTTCCCGTGGACGCTGGCTAGACCAGATACGTCCGGCGGACGCAAGCCTTTGAAACCCATTTGTAATTCGCTGCCTTTCGGCTCACGAGCTGGACGGCGAGCGCGGTACCACATTTGTGTGGCCAGGTTTCCCGTGGACGCTGGCTAGACCAGATACGTCCGGCGGATGCAAGCCTTTGAAACCCATTTGTAACTCGCTGCCTTTCGGCTCACGAGCTGGGCGGCGAGCGCTGCCACATTTGTGTGGCCAGGTTTCCCGTGGACGCTGGCTAGACCAGATACGTCCGGCAGACGCAAGCCTTTGAAACCCATTTGTAACTCGCTGCCTTTCGGCTCACGAGCTGGACGGCGAGCGCGGTACCACATTTGCGTGTCCAGGTTTCCCGTGGACGCTGGCTAGACCAGATACGTCCGGCGGACGCAAGCCTTTGAAACCCATTTGTAACTCAATGCCTTTCGGCTCACGAGCTGAGCGGCGAGCGCGGTGCCACATTTGTGTGGCCAGGTTTCCCGTGGACGCTGGCTAGACCAGATACGTCCGGCGGACGCAAGCCTTTGAAACCCATTTGTAATTCGCTGCCTTTCGGCTCACGAGCTGGGCGGCGAGCGCGGTACCACATTTGTGTGGCCAGGTTTCCCGTGGACGCTGGCTAGACCAGATACGTCCGGCGGACGCAAGCCTTTGAAACCCATTTGTAACTCGCTGCCTTTCGGCTCACGAGCTGGACGGCGAGCGCGGTACCACATTTGTGTGGCCAGGTTTCCCGTGGACGCTGGCTAGACCAGATACGTCCGGCGGATGCAAGCCTTTGAAACCCATTTGTAACTCGCTGCCTTTCGGCTCACGAGCTGGGTGGCGAGCGCGGTACCACATTTGCGTGGCCAAGCTTCCCGTGGACGCTGGCTAGACCAGATACGTCCGGCGGACGCAAGCGTTTGAAACCCATTTGTAACTCCCTGCCTTTCGACTCACGAGCTGGGCGGCGAGCGCGGTGCCACATTTGTGTGGCCAGGTTTCCGTGGACGCTGGCTAGACCAGATATGTCCGGTGGACGCAAGCCTTTGAAACCCATTTGTAACTCGCTGCCTTTCGGCTCATGAGCTGGGTGGCGAGCGCGGTACCACATTTGTGTGGCCAGGTTTCCCGTAGACGTTGGCTAGACTAGATACGTCTGGCGGACGCAAGCCTTTGAAACCCATTTGTAACCTCCTGCCTTTTGACTCACGAGCTGGGTGGCGAGCGCGGTGCCACATTTGTGTGGCCAGGTTTCCGTGGACGCTGGCTAGACCAGATATGTCCGGCGGACGCAAGCCTTTGAAACCCATTTGTAACTCGCTGCCTTTCGGCTCACGAGCTGAACGGCGAGCGCGGTACCACATTTGTGTGGCCAGGTTTCCCGTGGACGCTGGCTAGACCAGATACGTCCGGCGGATGCAAGCCTTTGAAACCCATTTGTAACTCGCTGCCTTTCGGCTCACGAGCTGGGCGGCGAGCGCTGCCACATTTGCGTGGCCTGGTTTCCCGTGGACGCTGGCTAGACTAGATACGTCCGGCGGACGCAAGCCTTTGAAACCCATTTGTAACTCGCTGCCTTTCGGCTCACAAGCTGGGTGGCGAGCGCGGTACCACATTTGCGTGGCCACGCTTCCCGTGGACGCTGGCTAGACCAGATACGTCCGGCGGACGCAAGCGTTTGAAACCCATTTGTAACTCCCTGCCTTTCGACTCACGAGCTGGGCGGCGAGCGCGGTGCCACATTTGTGTGGCCAGGTTTCCGTGGACGCTGGCTAGACCAGATATGTCCGGTGGACGCAAGCCTTTGAAACCCATTTGTAACTCGCTGTCTTTCGGCTCACGAGCTGGGCGGCGAGCGCGGTACCACATTTGTGTGGCCAGGTTTCCCGTGGACGCTGGCTAGACCAGATACGTCCGGCGGATGCAAGCCTTTGGAACCCATTTGTAACTCGCTGCCTTTCGGCTCACGAGCTGGGCGGCGAGTGCTGCCACATTTGCGTGGCCAGGTTTCCCTTTGACGCTGGCTAGACCAGATACGTCCGGCGGACGCAAGCCTTTGAAACTCATTTGTAACTCGCTGCCTTTCGGCTCACGAGCTCGGCGGCGAGCGCGGTGCCACATTTGTGTGTCCAGGTTTCCCGTGGACGCTGGCTAGACCAGATACGTCCGGCGGACGCAAGCCTTTGAAACCCATTTGTAATTCGCTGCCTTTCGGCTCACGAGCTGGACGGCGAGCGCGGTACCACATTTGTGTGGCCAGGTTTCCCGTGGACGCTGGCTAGACCAGATACGTCCGGCGGATGCAAGCCTTTGAAACCCATTTGTAACTCGCTGCCTTTCGGCTCACGAGCTGGGCGGCGAGCGCTGCCACATTTGTGTGGCCAGGTTTCCCGTGGACGCTGGCTAGACCAGATACGTCCGGCAGACGCAAGCCTTTGAAACCCATTTGTAACTCGCTGCCTTTCGGCTCACGAGCTGGACGGCGAGCGCGGTACCACATTTGCGTGTCCAGGTTTCCCGTGGACGCTGGCTAGACCAGATACGTCCGGCGGACGCAAGCCTTTGAAACCCATTTGTAACTCAATGCCTTTCGGCTCACGAGCTGAGCGGCGAGCGCGGTGCCACATTTGTGTGGCCAGGTTTCCCGTGGACGCTGGCTAGACCAGATACGTCCGGCGGACGCAAGCCTTTGAAACCCATTTGTAATTCGCTGCCTTTCGGCTCACGAGCTGGGCGGCGAGCGCGGTACCACATTTGTGTGGCCAGGTTTCCCGTGGACGCTGGCTAGACCAGATACGTCCGGCGGACGCAAGCCTTTGAAACCCATTTGTAACTCGCTGCCTTTCGGCTCACGAGCTGGACGGCGAGCGCGGTACCACATTTGTGTGGCCAGGTTTCCCGTGGACGCTGGCTAGACCAGATACGTCCGGCGGATGCAAGCCTTTGAAACCCATTTGTAACTCGCTGCCTTTCGGCTCACGAGCTGGGTGGCGAGCGCGGTACCACATTTGCGTGGCCAAGCTTCCCGTGGACGCTGGCTAGACCAGATACGTCCGGCGGACGCAAGCGTTTGAAACCCATTTGTAACTCCCTGCCTTTCGACTCACGAGCTGGGCGGCGAGCGCGGTGCCACATTTGTGTGGCCAGGTTTCCGTGGACGCTGGCTAGACCAGATATGTCCGGTGGACGCAAGCCTTTGAAACCCATTTGTAACTCGCTGCCTTTCGGCTCATGAGCTGGGTGGCGAGCGCGGTACCACATTTGTGTGGCCAGGTTTCCCGTAGACGTTGGCTAGACTAGATACGTCTGGCGGACGCAAGCCTTTGAAACCCATTTGTAACTCGCTGCCTTCCGGCTCACGAGCTGGGTGGCGAGCGCGGTACCACATTTGTGTGGCCAAGCTTCCCGTAGACGCTGGCTAGACCAGATACGTCCGGCGGATGCAAGCCTTTGAAACCCATTTGTAACTCGCTGCCTTTCGGCTCACGAGCTGGGCGGCGAGCGCTGCCACATTTGCGTGGCCAGGTTTTCCGTGGACGCTGGCTAGACCAGATACGTCCGGCGGACGCAAGCCTTTGAAACCCATTTGTAACTCGCTGCCTTTCAGCTCACGAGCTGGGTGGCGAGCGCGAAACCACATTTGCGTGGCCAGGTTTCCCGTGGACGCTGGCTAGACCAGATACGTCCGGCGGACGCAAGCCTTTGAAACCCATTTGTAACCTCCTGCCTTTTGACTCACGAGCTGGGTGGCGAGCGCGGTGCCACATTTGTGTGGCCAGGTTTCCGTGGACGCTGGCTAGACCAGATATGTCCGGCGGACGCAAGCCTTTGAAACCCATTTGTAACTCGCTGCCTTTCGGCTCACGAGCTGAACGGCGAGCGCGGTACCACATTTGTGTTGCCAGGTTTCCCGTGGACGCTGGCTAGACCAGATACGTCCGGCGGATGCAAGCCTTTGAAACCCATTTGTAACTCGCTGCCTTTCGGCTCACGAGCTGGGCGGCGAGCGCTGCCACATTTGCGTGGCCTGGTTTCCCGTGGACGATGGCTAGACCAGATACGTCCGGCGGACGCAAGCCTTTGAAACCCATTTGTAACTCGCTGCCTTTCGGCTCACAAGCTGGGTGGCGAGCGCGGTACCACATTTGCGTGGCCAAGCTTCCCGTGGACGCTGGCTAGACCAGATACGTCCGGCGGACGCAAGCGTTTGAAACCCATTTGTAACTCCCTGCCTTTCGACTCACGAGCTGGGCGGCGAGCGCGGTGCCACATTTGTGTGCCCAGGTTTCCGTGGACGCTGGCTAGACCAGATATGTCCGGTGGACGCAAGCCTTTGAAACCCATTTGTAACTCGCTGTCTTTCGGCTCACGAGCTAGGCGGCGAGCGCGGTACCACATTTGTGTGGCCAGGTTTCCCGTGGACGCTGGCTAGACCAGATACGTCCGGCGGATGCAAGCCTTTGGAACCCATTTGTAACTCGCTGTCTTTCGGCTCACGAGCTGGGCGGCGAGTGCTGCCACATTTGCGTGGCCAGGTTTCCCGTTGACGCTGGCTAGACCAGATACGTCCGGCGGACGCAAGCCTTTGAAACTCATTTGTAACTCGCTGCCTTTCGGCTCACGAGCTCGGCGGCGAGCGCGGTGCCACATTTGTGTGTCCAGGTTTCCCGTGGACGCTGGCTAGACCAGATACGTCCGGCGGACGCAAGCCTTTGAAACCCATTTGTAATTCGCTGCCTTTCGGCTCACGAGCTGGGCGGCGAGCGCGGTACCACATTTGTGTGGCCAGGTTTCCCGTGGACGCTGGCTAGACCAGATACGTCCGGCGGACGCAAGCCTTTGAAACCCATTTGTAACTCGCTGCCTTTCGGCTCACGAGCTGGACGGCGAGCGCGGTACCACATTTGTGTGGCCAGGTTTCCCGTGGACGCTGGCTAGACCAGATACGTCCGGCGGATGCAAGCCTTTGAAACCCATTTGTAACTCTCTGCCTTTCGGCTCACGAGCTGGGCGGCGAGCGCTGCCACATTTGTGAGGCCAGGTTTCCCGTGGACGCTGGCTAGACCAGATACGTCCGGCGGACGCAAGCCTTTGAAACCCATTTGTAACTCGCTGCCTTTCGGCTCACGAGCTGGACGGCGAGCGCGGTACCACATTTGCGTGTCCAGGTTTCCCGTGGACGCTGGCTAGACCAGATACGTCCGGCGGACGCAAGCCTTTGAAACCCATTTGTAACTCAATGCCTTTCGGCTCACGAGCTGAGCGGCGAGCGCGGTGCCACATTTGTGTGGCCAGGTTTCCCGTGGACGCTGGCTAGACCAGATACGTCCGGCGGACGCAAGCCTTTGAAACCCATTTGTAATTCGCTGCCTTTCGGCTCACGAGCTGGGCGGCGAGCGCGGTACCACATTTGTGTGGCCAGGTTTCCCGTGGACGCTGGCTAGACCAGATACGTCCGGCGGACGCAAGCCTTTGAAACCCATTTGTAACTCGCTGCCTTTCGGCTCACGAGCTGGACGGCGAGCGCGGTACCACATTTGTGTGGCCAGGTTTCCCGTGGACGCTGGCTAGACCAGATACGTCCAGCGGATGCAAGCCTTTGAAACCCATTTGTAACTCGCTGCCTTTCGGCTCACGAGCTGGGTGGCGAGCGCGGTACCACATTTGCGTGGCCAAGCTTCCCGTGGACGCTGGCTAGACCAGATACGTCCGGCGGACGCAAGCGTTTGAAACCCATTTGTAACTCCCTGCCTTTCGACTCACGAGCTAGGCGGCGAGCGCGGTGCCACATTTGTGTGGCCAGGTTTCCGTGGACGCTGGCTAGACCAGATATGTCTGGTGGACGCAAGCCTTTGAAACCCATTTGTAACTCGCTGTCTTTCGGCTCACGAGCTGGGCGGCGAGCGCGGTACCACATTTGTGTGGCCAGGTTTCCCGTGGACGCTGGCTAGACCAGATACGTCCGGCGGATGCAAGCCTTTGGAACCCATTTGTAACTCGCTGCCTTTCGGCTCACGAGCTGGGCGGCGAGTGCTGCCACATTTGCGTGGCCAGGTTTCCCGTGGACGCTGGCTAGACCAGATACGTCCGGCGGACGCAAGCCTTTGAAACTCATTTGTAACTCGCTGCCTTTCGGCTCACGAGCTCGGCGGCGAGCGCGGTGCCACATTTGTGTGTCCAGGTTTCCCGTGGACGGTGGCTAGACCAGATACGTCCGGCGGACGCAAGCCTTTGAAACCCATTTGTAATTCGCTGCCTTTCGGCTCACGAGCTGGGCGGCGAGTGCGGTACCACATTTGTGTGGCCAGGTTTCCCGTGGACGCTGGCTAGACCAGATACGTCCGGCGGACGCAAGCCTTTGAAACCCATTTGTAACTCGCTGCCTTTCGGCTCACGAGCTGGACGGCGAGCGCGGTACCACATTTGTGTGGCCAGGTTTCCCGTGGACGCTGGCTAGACCAGATACGTCCGGCGGATGCAAGCCTTTGAAACCCATTTGTAACTCGCTGCCTTTCGGCTCACGAGCTGGGCGGCGAGCGCTGCCACATTTGCGTGGCCAGGTTTTCCGTGGACGCTGGCTAGACCAGATACGTCCGGCGGACGCAAGCCTTTGAAACCCATTTGTAACTCACTGCCTTTCAGCTCACGAGCTAGGTGGCGAGCGCGAAACTACATTTGCGTGGCCAGGTTTCCCGTGGACGCTGGCTAGACCAGATACGTCCGGCGGATGCAAGCCTTTGAAACCCATTTGTAACTCGCTGCCTTTCGGCTCACGAGCTGGGCGGCGAGCGCTGCCACATTTGTGAGGCCAGGTTTCCCGTGGACGCTGGCTAGACCAGATACGTCCGGCGGACGCAAGCCTTTGAAACCCATTTGTAACTCGCTGCCTTTCGGCTCACGAGCTGGACGGCGAGCGCGGTACCACATTTGCGTGTCCAGGTTTCCCGTGGACGCTGGCTAGACCAGATACGTCCGGCGGACGCAAGCCTTTGAAACCCATTTGTAACTCAATGCCTTTCGGCTCACGAGCTGAGCGGCGAGCGCGGTGCCACATTTGTGTGGCCAGGTTTCCCGTGGACGCTGGCTAGACCAGATACGTCCGGCGGACGCAAGCCTTTGAAACCCATTTGTAATTCGCTGCCTTTCGGCTCACGAGCTGGGCGGCGAGCGCGGTACCACATTTGTGTGGCCAGGTTTCCCGTGGACGCTGGCTAGACCAGATACGTCCGGCGGACGCAAGCCTTTGAAACCCATTTGTAACTCGCTGCCTTTCGGCTCACGAGCTGGACGGCGAGCGCGGTACCACATTTGTGTAGCCAGGTTTCCCGTGGACGCTGGCTAGACCAGATACGTCCAGCGGATGCAAGCCTTTGAAACCCATTTGTAACTCGCTGCCTTTCGGCTCACGAGCTGGGTGGCGAGCGCGGTACCACATTTGCGTGGCAAAGCTTCCCGTGGACGCTGGCTAGACCAGATACGTCCGGCGGACGCAAGCGTTTGAAACCCATTTGTAACTCCCTGCCTTTCGACTCACGAGCTGGGCGGCGAGCGCGGTGCCACATTTGTGTGGCCAGGTTTCCGTGGACGCTGGCTAGACCAGATATGTCCGGTGGACGCAAGCCTTTGAAACCCATTTGTAACTCGCTGTCTTTCGGCTCACGAGCTGGGCGGCGAGCGCGGTACCACATTTGTGTGGCCAGGTTTCCCGTGGACGCTGGCTAGACCAGATACGTCCGGCGGATGCAAGCCTTTGGAACCCATTTGTAACTCGCTGCCTTTCGGCTCACGAGCTGGGCGGCGAGTGCTGCCACATTTGCGTGGCCAGGTTTCCCGTGGACGCTGGCTAGACCAGATACGTCCGGCGGACGCAAGCCTTTGAAACTCATTTGTAACTCGCTGCCTTTCGGCTCACGAGCTCGGCGGCGAGCGCGGTGCCACATTTGTGTGTCCAGGTTTCCCGTGGACGGTGGCTAGACCAGATACGTCCGGCGGACGCAAGCCTTTGAAACCCATTTGTAATTCGCTGCCTTTCGGCTCACGAGCTGGGCGGCGAGCGCGGTACCACATTTGTGTGGCCAGGTTTCCCGTGGACGCTGGCTAGACCAGATACGTCCGGCGGACGCAAGCCTTTGAAACCCATTTGTAACTCGCTGCCTTTCGGCTCACGAGCTGGACGGCGAGCGCGGTACCACATTTGTGTGGCCAGGTTTCCCGTGGACGCTGGCTAGACCAGATACGTCCGGCGGATGCAAGCCTTTGAAACCCATTTGTAACTCGCTGCCTTTCGGCTCACGAGCTGGGCGGCGAGCGCTGCCACATTTGCGTGGCCAGGTTTTCCGTGGACGCTGGCTAGACCAGATACGTCCGGCGGACGCAAGCCTTTGAAACCCATTTGTAACTCACTGCCTTTCAGCTCACGAGCTGGGTGGCGAGCGCGAAACCACATTTGCGTGGCCAGGTTTCCCGTGGACGCTGGCTAGACCAGATACGTCCGGCGGATGCAAGCCTTTGAAACCCATTTGTAACTCGCTGCCTTTCGGCTCACGAGCTGGGCGGCGAGCGCTACCACATTTGTGAGGCCAGGTTTCCCGTGGACGCTGGCTAGACCAGATACGTCCGGCGGACGCAAGCCTTTGAAACCCATTTGTAACTCGCTGCCTTTCGGCTCACGAGCTGGACGGCGAGCGCGGTACCACATTTGCGTGTCCAGGTTTCCCGCGGACGCTGGCTAGACCAGATACGTCCGGCGGACGCAAGCCTTTGAAACCCATTTGTAACTCAATGCCTTTCGGCTCACGAGCTGAGCGGCGAGCGCGGTGCCACATTTGTGTGGCCAGGTTTCCCGTGGACGCTGGCTAGACCAGATACGTCCGGCGGACGCAAGCCTTTGAAACCCATTTGTAATTCGCTGCCTTTCGGCTCACGAGCTGGGCGGCGAGCGCGGTACCACATTTGTGTGGCCAGGTTTCCCGTGGACGCTGGCTAGACCAGATACGTCCGGCGGACGCAAGCCTTTGAAACCCATTTGTAACTCGCTGCCTTTCGGCTCACGAGCTGGACGGCGAGCGCGGTACCACATTTGTGTGGCCAGGTTTCCCGTGGACGCTGGCTAGACCAGATACGTCCAGCGGATGCAAGCCTTTGAAACCCATTTGTAACTCGCTGCCTTTCGGCTCACGAGCTGGGTGGCGAGCGCGGTACCACATTTGCGTGGCCAAGCTTCCCGTGGACGCTGGCTAGACCAGATACGTCCGGCGGACGCAAGCGTTTGAAACCCATTTGTAACTCCCTGCCTTTCGACTCACGAGCTGGGCGGCGAGCGCGGTGCCACATTTGTGTGGCCAGGTTTCCGTGGACGCTGGCTAGACCAGATATGTCCGGTGGACGCAAGCCTTTGAAACCCATTTGTAACTCGCTGTCTTTCGGCTCACGAGCTGGGCGGCGAGCGCGGTACCACATTTGTGTGGCCAGGTTTCCCGTGGACGCTGGCTAGACCAGATACGTCCGGCGGATGCAAGCCTTTGGAACCCATTTGTAACTCGCTGCCTTTCGACTCACGAGCTGGGCGGCGAGTGCTGCCACATTTGCGTGGCCAGGTTTCCCGTGGACGCTGGCTAGACCAGATACGTCCGGCGGACGCAAGCCTTTGAAACTCATTTGTAACTCGCTGCCTTTCGGCTCACGAGCTCGGCGGCGAGCGCGGTGCGACATTTGTGTGTCCAGGTTTCCCGTGGACGGTGGCTAGACCAGATACGTCCGGCGGACGCAAGCCTTTGAAACCCATTTGTAATTCGCTGCCTTTCGGCTCACGAGCTGGGCGGCGAGCGCGGTACCACATTTGTGTGGCCAGGTTTCCCGTGGACGCTGGCTAGACCAGATACGTCCGGCGGACGCAAGCCTTTGAAACCCATTTGTAACTCGCTGCCTTTCGGCTCACGAGGCTGGACGGCGAGCGCGGTACCACATTTGTGTGGCCAGGTTTCCCGTGGACGCTGGCTAGACCAGATACGTCCGGCGGATGCAAGCCTTTGAAACCCATTTGTAACTCGCTGCCTTTCGGCTCACGAGCTGGGCGGCGAGCGCTGCCACATTTGCGTGGCCAGGTTTTCCGTGGACGCTGGCTAGACCAGATACGTCCGGCGGACGCAAGCCTTTGAAACCCATTTGTAACTTCCTGCCTTTTGACTCACGAGCTGGGTGGCGAGCGCGGTGCCACATTTGTGTGGCCAGGTTTCCGTGGACGCTGGCTAGACCAGATATGTCCGGCGGACGCAAGCCTTTGAAACCCATTTGTAACTCGCTGCCTTTCGGCTCACGAGCTGAACGGCGAGCGCGGTACCACATTTGTGTGGCCAGGTTTCCCGTGGACGCTGGCTAGACCAGATACGTTCGGCGGATGCAAGCCTTTGGAACCCATTTGTAACTCGCTGCCTTTCGGCTCACGAGCTGGGCGGCGAGTGCTGCCACATTTGCGTGGCCAGGTTTCCCGTGGACGCTGGCTAGACTAGATACGTCCGGCGGACGCAAGCCTTTGAAACCCATTAGTAACTCGCTGCCTTTCAGCTCACGAGCTGGGTGGCGAGCGCGGTACCACATTTGCGTGGCCAGGTTTCCCGTGGACGATGGCTAGACCAGATACGTCCGGCGGACGCAAGCCTTTGAAACCCATTTGTAACTTCCTGCCTTTTGACTCACGAGCTGGGCGGCGAGCGCGGTGCCACATTTGTGTGGCCAGGTTTCCGTGGACGCTGGCTAGACCAGATATGTCCAACGGACGCGAGCCTTTGAAACCCATTTGTAACTCACTGCCTTTCGGCTCACGAGCTGGGCGGCGAGCGCGGTACCACATTTGTGTGGCCAGGTTTCCCGTGGACGCTGGCTAGACCAGATACGTCCGGCGGATGCAAGCCTTTGGAACCCATTTGTAACTCGCTGCCTTTCGGCTCACGAGCTGGGCGGCGAGTGCTGCCACATTTGCGTGGCCAGGTTTCCCGTGGACGCTGGCTAGACCAGATACGTCCGGCGGACGCAAGCCTTTGAAACTCATTTGTAACTCGCTGCCTTTCGGCTCACGAGCTGAGCGGCGAGCGCGGTGCCACATTTGTGTGGCCAGGTTTCCCGTGGACGCTGGCTAGACCAGATACGTCCGGCGGACGCAAGCCTTTGAAACCCATTTGTAATTCGCTGCCTTTCGGCTCACGAGCTGGGCGGCGAGCGCGGTGCCACATTTGTGTGGCCAGGTTTCCGTGGACGCTGGCTAGACCAGATATGTCCGGTGGACGCAAGCCTTTGAAACCCATTTGTAACTCGCTGTCTTTCGGCTCACGAGCTGGGCGGCGAGCGCGGTACCACATTTGTGTGGCCAGGTTTCCCGTGGACGCTGGCTAGACCAGATACGTCCGGCGGATGCAAGCCTTTGGAACCCATTTGTAACTCGCTGCCTTTCGGCTCACGAGCTGGGCGGCGAGTGCTGCCACATTTGCGTGGCCAGGTTTCCCGTGGACGCTGGCTAGACCAGATACGTCCGGCGGACGCAAGCCTTTGAAACTCATTTGTAACTCGCTGCCTTTCGGCTCACGAGCTCGGCGGCGAGCGCGGTGCCACATTTGTGTGTCCAGGTTTCCCGTGGACGGTGGCTAGACCAGATACGTCCGGCGGACGCAAGCCTTTGAAACCCATTTGTAATTCGCTGCCTTTCGGCTCACGAGCTGGGCGGCGAGCGCGGTACCACATTTGTGTGGCCAGGTTTCCCGTGGACGCTGGCTAGACCAGATACGTCCGGCGGACGCAAGCCTTTGAAACCCATTTGTAACTCGCTGCCTTTCGGCTCACGAGCTGGACGGCGAGCGCGGTACCACATTTGTGTGGCCAGGTTTCCCGTGGACGCTGGCTAGACCAGATACGTCCGGCGGATGCAAGCCTTTGAAACCCATTTGTAACTCGCTGCCTTTCGGCTCACGAGCTGGGCGGCGAGCACTGCCACATTTGCGTGGCCAGGTTTTCCGTGGACGCTGGCTAGACCAGATACGTCCGGCGGACGCAAGCCTTTGAAACCCATTTGTAACTCACTGCCTTTCAGCTCACGAGCTGGGTGGCGAGCGCGAAACCACATTTGCGTGGCCAGGTTTCCCGTGGACGCTGGCTAGACCAGATACGTCCGGCGGACGCAAGCCTTTGAAACCCATTTGTAACTTCCTGCCTTTTGACTCACGAGCTGGGTGGCGAGCGCGGTGCCACATTTGTGTGGCCAGGTTTCCGTGGACGCTGGCTAGACCAGATATGTCCGGCGGACGCAAGCCTTTTAAACCCATTTGTAACTCGCTGCCTTTCGGCTCACGAGCTGAACGGCGAGCGCGGTACCACATTTGTGTGGCCAGGTTTCCCGTGGACGCTGGCTAGACCAGATACGTCCGGCGGATGCAAGCCTTTGGAACCCATTTGTAACTCGCTGCCTTTCGGCTCACGAGCTGGGCGGCGAGTGCTGCCACATTTGCGTGGCCAGGTTTCCCGTGGACGCTGGCTAGACTAGATACGTCCGGCGGACGCAAGCCTTTGAAACCCATTAGTAACTCGCTGCCTTTCAGCTCACGAGCTGGGTGGCGAGCGCGGTACCACATTTGCGTGGCCAGGTTTCTCGTGGACGATGGCTAGACCAGATACGTCCGGCGGACGCAAGCCTTTGAAACCCATTTGTAACTTCCTGCCTTTTGACTCACGAGCTGGGCGGCGAGCGCGGTGCCACATTTGTGTGGCCAGGTTTCCGTGGACGCTGGCTAGACCAGATATGTCCAACGGACGCGAGCCTTTGAAACCCATTTGTAACTCACTGCCTTTCGGCTCACGAGCTGGGCGGCGAGCGCGGTACCACATTTGTGTGGCCAGGTTTCCCGTGGACGCTGGCTAGACCAGATACGTCCGGCGGATGCAAGCCTTTGGAACCCATTTGTAACTCGCTGCCTTTCGGCTCACGAGCTGGGCGGCGAGTGGTGCCACATTTGCGTGGCCAGGTTTCCCGTGGACGCTGGCTAGACCAGATACGTCCGGCGGACGCAAGCCTTTGAAACTCGTTTGTAACTCGCTGCCTTTCGGCTCACGAGCTGGGCGGCGAGCGCGGTGCCACATTTGTGTGGCCAGGTTTCCCGTGGACGCTGGCTATACCAGATACGTCCGGCGGACGCCAGCCTTTGAAACTCATTTGTAACTCGCTGCCTTTCGGCTCACGAGCTGGGCGGCGAGTGCTGCCACATTTGCGTGGCCAGGTTTCCCGTGGACGCTGGCTAGACCAGATACGTCCGGCGGACGCAAGCCTTTGAAACTCATTTGTAACTCGCTGCCTTTCGGCTCACGAGCTCGGCGGCGAGCGCGGTGCCACATTTGTGTGTCCAGGTTTCCCGTGGACGCTGGCTGGACCAGATACGTCCGGCGGACGCAAGCCTTTGAAACCCATTTGTAATTCGCTGCCTTTCGGCTCACGAGCTGGGCGGCGAGCGCGGTACCACATTTGTGTGGCCAGGTTTCCCGTGGACGCTGGCTAGACCAGATACGTCCGGCGGACGCAAGCCTTTGAAACCCATTTGTAACTCGCTGCCTTTCGGCTCACGAGCTGGACGGCGAGCGCGGTACCATATTTGTGTGGCCAGGTTTCCCGTGGACGCTGGCTAGACCAGATACGTCCGGCGGATGCAAGCCTTTGAAACCCATTTGTAACTCGCTGCCTTTCGGCTCACGAGCTGGGCGGCGAGCGCTGCCACATTTGCGTGGCCAGGTTTTCCGTGGACGCTGGCTAGACCAGATACGTCCGGCGGACGCAAGCCTTTGAAACCCATTTGTAACTCACTGCCTTTCAGCTCACGAGCTGGGTGGCGAGCGCGAAACCACATTTGCGTGGCCAGGTTTCCCGTGGACGCTGGCTAGACCAAGTACGACCGGCGGACGCAAGCCTTTGAAACCCATTTGTAACTTCCTGCCTTTTGACTCACGAGCTGGGTGGCGAGCGCGGTGCCACATTTGTGTGGCCAGGTTTCCGTGGACGCTGGCTAGACCAGATATGTCCGGTGGACGCAAGCCTTTGAAACCCATTTGTAACTCGCTGCCTTTCGGCTCACGAGCTGAACGGCGAGCGCGGTACCACATTTGTGTGGCCAGGTTTCCCGTGGACGCTGGCTAGACCAGATACGTCCGGCGGATGCAAGCCTTTGGAACCCATTTGTAACTCGCTGCCTTTCGACTCACGAGCTGGGCGGCGAGTGCTGCCACAATTGCGTGGCCAGGTTTCCCGTGGACGCTGGCTAGACCAGATACGTCCGGAGGACGCAAGCCTTTGAAACTCATTTGTAACTCGCTGCCTTTCGGCTCACGAGCTGGGCGGCGAGCGCGGTGCCACATTTGTGTGGCCAGGTTTCCCGTGGACGCTGGCTATACCAGATACGTCCGGCGGACGCCAGCCTTTGAAACTCATTTGTAACTCGCTGCCTTTCGGCTCACGAGCTGGGCGGCGAGTGCTGCCACATTTGCGTGGCCAGGTTTCCCGTGGACGCTGGCTAGACCAGATACGTCCGGCGGACGCAAGCCTTTGAAACTCATTTGTAACTCGCTGCCTTTCGGCTCACGAGCTCGGCGGCGAGCGCGGTGCCACATTTGTGTGTCCAGGTTTCCCGTGGACGCTGGCTAGACCAGATACGTCCGGCGGACGCAAGCCTTTGAAACCCATTTGTAATTCGCTGCCTTTCGGCTCACGAGCTGGGCGGCGAGCGCGGTACCACATTTGTGTGGCCAGGTTTCCCGTGGACGCTGGCTAGACCAGATACGTCCGGCGGACGCAAGCCTTTGAAACCCATTTGTAACTCGCTGCCTTTCGGCTCACGAGCTGGACGGCGAGCGCGGTACCACATTTGTGTGGCCAGGTTTCCCGTGGACGCTGGCTAGACCAGATACGTCCGGCGGATGCAAGCCTTTGAAACCCATTTGTAACTCGCTGCCTTTCGGCTCACGAGCTGGGCGGCGAGCGCTGCCACATTTGCGTGGCCAGGTTTTCCGTGGACGCTGGCTAGACCAGATACGTCCGGCGGACGCAAGCCTTTGAAACCCATTTGTAACTCACTGCCTTTCAGCTCACGAGCTGGGTGGCGAGCGCGAAACCACATTTGCGTGGCTAGGTTTCCCGTGGACGCTGGCTAGACCAGATACGTCCGGCGGACGCAAGCCTTTGAAACCCATTTGTAACTTCCTGCCTTTTGACTCACGAGCTGGGTGGCGAGCGCGGTGCCACATTTGTGTGGCCAGGTTTCCGTGGACGCTGGCTAGACCAGATATGTCCGGCGGACGCAAGCCTTTGAAACCCATTTGTAACTCGCTGCCTTTCGGCTCACGAGCTGAACGGCGAGCGCGGTACCACATTTGTGTGGCCAGGTTTCCCGTGGACGCTGGCTAGACCAGATACGTCCGGCGGATGCAAGCCTTTGGAACCCATTTGTAACTCGCTGCCTTTCGGCTCACGAGCTGGGCGGCGAGTGCTGCCACATTTGCGTGGCCAGGTTTCCCGTGGACGCTGGCTAGACTAGATACGTCCGGCGGACGCAAGCCTTTGAAACCCATTTGTAACTCGCTGCCTTTCAGCTCACGAGCTGGGTGGCGAGCGCGGTACCACATTTGCGTGGCCAGGTTTCCCGTGGACGATGGCTAGACCAGATACGTCCGGCGGACGCAAGCCTTTGAAACCAATTTGTAATTTCCTGCCTTTTGACTCACGAGCTGGGCGGCGAGCGCGGTGCCACATTTGTGTGGCCAGGTTTCCGTGGACGCTGGCTAGACCAGATATGTCCGGCGGACGCGAGCCTTTGAAACCCATTTGTAACTCACTGCCTTTCGGCTCACGAGCTGGGCGGCGAGCGCGGTACCACATTTGTGTGGCCAGGTTTCCCGTGGACGCTGGCTAGACCAGATACGTCCGGCGGATGCAAGCCTTTGGAACCCATTTGTAACTCGCTGCCTTTCGGCTCACGAGCTGGGCGGCGAGTGCTGCCACATTTGCGTGGCCAGGTTTCCCGTGGACGCTGGCTAGACCAGATACGTCCGGCGGACGCAAGCCTTTTAAACTCATTTGTAACTCGCTGCCTTTCGGCTCACGAGCTGGGCGGCGAGCGCGGTGCCACATTTGTGTGGCCAGGTTTCCCGTGGACGCTGGCTATACCAGATACGTCCGGCGGACGCCAGCCTTTGAAACTCATTTATAACTCGCTGCCTTTCGGCTCACGAGCTGGGCGGCGAGTGCTGCCACATTTGCGTGGCCAGGTTTCCCGTGGACGCTGGCTAGACCAGATACGTCCGGCGGACGCAAGCCTTTGAAACTCATTTGTAACTCGCTGCCTTTCGGCTCACGAGCTGGGCGGCGAGCGCGGTGCCACATTTGTGTGGCCAGGTTTCCCGTGGACGCTGGCTATACCAGATACGTCCGGCGGACGCCAGCCTTTGAAACTCATTTGTAACTCGCTGCCTTTCGGCTCACGAGCTGGGCGGCGAGTGCTGCCACATTTGCGTGGCCAGGTTTCCCGTGGACGCTGGCTAGACTAGATACGTCCGGCGGACGCAAGCCTTTGAAACCCATTTGTAACTCGCTGCCTTTCAGCTCACGAGCTGGGTGGCGAGCGCGGTACCACATTTGCGTGGCCAGGTTTCCCGTGGACGATGGCTAGACCAGATACGTCCGGCGGACGCAAGCCTTTGAAACTCATTTGTAACTCGCTGCCTTTCGGCTCACGAGCTCGGCGGCGAGCGCGGTGCCACATTTGTGTGTCCAGGTTTCCCGTGGACGCTGGCTAGACCAGATACGTCCGGCGGACGCAAGCCTTTGAAACCCATTTGTAATTCGCTGCCTTTCGGCTCACGAGCTGGGCGGCGAGCGCGGTACCACATTTGTGTGGCCAGGTTTCCCGTGGACGCTGGCTAGACCAGATACGTCCGGCGGACGCAAGCCTTTGAAACCCATTTGTAACTCGCTGCCTTTCGGCTCACGAGCTGGACGGCGAGCGCGGTACCACATTTGTGTGGCCAGGTTTCCCGTGGACGCTGGCTAGACCAGATACGTCCGGCGGATGCAAGCCTTTGAAACCCATTTGTAACTCGCTGCCTTTCGGCTCACGAGCTGGGCGGCGAGCGCTGCCACATTTGCGTGGCCAGGTTTTCCGTGGACGCTGGCTAGACCAGATACGTCCGGCGGACGCAAGCCTTTGAAACCCATTTGTAACTCACTGCCTTTCAGCTCACGAGCTGGGTGGCGAGCGCGAAACCACATTTGCGTGGCCAGGTTTCCCGTGGACGCTGGCTAGACCAAGTACGACCGGCGGACGCAAGCCTTTGAAACCCATTTGTAACTTCCTGCCTTTTGACTCACGAGCTGGGTGGCGAGCGCGGTGCCACATTTGTGTGGCCAGGTTTCCGTGGACGCTGGCTAGACCAGATATGTCCGGTGGACGCAAGCCTTTGAAACCCATTTGTAACTCGCTGCCTTTCGGCTCACGAGCTGAACGGCGAGCGCGGTACCACATTTGTGTGGCCAGGTTTCCCGTGGACGCTGGCTAGACCAGATACGTCCGGCGGATGCAAGCCTTTGGAACCCATTTGTAACTCGCTGCCTTTCGACTCACGAGCTGGGCGGCGAGTGCTGCCACAATTGCGTGGCCAGGTTTCCCGTGGACGCTGGCTAGACCAGATACGTCCGGAGGACGCAAGCCTTTGAAACTCATTTGTAACTCGCTGCCTTTCGGCTCACGAGCTGGGCGGCGAGCGCGGTGCCACATTTGTGTGGCCAGGTTTCCCGTGGACGCTGGCTATACCAGATACGTCCGGCGGACGCCAGCCTTTGAAACTCATTTGTAACTCGCTGCCTTTCGGCTCACGAGCTGGGCGGCGAGTGCTGCCACATTTGCGTGGCCAGGTTTCCCGTGGACGCTGGCTAGACCAGATACGTCCGGCGGACGCAAGCCTTTGAAACTCATTTGTAACTCGCTGCCTTTCGGCTCACGAGCTCGGCGGCGAGCGCGGTGCCACATTTGTGTGTCCAGGTTTCCCGTGGACGCTGGCTAGACCAGATACGTCCGGCGGACGCAAGCCTTTGAAACCCATTTGTAATTCGCTGCCTTTCGGCTCACGAGCTGGGCGGCGAGCGCGGTACCACATTTGTGTGGCCAGGTTTCCCGTGGACGCTGGCTAGACCAGATACGTCCGGCGGACGCAAGCCTTTGAAACCCATTTGTAACTCGCTGCCTTTCGGCTCACGAGCTGGACGGCGAGCGCGGTACCACATTTGTGTGGCCAGGTTTCCCGTGGACGCTGGCTAGACCAGATACGTCCGGCGGATGCAAGCCTTTGAAACCCATTTGTAACTCGCTGCCTTTCGGCTCACGAGCTGGGCGGCGAGCGCTGCCACATTTGCGTGGCCAGGTTTTCCGTGGACGCTGGCTAGACCAGATACGTCCGGCGGACGCAAGCCTTTGAAACCCATTTGTAACTCACTGCCTTTCAGCTCACGAGCTGGGTGGCGAGCGCGAAACCACATTTGCGTGGCTAGGTTTCCCGTGGACGCTGGCTAGACCAGATACGTCCGGCGGACGCAAGCCTTTGAAACCCATTTGTAACTTCCTGCCTTTTGACTCACGAGCTGGGTGGCGAGCGCGGTGCCACATTTGTGTGGCCAGGTTTCCGTGGACGCTGGCTAGACCAGATATGTCCGGCGGACGCAAGCCTTTGAAACCCATTTGTAACTCGCTGCCTTTCGGCTCACGAGCTGAACGGCGAGCGCGGTACCACATTTGTGTGGCCAGGTTTCCCGTGGACGCTGGCTAGACCAGATACGTCCGGCGGATGCAAGCCTTTGGAACCCATTTGTAACTCGCTGCCTTTCGGCTCACGAGCTGGGCGGCGAGTGCTGCCACATTTGCGTGGCCAGGTTTCCCGTGGACGCTGGCTAGACTAGATACGTCCGGCGGACGCAAGCCTTTGAAACCCATTTGTAACTCGCTGCCTTTCAGCTCACGAGCTGGGTGGCGAGCGCGGTACCACATTTGCGTGGCCAGGTTTCCCGTGGACGATGGCTAGACCAGATACGTCCGGCGGACGCAAGCCTTTGAAACCAATTTGTAACTTCCTGCCTTTTGACTCACGAGCTGGGCGGCGAGCGCGGTGCCACATTTGTGTGGCCAGGTTTCCGTGGACGCTGGCTAGACCAGATATGTCCGGCGGACGCGAGCCTTTGAAACCCATTTGTAACTCACTGCCTTTCGGCTCACGAGCTGGGCGGCGAGCGCGGTACCACATTTGTGTGGCCAGGTTTCCCGTGGACGCTGGCTAGACCAGATACGTCCGGCGGATGCAAGCCTTTGGAACCCATTTGTAACTCGCTGCCTTTCGGCTCACGAGCTGGGCGGCGAGTGCTGCCACATTTGCGTGGCCAGGTTTCCCGTGGACGCTGGCTAGACCAGATACGTCCGGCGGACGCAAGCCTTTTAAACTCATTTGTAACTCGCTGCCTTTCGGCTCACGAGCTGGGCGGCGAGCGCGGTGCCACATTTGTGTGGCCAGGTTTCCCGTGGACGCTGGCTATACCAGATACGTCCGGCGGACGCCAGCCTTTGAAACTCATTTATAACTCGCTGCCTTTCGGCTCACGAGCTGGGCGGCGAGTGCTGCCACATTTGTGTGGCCAGGTTTCCCGTGGACGCTGGCTAGACCAGATACGTCCGGCGGACGCAAGCCTTTGAAACTCATTTGTAACTCGCTGCCTTTCGGCTCACGAGCTGGGCGGCGAGCGCGGTGCCACATTTGTGTGGCCAGGTTTCCCGTGGACGCTGGCTATACCAGATACGTCCGGCGGACGCCAGCCTTTGAAACTCATTTGTAACTCGCTGCCTTTCGGCTCACGAGCTGGGCGGCGAGTGCTGCCACATTTGCGTGGCCAGGTTTCCCGTGGACGCTGGCTAGACTAGATACGTCCGGCGGACGCAAGCCTTTGAAACCCATTTGTAACTCGCTGCCTTTCAGCTCACGAGCTGGGTGGCGAGCGCGGTACCACATTTGCGTGGCCAGGTTTCCCGTGGACGATGGCTAGACCAGATACGTCCGGCGGACGCAAGCCTTTGAAACCAATTTGTAACTTCCTGCCTTTTGACTCACGAGCTGGGCGGCGAGCGCGGTGCCACATTTGTGTGGCCAGGTTTCCGTGGACGCTGGCTAGACCAGATATGTCCGGCGGACGCGAGCCTTTGAAACCCATTTGTAACTCACTGCCTTTCGGCTCACGAGCTGGGCAGCGAGCGCGGTACCACATTTGTGTGGCCAGGTTTCCCGTGGACGCTGGCTAGACCAGATACGTCCGGCGGATGCAAGCCTTTGGAACCCATTTGTAACTCGCTGCCTTTCGGCTCACGAGCTGGGCGGCGAGTGCTGCCACATTTTCGTGGCCAGGTTTCCCGTGGACGCTGGCTAGACCAGATACGTCCGGCGGACGCAAGCCTTTTAAACTCATTTGTAACTCGCTGCCTTTCGGCTCACGAGCTGGGCGGCGAGCGCGGTGCCACATTTGTGTGGCCAGGTTTCCCGTGGACGCTGGCTATACCAGATACGTCCGGCGGACGCCAGCCTTTGAAACTCATTTATAACTCGCTGCCTTTCGGCTCACGAGCTGGGCGGCGAGTGCTGCCACATTTGCGTGGCCAGGTTTCCCGTGGACGCTGGCTAGACCAGATACGTCCGGCGGACGCAAGCCTTTGAAACTCATTTGTAACTCGCTGCCTTTCGGCTCACGAGCTGGGCGGCGAGCGCGGTGCCACATTTGTGTGGCCAGGTTTCCCGTGGACGCTGGCTATACCAGATACGTCCGGCGGACGCCAGCCTTTGAAACTCATTTGTAACTCGCTGCCTTTCGGCTCACGAGCTGGGCGGCGAGTGCTGCCACATTTGCGTGGCCAGGTTTCCCGTGGACGCTGGCTAGACCAGATACGTCCGGCGGACGCAAGCCTTTGAAACTCATTTGTAACTCGCTGCCTTTCGGCTCACGAGCTCGGCGGCGAGCGCGGTGCCACATTTGTGTGTCCAGGTTTCCCGTGGACGCTGGCTAGACCAGATACGTCCGGCGGACGCAAGCCTTTGAAACCCATTTGTAATTCGCTGCCTTTCGGCTCACGAGCTGGGCGGCGAGCGCGGTACCACATTTGTGTGGCCAGGTTTCCCGTGGACGCTGGCTAGACCAGATACGTCCGGCGGACGCAAGCCTTTGAAACCCATTTGTAACTCGCTGCCTTTCGGCTCACGAGCTGGACGGCGAGCGCGGTACCACATTTGTGTGGCCAGGTTTCCCGTGGACGCTGGCTAGACCAGATACGTCCGGCGGATGCAAGCCTTTGAAACCCATTTGTAACTCGCTGCCTTTCGGCTCACGAGCTGGGCGGCGAGCGCTGCCACATTTGCGTGGCCAGGTTTTCCGTGGACGCTGGCTAGACCAGATACGTCCGGCGGACGCAAGCCTTTGAAACCCATTTGTAACTCACTGCCTTTCAGCTCACGAGCTGGGTGGCGAGCGCGAAACCACATTTGCGTGGCCAGGTTTCCCGTGGACGCTGGCTAGACCAAGTACGACCGGCGGACGCAAGCCTTTGAAACCCATTTGTAACTTCCTGCCTTTTGACTCACGAGCTGGGTGGCGAGCGCGGTGCCACATTTGTGTGGCCAGGTTTCCGTGGACGCTGGCTAGACCAGATATGTCCGGTGGACGCAAGCCTTTGAAACCCATTTGTAACTCGCTGCCTTTCGGCTCACGAGCTGAACGGCGAGCGCGGTACCACATTTGTGTGGCCAGGTTTCCCGTGGACGCTGGCTAGACCAGATACGTCCGGCGGATGCAAGCCTTTGGAACCCATTTGTAACTCGCTGCCTTTCGGCTCACGAGCTGGGCGGCGAGTGCTGCCACATTTGCGTGGCCAGGTTTCCCGTGGACGCTGGCTAGACCAGATACGTCCGGCGGACGCAAGCCTTTGAAACTCATTTGTAACTCGCTGCCTTTCGGCTCACGAGCTGGGCGGCGAGCGCGGTGCCACATTTGTGTGGCCAGGTTTCCCGTGGACGCTGGCTATACCAGATACGTCCGGCGGACGCCAGCCTTTGAAACTCATTTGTAACTCGCTGCCTTTCGGCTCACGAGCTGGGCGGCGAGTGCTGCCACATTTGCGTGGCCAGGTTTCCCGTGGACGCTGGCTAGACCAGATACGTCCGGCGGACGCAAGCCTTTGAAACTCATTTTAACTCGCTGCCTTTCGGCTCACGAGCTCGGCGGCGAGCGCGGTGCCACATTTGTGTGTCCAGGTTTCCCGTGGACGCTGGCTAGACCAGATACGTCCGGCGGACGCAAGCCTTTGAAACCCATTTGTAATTCGCTGCCTTTCGGCTCACGAGCTGGGCGGCGAGCGCGGTACCACATTTGTGTGGCCAGGTTTCCCGTGGACGCTGGCTAGACCAGATACGTCCGGCGGACGCAAGCCTTTGAAACCCATTTGTAACTCGCTACCTTTCGGCTCACGAGCTGGACGGCGAGCGCGGTACCACATTTGTGTGGCCAGGTTTCCCGTGGACGCTGGCTAGACCAGATACGTCCGGCGGATGCAAGCCTTTGAAACCCATTTGTAACTCGCTGCCTTTCGGCTCACGAGCTGGGCGGCGAGCGCTGCCACATTTGCGTGGCCAGGTTTCCGTGGACGCTGGCTAGACCAGATACGTCCGGCGGACGCAAGCCTTTGAAACCCATTTGTAACTCGCTGCCTTTCGGCTCACGAGCTGAACGGCGAGCGCGGTACCACATTTGTGTGGCCAGGTTTCCCGTGGACGCTGGCTAGACCAGATACGTCCGGCGGATGCAAGCCTTTGGAACCCATTTGTAACTCGCTGCCTTTCGGCTCACGAGCTGGGCGGCGAGTGCTGCCACATTTGCGTGGCCAGGTTTCCCGTGGACGCTGGCTAGACCAGATACGTCCGGCGGACGCAAGCCTTTTAAACTCATTTGTAACTCGCTGCCTTTCGGCTCACGAGCTGGGCGGCGAGCGCGGTGCCACATTTGTGTGGCCAGGTTTCCCGTGGACGCTGGCTATACCAGATACGTCCGGCGGACGCCAGCCTTTGAAACTCATTTATAACTCGCTGCCTTTCGGCTCACGAGCTGGGCGGCGAGTGCTGCCACATTTGCGTGGCCAGGTTTCCCGTGGACGCTGGCTAGACCAGATACGTCCGGCGGACGCAAGCCTTTGAAACTCATTTGTAACTCGCTGCCTTTCGGCTCACGAGCTCGGCGGCGAGCGCGGTGCCACATTTGTGTGTCCAGGTTTCCCGTGGACGCTGGCTAGACCAGATACGTCCGGCGGACGCAAGCCTTTGAAACCCATTTGTAATTCGCTGCCTTTCGGCTCACGAGCTGGGCGGCGAGCGCGGTACCACATTTGTGTGGCCAGGTTTCCCGTGGACGCTGGCTAGACCAGATACGTCCGGCGGACGCAAGCCTTTGAAACCCATTTGTAACTCGCTGCCTTTCGGCTCACGAGCTGGACGGCGAGCGCGGTACCACATTTGTGTGGCCAGGTTTCCCGTGGACGCTGGCTAGACCAGATACGTCCGGCGGATGCAAGCCTTTGAAACCCATTTGTAACTCGCTGCCTTTCGGCTCACGAGCTGGGCGGCGAGCGCTGCCACATTTGCGTGGCAAGGTTTTCCGTGGACGCTGGCTAGACCAGATACGTCCGGCGGACGCAAGCCTTTGAAACCCATTTGTAACTCACTGCCTTTCAGCTCACGAGCTGGGTGGCGAGCGCGAAACCACATTTGCGTGGCCAGGTTTCCGTGGACGCTGGCTAGACCAGATACGTCCGGCGGACGCAAGCCTTTGAAACCCATTTGTAACTCACTGCCTTTCAGCTCACGAGCTGGGTGGCGAGCGCGAAACCACATTTGCGTGGCCAGGTTTCCCGTGGACGCTGGCTAGACCAGATACGTCCGGCGGACGCAAGCCTTTGAAACCCATTTGTAACTTCCTGCCTTTTGACTCACGAGCTGGGTGGCGAGCGCGGTGCCACATTTGTGTGGCCAGGTTTCCGTGGACGCTGGCTAGACCAGATATGTCCGGCGGACGCAAGCCTTTGAAACCCATTTGTAACTCGCTGCCTTTCGGCTCACGAGCTGAACGGCGAGCGCGGTACCACATTTGTGTGGCCAGGTTTCCCGTGGACGCTGGCTAGACCAGATACGTCCGGCGGATGCAAGCCTTTGGAACCCATTTGTAACTCGCTGCCTTTCGGCTCACGAGCTGGGCGGCGAGTGCTGCCACATTTGCGTGGCCAGGTTTCCCGTGGACGCTGGCTAGACTAGATACGTCCGGCGGACGCAAGCCTTTGAAACCCATTTGTAACTCGCTGCCTTTCAGCTCACGAGCTGGGTGGCGAGCGCGGTACCACATTTGCGTGGCCAGGTTTCCCGTGGACGATGGCTAGACCAGATACGTCCGGCGGACGCAAGCCTTTGAAACCAATTTGTAACTTCCTGCCTTTTGACTCACGAGCTGGGCGGCGAGCGCCGTGCCACATTTGTGTGGCCAGGTTTCCGTGGACGCTGGCTAGACCAGATATGTCCGGCGGACGCGAGCCTTTGAAACCCATTTGTAACTCACTGCCTTTCGGCTCACGAGCTGGGCGGCGAGCGCGGTACCATATTTGTGTGGCCAGGTTTCCCGTGGACGCTGGCTAGACCAGATACGTCCGGCGGATGCAAGCCTTTGGAACCCATTTGTAACTCGCTGCCTTTCTGCTCACGAGCTGGGCGGCGAGTGCTGCCACATTTGCGTGGCCAGGTTTCCCGTGGACGCTGGCTAGACCAGATACGTCCGGCGGACGCAAGCCTTTTAAACTCATTTGTAACTCGCTGCCTTTCGGCTCACGAGCTGGGCGGCGAGCGCGGTGCCACATTTGTGTGGCCAGGTTTCCCGTGGACGCTGGCTATACCAGATACGTCCGGCGGACGCCAGCCTTTGAAACTCATTTATAACTCGCTGCCTTTCGGCTCACGAGCTGGGCGGCGAGTGCTGCCACATTTGCGTGGCCAGGTTTCCCGTGGACGCTGGCTAGACCAGATACGTCCGGCGGACGCAAGCCTTTGAAACTCATTTGTAACTCGCTGCCTTTCGGCTCACGAGCTCGGCGGCGAGCGCGGTGCCACATTTGTGTGTCCAGGTTTCCCGTGGACGCTGGCTAGACCAGATACGTCCGGCGGACGCAAGCCTTTGAAACCCATTTGTAATTCGCTGCCTTTCGGCTCACGAGCTGGGCGGCGAGCGCGGTACCACATTTGTGTGGCCAGGTTTCCCGTGGACGCTGGCTAGACCAGATACGTCCGGCGGACGCAAGCCTTTGAAACCCATTTGTAACTCGCTGCCTTTCGGCTCACGAGCTGGACGGCGAGCGCGGTACCACATTTGTGTGGCCAGGTTTCCCGTGGACGCTGGCTAGACCAGATACGTCCGGCGGATGCAAGCCTTTGAAACCCATTT
This sequence comes from Urtica dioica subsp. dioica, assembly GCF_054948205.1. Classification (NCBI taxonomy): domain Eukaryota; kingdom Viridiplantae; phylum Streptophyta; class Magnoliopsida; order Rosales; family Urticaceae; genus Urtica; species Urtica dioica. The sequence goes on along the minus strand of NC_142756.1, from coordinate 29,858,278 downwards.
GTAACTCGCTGCCTTTCGGCTCACGAGCTGGGCGGCGAGCGCTGCCACATTTGCGTGGCCAGGTTTTCCGTGGACGCTGGCTAGACCAGATACGTCCGGCGGACGCAAGCCTTTGAAACCCATTTGTAACTCACTGCCTTTCAGCTCACGAGCTAGGTGGCGAGCGCGAAACCACATTTGCGTGGCCAGGTTTCCGTGGACGCTGGCTAGACCAGATACGTCCGGCGGACGCAAGCCTTTGAAACCCATTTGTAACTTCCTGCCTTTTGACTCACGAGCTGGGTGGCGAGCGCGGTGCCACATTTGTGTGGCCAGGTTTCCGTGGACGCTGGCTAGACCAGATATGTCCGGCGGACGCAAGCCTTTGAAACCCATTTGTAACTCGCTGCCTTTCGGCTCACGAGCTGAACGGTGAGCGCGGTACCACATTTGTGTGGCCAGGTTTCCCGTGGACGCTGACTAGACCAGATACGTCCGGCGGATGCAAGCCTTTGGAACCCATTTGTAACTCGCTGCCTTTCGGCTCACGAGCTGGGTGGCGAGTGCTGCCACATTTGCGTGGCCAGGTTTCCCGTGGACGCTGGCTAGACTAGATACGTCCGGCGGACGCAAGCCTTTGAAACCCATTTGTAACTCGCTGCCTTTCAGCTCACGAGCTGGGTGGCGAGCGCGGTTCCACATTTGCGTGGCCAGGTTTCCCGTGGATGATGGCTAGACCAGATACGTCCGGCGGACGCAAGCCTTTGAAACCCATTTGTAACTTCCTGCCTTTTGACTCACGAGCTGGGCGGCGAGCGCGGTGCCACATTTGTGTGGCCAGGTTTCCGTGGACGCTGGCTAGACCAGATATGTCCGGCGGACGCGAGCCTTTGAAACCCATTTGTAACTCGCTGCCTTTCGGCTCACGAGCTGGGCGGCGAGCGCGGTACCACATTTGTGTGGCTAGGTTTCCCGTGGACGCTGGCTAGACCAGATACGTCCGGCGGATGCAAGCCTTTGGAACCCATTTGTAACTCGCTGCCTTTCGGCTCACGAGCTGGGCGGCGAGTGCTGCCACATTTGCGTGGCCAGGTTTCCCGTGGACGCTGGCTAGACCAGATACGTCCGGCGGACGCAAGCCTTTGAAACTCATTTGTAACTCGCTGCCTTTCGGCTCACGAGCTGGGCGGCGAGCGCGGTGCCACATTTGTGTGGCCAGGTTTCCCGTGGACGCTGGCTATACCAGATACGTCCGGCGGACGCCAGCCTTTCAAACCCATTTGTAACTCGCTGCCTTTCGGCTCACGAGCTGGGCGGCGAGCGCTGCCACATTTGCGTGGCCAGGTTTCCCGTGGACGCTGGCTAGACCAGATACGTCCGGCGGGCGCAAGCCTTTGAAACCCATTTGTAACTCGCTACCTTTCGGCTCACGAGCTGGACGGCGAGCGCGGTACCACATTTGTGTGGCCAGGTTTCCCGTGGACGCTGGCTAGACCAGATACGTCCGGCGGATGCAAGCCTTTGAAACCCATTTGTAACTCGCTGCCTTTCGGCTCACGAGCTGGGCGGCGAGCGCTGCCACATTTGCGTGGCCAGGTTTCCCGTGGACGCTGGCTAGACCAGATACGTCCGGCGGACGCAAGCCTTTGAAACCCATTTGTAACTCGCTGCCTTTCGGCTCACGAGCTGGGCGGCGAGCGCGGTACCACATTTGTGTGGCCAGGTTTCCCGTGGACGCTGGCTAGACTAGATACGTCCGGCGGATGCAAGCCTTTGAAACCCATTTGTAACTCGCTGCCTTTCGGCTCACGAGCTGGGCGGCGAGCGCGGTGCCACATTTGTGTGGCCAGGTTTCCCGTGGACGCTGGCTATACCAGATACGTCCGGCGGACGCCAGCCTTTGAAACTCATTTATAACTCGCTGCCTTTCGGCTCACGAGCTGGGCGGCGAGTGCTGCCACATTTGCGTGGCCAGGTTTCCCGTGGACGCTGGCTAGACCAGATACGTCCGGCGGACGCAAGCCTTTGAAACTCATTTGTAACTCGCTGCCTTTCGGCTCACGAGCTCGGCGGCGAGCGCGGTGCCACATTTGTGTGTCCAGGTTTCCCGTGGACGCTGGCTAGACCAGATACGTCCGGCGGACGCAAGCCTTTGAAACCCATTTGTAATTCGCTGCCTTTCGGCTCACGAGCTGGGCGGCGAGCGCGGTACCACATTTGTGTGGCCAGGTTTCCCGTGGACGCTGGCTAGACCAGATACGTCCGGCGGACGCAAGCCTTTGAAACCCATTTGTAACTCGCTGCCTTTCGGCTCACGAGCTGGACGGCGAGCGCGGTACCACATTTGTGTGGCCAGGTTTCCCGTGGACGCTGGCTAGACCAGATACGTCCGGCGGATGCAAGCCTTTGAAACCCATTTGTAACTCGCTGCCTTTCGGCTCACGAGCTGGGCGGCGAGCGCTGCCACATTTGCGTGGCCAGGTTTTCCGTGGACGCTGGCTAGACCAGATACGTCCGGCGGACGCAAGCCTTTGAAACCCATTTGTAACTCACTGCCTTTCAGCTCACGAGCTGGGTGGCGAGCGCGAAACCACATTTGCGTGGCCAGGTTTCCCGTGGACGCTGGCTAGACCAGATACGTCCGGCGGACGCAAGCCTTTGAAACCCATTTGTAACTTCCTGCCTTTTGACTCACGAGCTGGGTGGCGAGCGCGGTGCCACATTTGTGTGGCCAGGTTTCCGTGGACGCTGGCTAGACCAGATATGTCCGGCGGACGCAAGCCTTTGAAACCCATTTGTAACTCGCTGCCTTTCGGCTCACGAGCTGAACGGCGAGCGCGGTACCACATTTGTGTGGCCAGGTTTCCCGTGGACGCTGGCTAGACCAGATACGTCCGGCGGATGCAAGCCTTTGGAACCCATTTGTAACTCGCTGCCTTTCGGCTCACGAGCTGGGCGGCGAGTGCTGCCACATTTGCGTGGCCAGGTTTCCCGTGGACGCTGGCTAGACTAGATACGTCCGGCGGACGCAAGCCTTTGAAACCCATTTGTAACTCGCTGCCTTTCAGCTCACGAGCTGGGTGGCGAGCGCGGTTCCACATTTGCGTGGCCAGGTTTCCCGTGGACGATGGCTAGACCAGATACGTCCGGCGGACGCAAGCCTTTGAAACCCATTTGTAACTTCCTGCCTTTTGACTCACGAGCTGGGCGGCGAGCGCGGTGCCACATTTGTGTGGCCAGGTTTCCGTGGACGCTGGCTAGACCAGATATGTCCGGCGGACGCGAGCCTTTGAAACCCATTTGTAACTCGCTGCCTTTCGGCTCACGAGCTGGGCGGCGAGCGCGGTACCACATTTGTGTGGCCAGGTTTCCCGTGGACGCTGGCTAGACCAGATACGTCCGGCGGATGCAAGCCTTTGGAACCCATTTGTAACTCGCTGCCTTTCGGCTCACGAGCTGGGCGGCGAGTGCTGCCACATTTGCGTGGCCAGGTTTCCCGTGGACGCTGGCTAGACCAGATACGTCCGGCGGACGCAAGCCTTGTAAACTCATTTGTAACTCGCTGCCTTTCGGCTCACGAGCTGGGCGGCGAGCGCGGTGCCACATTTGTGTGGCCAGGTTTCCCGTGGACGCTGGCTATACCAGATACGTCCGGCGGACGCCAGCCTTTCAAACCCATTTGTAACTCGCTGCCTTTCGGCTCACGAGCTGGGCGGCGAGCGCTGCCACATTTGCGTGGCCAGGTTTCCCGTGGACGCTGGCTAGACAAGATACGTCCGGCGGGCGCAAGCCTTTGAAACCCATTTGTAACTCGCTACCTTTCGGCTCACGAGCTGGACGGCGAGCGCGGTACCACATTTGTGTGGCCAGGTTTCCCGTGGACGCTGGCTAGACCAGATACGTCCGGCGGATGCAAGCCTTTGAAACCCATTTGTAACTCGCTGCCTTTCGGCTCACGAGCTGGGCGGCGAGCGCTGCCACATTTGCGTGGCCAGGTTTCCCGTGGACGCTGGCTAGACCAGATACGTCCGGCGGACGCAAGCCTTTGAAACCCATTTGTAACTCGCTGCCTTTCGGCTCACGAGCTGGGCGGCGAGCGCGGTACCACATTTGTGTGGCCAGGTTTCCCGTGGACGCTGGCTAGACTAGATACGTCCGGCGGATGCAAGCCTTTGAAACCCATTTGTAACTCGCTGCCTTTCAGCTCACGAGCTGGGTGGCGAGCGCAGTACCACATTTGTGTGGCTAGGTTTCCCGTGGCCGCTGGCTAGACCAGATACGTCCGGCGGACGCAAGCTTTTGAAACCCATTTGTAACTCGCTGCCTTTCGGCTCACGAGCTGGGCGGCGAGCGCGGTGCCACATTTGTGTGGCCAGGTTTCATGTGGACATTGGCTAGACCAGACATGTTTGGCGGACGCAAGCCTTTGAAACCCATTTGTAACTCGCTGCCTTTCGGCTCACGAGCTAAGCGGCGAGCGCGGTGCCACATTTGTGTGGCTAGATTTCCCGTGGACGCTGGCTAGACCAGATACGTCCGGCGGATGCAAGGCTTTGAAACCCATTTGTAACTCGCTGCCTTTCGACTCACGAGCTGGGCGGTGAGCGCTGCCACATTTGCGTGTCCAGGTTTCCCGTGGACGCTGGCTAGACTAGATACGTCCGGCGGATGCAAGCCTTTGAAACCCATTTGTAACTCGCTGCCTTTCAGCTCACGAGCTGGGTGGCGAGCGCAGTACCACATTTGTGTGGCTAGGTTTCCCGTGGCCGCTGGCTAGACCAGATACGTCCGGCGGACGCAAGCTTTTGAAACCCATTTGTAACTCGCTGCCTTTCGGCTCACGAGCTGGGCGGCGAGCGCGGTGCCACATTTGTGTGGCCAGGTTTCATGTGGACATTGGCTAGACCAGACATGTTTGGCGGACGCAAGCCTTTGAAACCCATTTGTAACTCGCTGCCTTTCGGCTCACGAGCTGGGCGGCGAGCGCGGTGCCACATTTGTGTGGCTAGATTTCCCGTGGACGCTGGCTAGACCAGATACGTCCGGCGGATGCAAGGCTTTGAAACCCATTTGTAACTCGCTGCCTTTCGGCTCACGAGCTGGGCGGCGAGTGCTGCCACATTTGCGTGGCCAGGTTTCCCGTGGACGCTGGCTAGACTAGATACGTCCGGCGGACGCAAGCCTTTGAAACCCATTTGTAACTCGCTGCCTTTCAGCTCACGAGCTGGGTGGCGAGCGCGGTACCACATTTGCGTGGCCAGGTTTCCCGTGGACGATGGCTAGACCAGATACGTCCGGCGGACGCAAGCCTTTGAAACCCATTTGTAACGTCCTGCCTTTTGACTCACGAGCTGGGCGGCGAGCGCGGTGCCACATTTGTGTGGCCAGGTTTCCCGTGGACGCTGGCTAGACCAGATACGTCCGGCGGATGCAAGCCTTTGGAACCCATTTGTAACTCGCTGCCTTTCGGCTCACGAGCTGGGCGGCGAGTGCTGCCACATTTGCGTGGCCAGGTTTCCCGTGGACGCTGGCTAGACTAGATACGTCCGGCGGACGCAAGCCTTTGAAACCCATTTGTAACTCGCTGCCTTTCAGCTCACGAGCTGGGTGGCGAGCGCGGTACCACATTTGCGTGGCCAGGTTTCCCGTGGACGATGGCTAGACCAGATACGTCCGGCGGACGCAAGCCTTTGAAACCCATTTGTAACTCGCTGCCTTTCGGCTCACGAGCTGGGCGGCGAGCGCGGTGCCACATTTGTGTGGCCAGGTTTCATGTGGACATTGGCTAGACCAGACATGTTTGGCGGACGCAAGCCTTTGAAACCCATTTGTAACTCGCTGCCTTTCGGCTCACGAGCTGGGCGGCGAGCGCGGTGCCACATTTGTGTGGCTAGATTTCCCGTGGACGCTGGCTAGACCAGATACGTCCAGCGGATGCAAGGCTTTGAAACCCATTTGTAACTCGCTGCCTTTCGACTCACGAGCTGGGCGGTGAGCGCTGCCACATTTGCGTGTCCAGGTTTCCCGTGGACGCTGGCTAGACCAGATACGTCCGGCGGACGCAAGCCTTTGAAACCCATTTGTAACTCAATGCCTTTCGGCTCACGAGCTGAGCGGCGAGCGCGGTGCCACATTTGTGTGGCCAGGTTTCCCGTGGACGCTGGCTAGACCAGATACGTCCGGCGAACGCAAGCCTTTGAAACCCATTTGTAATTCGCTGCCTTTCGGCTCACGAGCTGGGCGGCGAGCGCGGTACCACATTTGTGTGGCCAGGTTTCCCGTGGACGCTGGGTAGACCAGATACGTCCGGCGGATGCAAGCCTTTGAAACCCATTTGTAACTCGCTGCCTTTCGGCTCACGAGCTGGGCGGCGAGCGCCGCCACATTTGCGTGGCCTGGTTTCCCGTAGACGCTGGACAGACCAGATACGTCCGGCGGACGCAAGCCTTTGAAACCCATTTGTAACTCGCTGCCTTTCGGCTCACAAGCTGGGTGGCGAGCGCGGTACCACATTTGCGTGGCCAAGCTTCCCGTGGACGCTGGCTAGACCAGATACGTCCGGCGGACGCAAGCGTTTGAAACCCATTTGTAACTCCCTGCCTTTCGACTCACGAGCTGGGCGGCGAGCGCGGTGCCACATTTGTGTGGCCAGGTTTCCGTGGACGCTGGCTAGACCAGATATGTCCGGTGGACGCAAGCCTTTGAAACCCATTTGTAACTCGCTGTCTTTCGGCTCACGAGCTGGGCGGCGAGCGCGGTACCACATTTGTGTGGCCAGGTTTCCCGTGGACGCTGGCTAGACCAGATACGTCCGGCGGATGCAAGCCTTTGGAACCCATTTGTAACTCGCTGCCTTTCGGCTCACGAGCTGGGCGGCGAGTGCTGCCACATTTGAGTGGCAAGGTTTCCCGTGGACGCTGGCTAGACCAGATACGTCCGGCGGACGCAAGCCTTTGAAACCCATTTGTAACTCGCTGCCTTTCAGCTCACGAACTGGGTGGCGAGCGCGGTACCACATTTGCGTGGCCAGGTTTCCCGTGGACGCTGGCTAGACCAGATACGTCCGGCGGACGCAAGCCTTTGAAACCCATTTGTAACTTCCTGCCTTTTGACTCACGAGCTGGGCGGCGAGCGCGGTGCCACATTTGTGTGGCCAGGTTTCCGTGGACGCTGGCTAGACCAGATATGTCCGGCGGACGCAAGCCTTTGAAACCCATTTGTAACTCGCTGCCTTTCGGCTCACGAGCTGGGCGGCGAGCGCGGTACCACATTTGTGTGGCCAGGTTTCCCGTGGACGCTGGCTAGACCAGATACGTCCGGCGGATGCAAGCCTTTGGAACCCATTTGTAACTCGCTGCCTTTCGGCTCACGAGCTGGGCGGCGAGCGCTGCCACATTTGCGTGGCCAGGTTTCCCGTGGACGCTGGCTAGACCAGATACGTCCGGCGGACGCAAGCCTTTGAAACCCATTTGTAACTCGCTGCCTTTCGGCTCACGAGCTGGACGGCGAGCGCGGTACCACATTTGTGTGGCCAGGTTTCCCGTGGACGCTGGCTAGACCAGATACGTCCGGCGGATGCAAGCCTTTGAAACCCATTTGTAACTCGCTGCCTTTCGGCTCACGAGCTGGGCGGCGAGCGCTGCCACATTTGCGTGGCCAGGTTTCCCGTGGACGCTGGCTAGACCAGATACGTCCGGCGGACGCAAGCCTTTGAAACCCATTTGTAACTCGCTGCCTTTCGGCTCACGAGCTGGGCGGCGAGCGCGGTACCACATTTGTGTGGCCAGGTTTCCCGTGGACGCTGGCTAGACTAGATACGTCCGGCGGATGCAAGCCTTTGAAACCCATTTGTAACTCGCTGCCTTTCAGCTCACGAACTGGGTGGCGAGCGCAGTACCACATTTGTGTGGCTAGGTTTCCCGTGGCCGCTGGCTAGACCAGATACATCCGGCGGACGCAAGCTTTTGAAACCCATTTGTAACTCGCTGCCTTTCGGCTCACGAGCTGGGCAGCGAGCGCGGTGCCACATTTGTGTGGCCAGGTTTCTTGTGGACATTGGCTAGACCAGACATGTTTGGTGGACGCAAGCCTTTGAAACCCATTTGTAACTCGCTGCCTTTCGGCTCACGAGCTGGGCGGCGAGCGTGGTTCCACACTTGTGTGGCTAGATTTCCCGTGGACGCTGGCTAGACCAGATACGTCCGGCGGATGCAAGCCTTTGAAACCCATTTGTAACTCGCTGCCTTTCGGCTCACGAGCTGGGCGGCGAGCGCTGCCACATTTGTAACTCGCTGCCTTTCGACTCACGAGCTGGGCGGTGAGCGCTGCCACATTTGCGTGTCCAGGTTTCCCGTGGACGCTGGCTAGACCAGATACGTCCGGCGGACGCAAGCCTTTGAAACCCATTTGTAACTCAATGCCTTTCGGCTCACGAGCTGAGCGGCGAGCGCGGTGCCACATTTGTGTGGCCAGGTTTCCCGTGGACGCTGGCTAGACCAGATACGTCCGGCGGACGCAAGCCTTTGAAACCCATTTGTAATTCGCTGCCTTTCGGCTCACGAGCTGGGCGGCGAGCGCGGTACCACATTTGTGTGGCCAGGTTTCCCGTGGACGCTGGCTAGACCAGATACGTCCGGCGGATGCAAGCCTTTGAAACCCATTTGTAACTCGCTGCCTTTCGGCTCACGAGCTGGGCGGCGAGCGCTGCCACATTTGCGTGGCCTGGTTTCCCGTGGACGCTGGCTAGACCAGATACTACCGGCGGACGCAAGCCTTTGAAACCCATTTGTAACTCGCTGCCTTTCGGCTCACAAGCTGGGTGGCGAGCGCGGTACCACATTTGCGTGGCCAAGCTTCCCGTGGACGCTGGCTAGACCAGATACGTCCGGCGGACGCAAGCGTTTGAAACCCATTTGTAACTCCCTGCCTTTCGACTCACGAGCTGGGCGGCGAGCGCGGTGCCACATTTGTGTGGCCAGGTTTCCGTGGACGCTGGCTAGACCAGATATGTCCGGTGGACGCAAGCCTTTGAAACCCATTTGTAACTCGCTGTCTTTCGGCTCACGAGCTGGGCGGCGAGCGCGGTACCACATTTGTGTGGCCAGGTTTCCCGTGGACGCTGGCTAGACCAGATACGTCCGGCGGATGCAAGCCTTTGGAACCCATTTGTAACTCGCTGCCTTTCGGCTCACGAGCTGGGCGGCGAGTGCTGCCACATTTGCGTGGCCAGGTTTTCCGTGGACGCTGGCTAGACCAGATACGTCCGGCGGACGCAAGCCTTTGAAACTCATTTGTAACTCGCTGCCTTTCGGCTCACGAGCTCGGCGGCGAGCGCGGTGCCACATTTGTGTGGCCAGGTTTCCCGTGGACGATGGCTAGACCAGATACGTCCGGCGGACGCAAGCCTTTGAAACCCATTTGTAACTCGCTACCTTTCGGCTCATGAGTTGGGTGGCGAGCGCGGTACCACATTGGTGTGGCCAGGTTTCCCGTAGACGTTGGCTAGACTAGATACGTCTGGCGGACGCAAGCCTTTGAAACCCATTTGTAACTCGCTGCCTTCCGGCTCACGAGCTGGGTGGCGAGCGCGGTACCACATTTGTGTGGCCAGGTTTCCCGTGGACGCTGGCTAGACCAGATACGTCCGGCGGATGCAAGCCTTTGAAACCCATTTGTAACTCGCTGCCTTTCGGCTCACGAGCTGGGCGGCGAGCGCTGCCACATTTGCGTGGCCAGGTTTTCCGTGGACGCTGGCTAGACCAGATACGTCCGGCAGACGCAAGCCTTTGAAACCCATTTGTAACTCGCTGCCTTTCAGTTCACGAGCTGGGTGGCGAGCGCGAAACCACATTTGCGTGGCCAGGTTTCCCGTGGACGCTGGCTAGACCAGATACGTCCGGCGGATGCAAGCCTTTGAAACCCATTTGTAACTTCCTGCCTTTTTACTCACGAGCTGGGTGGCGAGCGCGGTGCCACATTTGTGTGGCCAGGTTTCCGAGGACGCTGGCTAGACCAGATATGTCCGGCGGACGCAAGCCTTTGAAACCCATTTGTAACTCGCTGCCTTTCGGCTCACGAGCTGAACGGCGAGCGCGGTACCACATTTGTGTGGCCAGGTTTCCCGTGGACGCTGGCTAGACCAGCTACGTCCGGCGGATGCAAGCCTTTGGAACCCATTTGTAACTCGCTGCCTTTCGGCTCACGAGCTGGGCGGCGAGTGCTGCCACATTTGCGTGGCAAGGTTTCCCGTGGACGCTGGCTAGACCAGATACGTCCGGCGGACGCAAGCCTTTGAAACCCATTTGTAACTCGCTGCCTTTCAGCTCACGAACTGAGTGGCGAGCGCGGTACCACATTTGCGTGGCCAGGTTTCCCGTGGACGCTGGCTAGACCAGATACGTCCGGCGGACGCAAGCCTTTGAAACCCATTTGTAACTTCCTGCCTTTTGACTCACGAGCTGGGCGGCGAGCGCGGTGCCACATTTGTGTGGCCAGGTTTCCGTGGACGCTGGCTAGACCAGATATGTCCGGCGGACGCAAGCCTTTGAAACCCATTTGTAACTCGCTGCCTTTCGGCTCACGAGCTGGGCGGCGAGCGCGGTACCACATTTGTGTGGCCAGGTTTCCCGTGGACGCTGGCTAGACCAGATACGTCCGGCGGATGCAAGCCTTTGGAACCCATTTGTAACTCCCTGCCTTTCGACTCACGAGCTGGGCGGCGAGCGCGGTGCCACATTTGTGTGGCCAGGTTTCCGTGGACGCTGGCTAGACCAGATATGTCCGGTGGACGCAAGCCTTTGAAACCCATTTGTAACTCGCTGTCTTTCGGCTCACGAGCTGGGCGGCGAGCGCGGTACCACATTTGTGTGGCCAGGTTTCCCGTGGACGCTGGCTAGACCAGATACGTCCGGCGGATGCAAGCCTTTGGAACCCATTTGTAACTCGCTGCCTTTCGGCTCACGAGCTGGGCGGCGAGTGCTGCCACATTTGCGTGGCCAGGTTTTCCGTGGACGCTGGCTAGACCAGATACGTCCGGCGGACGCAAGCCTTTGAAACTCATTTGTAACTCGCTGCCTTTCGGCTCACGAGCTCGGCGGCGAGCGCGGTGCCACATTTGTGTGGCCAGGTTTCCCGTGGACGCTGGCTAGACCAGATACGTCCGGCGGACGCAAGCCTTTGAAACCCATTTGTAACTCGCTGCCTTTCGGCTCATGAGCTGGGTGGCGAGCGCGGTACCACATTGGTGTGGCCAGGTTTCCCGTAGACGTTGGCTAGACTAGATACGTCTGGCGGACGCAAGCCTTTGAAACCCATTTGTAACTCGCTGCCTTCCGGCTCACGAGCTGGGTGGCGAGCGCGGTACCACATTTGTGTGGCCAGGTTTCCCGTGGACGCTGGCTAGACCAGATACGTCCGGCGGATGCAAGCCTTTGAAACCCATTTGTAACTCGCTGCCTTTCGGCTCACGAGCTGGGCGGCGAGCGCTGCCACATTTGCGTGGCCAGGTTTTCCGTGGACGCTGGCTAGACCAGATACGTCCGGCGGAGGCAAGCCTTTGAAACCCATTTGTAACTCGCTGCCTTTCAGCTCACGAGCTGGGTGGCGAGCGCGAAACCACATTTGCGTGGCCAGGTTTCCCGTGGACGCTGGCTAGACCAGATACGTCCGGCGGATGCAAGCCTTTGAAACCCATTTGTAACTTCCTGCCTTTTTACTCACGAGCTGGGTGGCGAGCGCGGTGCCACATTTGTGTGGCCAGGTTTCCGAGGACGCTGGCTAGACCAGATATGTCCGGCGGACGCAAGCCTTTGAAACCCATTTGTAACTCGCTGCCTTTCGGCTCACGAGCTGAACGGCGAGCGCGGTACCACATTTGTGTGGCCAGGTTTCCCGTGGACGCTGGCTAGACCAGATACGTCCGGCGGATGCAAGCCTTTGGAACCCATTTGTAACTCGCTGCCTTTCGGCTCACGAGCTGGGCGGCGAGTGCTGCCACATTTGCGTGGCAAGGTTTCCCGTGGACGCTGGCTAGACCAGATACGTCCGGCGGACGCAAGCCTTTGAAACCCATTTGTAACTCGCTGTCTTTCGGCTCACGAGCTGGGCGGCGAGCGCGGTACCACATTTGTGTGGCCAGGTTTCCCGTGGACGCTGGCTAGACCAGATACGTCCGGCGGATGCAAGCCTTTGGAACCCATTTGTAACTCGCTGCCTTTCGGCTCACGAGCTGGGCGGCGAGTGCTGCCACATTTGCGTGGCCAGGTTTTCCGTGGACGCTGGCTAGACCAGATACGTCCGGCGGACGCAAGCCTTTGAAACTCATTTGTAACTCGCTGCCTTTCGGCTCACGAGCTCGGCGGCGAGCGCGGTGCCACATTTGTGTGGCCAGGTTTCCCGTGGACGCTGGCTAGACCAGATACGTCCGGCGGACGCAAGCCTTTGAAACCCATTTGTAACTCGCTGCCTTTCGGCTCACGAGCTGGGTAGCGAGCGCGGTACCACATTGGTGTGGCCAGGTTTCCCGTAGACGTTGGCTAGACTAGATATGTCTGGCGGACGCAAGCCTTTGAAACCCATTTGTAACTCGCTGCCTTCCGGCTCACGAGCTGGGTGGCGAGCGCGGTACCACATTTGTGTGGCCAGGTTTCCCGTGGACGCTGGCTAGACCAGATACGTCCGGCGGATGCAAGCCTTTGAAACCCATTTGTAACTCGCTGCCTTTCGGCTCACGAGCTGGGCGGCGAGCGCTGCCACATTTGCGTGGCCAGGTTTTCCGTGGACGCTGGCTAGACCAGATACGTCCGGCGGACGCAAGCCTTTGAAACCCATTTGTAACTCGCTGCCTTTCAGCTCACGAGCTGGGTGGCGAGCGCGAAACCACATTTGCGTGGCCAAGTTTCCCGTGGACGCTGGCTAGACCAGATACGTCCGGCGGATGCAAGCCTTTGAAACCCATTTGTAACTTCCTGCCTTTTTACTCACGAGCTGGGTGGCGAGCGCGGTGCCACATTTGTGTGGCCAGGTTTCCGAGGACGCTGGCTAGACCAGATATGTCCGGCGGACGCAGGCCTTTGAAACCCATTTGTAACTCGCTGCCTTTCGGCTCACGAGCTGAACGGCGAGCGCGGTACCACATTTGTGTGGCCAGGTTTCCCGTGGACGCTGGCTAGACCAGATACGTCCGGCGGATGCAAGCCTTTGGAACCCATTTGTAACTCGCTGCCTTTCGGCTCACGAGCTGGGCGGCGAGTGCTGCCACATTTGCGTGGCAAGGTTTCCCGTGGACGCTGGCTAGACCAGATACGTCCGGCGGACGCAAGCCTTTGAAACCCATTTGTAACTCGCTGCCTTTCAGCTCACGAACTGGGTGGCGAGTGCGGTACCACATTTGCGTGGCCAGGTTTCCCGTGGACGCTGGCTAGACCAGATACGTCCGGCGGACGCAAGCCTTTGAAACCCATTTGTAACTTCCTGCCTTTTGACTCACGAGCTGGGCGGCGAGCGCGGTGCCACATTTGTGTGGCCAGGTTTCCGTGGACGCTGGCTAGACCAGATATGTCCGGCGGACGCAAGCCTTTGAAACCAATTTGTAACTCGCTGCCTTTCGGCTCACGAGCTGGGCGGCGAGCGCGGTACCACATTTGTGTGGCTAGGTTTCCCGTGGACGCTGGCTAGACCAGATACGTCCGGCGGATGCAAGCCTTTGGAACCCATTTGTAACTCGCTGCCTTTCGGCTCACGAGCTGGGCGGCGAGCGCTGCCACATTTGCGTGGCCAGGTTTCCCGTGGACGCTGGCTAGACCAGATACGTCCGGCGGACGCAAGCCTTTGAAACCCATTTGTAACTCGCTGCCTTTCGGCTCACGAGCTGGACGGCGAGCGCGGTACCACATTTGTGTGGCCAGGTTTCCCGTGGACGCTGGCTAGACCAGATACGTCCGGCGAATGCAAGCCTTTGAAACCCATTTGTAACTCGCTGCCTTTCGGCTCACGAGCTGGGCGGCGAGCGCTGCCACATTTGCGTGGCCAGGTTTCCCGTGGACGCAGGCTAGACCAGATACGTCCGGCGGACGCAAGCCTTTGAAACCCATTTGTAACTCGCTGCCTTTCGGCTCACGAGCTGGGCGGCGAGCGCGGTACCACATTTGTGTGGCCAGGTTTCCCGTGGACGCTGGCTAGACTAGATACGTCCGGCGGATGCAAGCCTTTGAATTCCATTTGTAACTCGCTGCCTTTCAGCTCACGAGCTGGGTGGCGAGCGCAGTACCACATTTGTGTGGCTAGGTTTCCCGTGGCCGCTGGCTAGACCAGATACATCCGGCGGACGCAAGCTTTTGAAACCCATTTGTAACTCGCTGCCTTTCGGCTCACGAGCTGGGCGGCGAGCGCTGTGCCACATTTGTGTGGCCAGGTTTCTTGTGGACATTGGCTAGACCAGACATGTTTGGCGGACGCAAGCCTTTGAAACCCATTTGTAACTCGCTGCCTTTCGGCTCACGAGCTGGGCGGCGAGCGCGGTGCCACATTTGTGTGGCTAGATTTCCCGTGGACGCTGGCTAGACCAGATACGTCCGGCGGATGCAAGCCTTTGAAACCCATTTGTAACTCGCTGCCTTTCGGCTCACGAGCTGGGCGCCGAGCGCTGCCACATTTGTAACTCGCTGCCTTTCGACTCACGAGCTGGGCGGTGAGCGCTGCCACATTTGCGTGTCCAGGTTTCCCGTGGACGCTGGCTAGACCAGATACGTCCGGCGGACGCAAGCCTTTGAAACCCATTTGTAACTCAATGCCTTTCGGCTCACGAGCTGAGCGGCGAGCGCGGTGCCACATTTGTGTGGCCAGGTTTCCCGTGGACGCTGGCTAGACCAGATACGTCCGGCGGACGCAAGCCTTTGAAACCCATTTGTAATTCGCTGCCTTTCGGCTCACGAGCTGGGCGGCGAGCGCGGTACTACATTTGTGTGGCCAGGTTTCCCGTGGACGCTGGCTAGACCAGATACGTCTGGCGGATGCAAGCCTTTGAAACCCATTTGTAACTCGCTGCCTTTCGGCTCACGAGCTGGGCGGCGAGCGCTGCCACATTTGCGTGGCCTGGTTTCCCGTGGACGCTGGCTAGACCAGATACTACCGGCGGACGCAAGCCTTTGAAACCCATTTGTAACTCGCTGCCTTTCGGCTCACAAGCTGGGTGGCGAGCGCGGTACCACATTTGCGTGGCCAAGCTTCCCGTGGACGCTGGCTAGACCAGATACGTCCGGCGGACGCAAGCGTTTGAAACCCATTTGTAACTCCCTGCCTTTCGACTCACGAGCTGGGCGGCGAGCGCGGTGCCACATTTGTGTGGCCAGGTTTCCGTGGACGCTGGCTAGACCAGATATGTCCGGTGGACGCAAGCCTTTGAAACCCATTTGTAACTCGCTGTCTTTCGGCTCACGAGCTGGGCGGCGAGCGCGGTACCACATTTGTGTGGCCAGGTTTCCCGTGGACGCTGGCTAGACCAGATACGTCCGGTGGATGCAAGCCTTTGGAACCCATTTGTAACTCGCTGCCTTTCGGCTCACGAGCTGGGCGGCGAGTGCTTCCACATTTGCGTGGCCAGGTTTTCCGTGGACGCTGGCTAGACCAGATACGTCCGGCGGACGCAAGCCTTTGAAACTCATTTGTAACTCGCTGCCTTTCGGCTCACGAGCTCGGCGGCGAGCGCGGTGCCACATTTGTGTGGCCAGGTTTCCCGTGGACGCTGGCTAGACCAGATACGTCCGGCGGACGCAAGCCTTTGAAACCCATTTGTAACTCGCTGCCTTTCGGCTCATGAGCTGGGTGGCGAGCGCGGTACCACATTGGTGTGGCCAGGTTTCCCGTAGACGTTGGCTAGACTAGATACGTCTGGCGGACGCAAGCCTTTGAAACCCATTTGTAACTCGCTGCCTTCCGGCTCACGAGCTGGGTGGCGAGCGCGGTACCACATTTGTGTGGCCAGGTTTCCCGTGGACGCTGGCTAGACCAGATACGTCCGGCGGACGCAAGCCTTTGAAACCCATTTGTAATTCGCTGCCTTTCGGCTCACGAGCTGGGCGGCGAGCGCGGTACCACATTTGTGTGGCCAGGTTTCCCGTGGACGCTGGCTAGACCAGATACGTCCGGCGGATGCAAGCCTTTGAAACCCATTTGTAACTTCCTGCCTTTTTACTCACGAGCTGGGTGGCGAGCGCGGTGCCACATTTGTGTGGCCAGGTTTCCGAGGACGCTGGCTAGACCAGATATGTCCGGCGGACGCAAGCCTTTGAAACCCATTTGTAACTCGCTGCCTTTCGGCTCACGAGCTGAACGGCGAGCGCGGTACCACATTTGTGTGGCCAGGTTTCCCGTGGACGCTGGCTAGACCAGATACGTCCGGCGGACGCAAGCCTTTGGAACCCATTTGTAACTCGCTGCCTTTCGGCTCACGAGCTGGGCGGCGAGTGCTGCCACATTTGCGTGGCAAGGTTTCCCGTGGACGCTGGCTAGACCAGATACGTCCGGCGCACGCAAGCCTTTGAAACCCATTTGTAACTCGCTGCCTTTCAGCTCACGAACTGGGTGGCGAGCACGGTACCACATTTGCGTGGCCAGGTTTCCCGTGGACGCTGGCTAGACCAGATACGTCCGGCGGACGCAAGCTTTTGAAACCCATTTGTAACTTCCTGCCTTTTGACTCACGAGCTGGGCGGCGAGCGCGGTGCCACATTTGTGTGGCCAGGTTTCCGTGGACGCTGGCTAGACCAGATATGTCCGGCGGACGCAAGCCTTTGAAACCCATTTGTAACTCGCTGCCTTTTGGCTCACGAGCTGGGCGGCGAGCGCGGTACCACATTTGTGTGGCCAGGTTTCCCGTGGACGCTGGCTAGACCAGATACGTCCGGCGGATGCAAGCCTTTGGAACCCATTTGTAACTCGCTGCCTTTTGGCTCACGAGCTGGGCGGCGAGCGCTGCCACATTTGCATGGCCAGGTTTCCCGTGGACGCTGGCTAGACCAGATACGTCCGGCGGACGCAAGCCTTTGAAACCCATTTGTAACTCGCTGCCTTTCGGCTCACGAGCTGGACGGCGAGCGCGGTACCACATTTGTGTGGCCAGGTTTCCCGTGGACGCTGGCTAGACCAGATACGTCCGGCGGATGCAAGCCTTTGAAACCCATTTGTAACTCGCTGCCTTTCGGCTCACGAGCTGGGCGGCGAGCGCTGCCACATTTGCGTGGCCAGGTTTCCCGTGGACGCTGGCTAGACCAGATACGTCCGGCGGACGCAAGCCTTTGAAACCCATTTGTAACTCGCTGCCTTTCGGCTCACGAGCTGGGCGGCGAGCGCGGTACCACATTTGTGTGGCCAGGTTTCCCGTGGACGCTGGCTAGACTAGATACGTCCGGCGGATGCAAGCCTTTGAAACCCATTTGTAACTCGCTGCCTTTCAGCTCACGAGCTGGGTGGCGAGCGCAGTACCACATTTGTGTGGCTAGGTTTCCCGTGGCCGCTGGCTAGACCAGATACATCCGGCGGACGCAAGCTTTTGAAACCCATTTGTAACTCGCTGCCTTTCGGCTCACGAGCTGGGCGGCGAGCGCGGTGCCACATTTGTGTGGCCAGGTTTCTTGTGGACATTGGCTAGACCAGACATGTTTGGCGGACGCAAGCCTTTGAAACCCATTTGTAACTCGCTGCCTTTCGGCTCACGAGCTGGGCGGCGAGCGCGGTGCCACATTTGTGTGGCTAGATTTCCCGTGGACGCTGGCTAGACCAGATACGTCCGGCGGATGCAAGCCTTTGAAACCCATTTGTAACTCGCTGCCTTTCGACTCACGAGCTGGGCGGTGAGCGCTGCCACATTTGCGTGTCCAGGTTTCCCGTGGACGCTGGCTAGACCAGATACGTCCGGCGGACGCAAGCCTTTGAAACCCATTTGTAACTCAATGCCTTTCGGCTCACGAGCTGAGCGGCGAGCGCGGTGCCACATTTGTGTGGCCAGGTTTCCCGTGGACGCTGGCTAGACCAGATACGTCCGGCGGACGCAAGCCTTTGAAACCCATTTGTAATTCGCTGCCTTTTAGCTCACGAGCTGGGCGGCGAGCGCGGTACCACATTTGTGTGGCCAGGTTTCCCGTGGACGCTGGCTAGACCAGATACGTCCGGCGGATGCAAGCCTTTGAAACCCATTTGTAACTCGCTGCCTTTCGGCTCACGAGCTGGGCGGCGAGCGCTGCCACATTTGCGTGGCCTGGTTTCCCGTGGACGCTGGCTAGACCAGATACTACCGGCGGACGCAAGCCTTTGAAACCCATTTGTAACTCGCTGCCTTTCGGCTCACAAGCTGGGTGGCGAGCGCGGTACCACATTTGTGTGGCCAGGTTTCCCGTGGACGCTGGCTAGACCAGATACGTCCGGCGGATGCAAGCCTTTGAAACCCATTTGTAACTCGCTGCCTTTCGGCTCACGAGCTGGGCGGCGAGCGCTGCCACATTTGCGTGGCCTGGTTTCCCGTGGACGCTGGCTAGACCAGATACTACCGGCGGACGCAAGCCTTTGAAACCCATTTGTAACTCGCTGCCTTTCGGCTCACAAGCTGGGTGGCGAGCGCTGCCACATTTGCTTGGCCAGGTTTCCCGTGGACGCTGGCTAGACCAGATACGTCCGGCGGACGCAAGCCTTTGAAACCCATTTGTAACTCGCTGTCTTTCGGCTCACGAGCTGGGCGGCGAGCGCGGTACCACATTTGTGTGGCCAGGTTTCCCGTGGACGCTGGCTAGACCAGATACGTCCGGCGGATGCAAGCCTTTGGAACCCATTTGTAACTCGCTGCCTTTCGGCTCACGAGCTGGGCGGCGAGTGCTGCCACATTTGCATGGCCAGGTTTTCCGTGGACGCTGGCTAGACCAGATACGTCCGGCGGACGCAAGCCTTTGAAACTCATTTGTAACTCGCTGCCTTTCGGCTCACGAGCTCGGCGGCGAGCGCGGTGCCACATTTGTGTGGCCAGGTTTCCCGTGGACGCTGGCTAGACCAGATACGTCCGGCGGACGCAAGCCTTTGAAACCCATTTGTAACTCGCTGCCTTTCGGCTCATGAGCTGGGTGGCGAGCGCGGTACCACATTGGTGTGGCCAGGTTTCCCGTAGACGTTGGCTAGACTAGATACGTCTGGCGGACGCAAGCCTTTGAAACCCATTTGTAACTCGCTGCCTTCCGGCTCACGAGCTGGGTGGTGAGCGCGGTACCACATTTGTGTGGCCAGGTTTCCCGTGGACGCTGGCTAGACCAGATACGTCCGGCGGATGCAAGCCTTTGAAACCCATTTGTAACTCGCTGCCTTTCGGCTCACGAGCTGGGCGGCGAGCGCTGCCACATTTGCGTGGCCAGGTTTTCCGTGGACGCTGGCTAGACCAGATACGTCCGGCGGACGCAAGCCTTTGAAACCCATTTGTAACTCGCTGCCTTTCAGCTCACGAGCTGGGTGGCGAGCGCGAAACCACATTTGCGTGGCCAGGTTTCCCGTGGACGCTGGCTAGACCAGATACGTCCGGCGGACGCAAGCCTTTGAAACCCATTTGTAACTTCCTGCCTTTTTACTCACGAGCTGGGTGGCGAGCGCGGTGCCACATTTGTGTGGCCAGGTTTCCGAGGACGCTGGCTAGACCAGATATGTCCGGCGGACGCAAGCCTTTGAAACCCATTTGTAACTCGCTGCCTTTCGGCTCACGAGCTGAACGGCGAGCGCGGTACCACATTTGTGTGGCCAGGTTTCCCGTGGACGCTGGCTAGACCAGATACGTCCGGCGGATGCAAGCCTTTGGAACCCATTTGTAACTCGCTGCCTTTCGGCTCACGAGCTGGGCGGCGAGTGCTGCCACATTTGCGTGGCCAGGTTTCCCGTGGACGCTGGCTAGACTAGATACGTCCGGCGGACGCAAGCCTTTGAAACCCATTTGTAACTCGCTGCCTTTCAGCTCACGAGCTGGGTGGCGAGCGCGGTACCGCATTTGCGTGGCCAGGTTTCCCGTGGACGATGGCTAGACCAGATACGTCCGGCGGACGCAAGCCTTTGAAACCCATTTGTAACTTCCTGCCTTTTGACTCACGAGCTGGGCGGCGAGCGCGGTGCCACATTTGTGTGGCCAGGTTTCCGTGGACGCTGGCTAGACCAGATATGTCCGGCGGACGCGAGCCTTTGAAACCCATTTGTAACTCGCTGCCTTTCGGCTCACGAGCTGGGCGGCGAGCGCGGTACCACATTTGTGTGGCCAGGTTTCCCGTGGACGCTGGCTAGACCAGATACGTCCGGCGGATGCAAGCCTTTGGAACCCATTTGTAACTCGATGCCTTTCGGCTCACGAGCTGGGCGGCGAGTGCTGCCACATTTGCGTGGCGAGGTTTCCCGTGGACGCTGGCTAGACCAGATACGTCCGGCGGACGCAAGCCTTTGAAACTCATTTGTAACTCGCTGCCTTTCGGCTCACGAGCTGGGCGGCGAGCGCGGTGCCACATTTGTGTGGCCAGGTTTCCCGTGGACGCTGGCTATACCAGATACGTCCGGCGGATGCAAGCCTTTGAAACCCATTTGTAACTCGCTGCCTTTCGGCTCACGAGCTGGGCGGCGAGCGCTGCCACATTTGCGTGGCCAGGTTTCCCGTGGACGCTGGCTAGACCAGATACGTCCGGCGGGCGCAAGCCTTTGAAACCCATTTGTAACTCGCTACCTTTCGGCTCACGAGCTGGACGGCGAGCGCGGTACCACATTTGTGTGGCCAGGTTTCCCGTGGACGCTGGCTAGACCAGATACGTCCGGCGGATGCAAGCCTTTGAAACCCATTTGTAACTTGCTGCCTTTCGGCTCACGAGCTGGGCGGCGAGCGCTGCCACATTTGCGTGGCCAGGTTTCCCGTGGACGCTGGCTAGACCAGATACGTCCGGCGGACGCAAGCCTTTGAAACCCATTTGTAACTCGCTGCCTTTCGGCTTACGAGCTGGGCGGCGAGCGCGGTACCACATTTGTGTGGCCAGGTTTCCCGTGGACGCTGGCTAGACTAGATACGTCCGGCGGATGCAAGCCTTTGAAACCCATTTGTAACCCGCTGCCTTTCAGCTCACGAGCTGGGTGGCGAGTGCAGTACCACATTTGTGTGGCTAGGTTTCCCGTGGCCGCTGGCTAGACCAGATACATCCGTCGGACGCAAGCTTTTGAAACCCATTTGTAACTCGCTGCCTTTCGGCTCACGAGCTGGGCGGCGAGCGCGGTGCTACATTTGTGTGGCCAGGTTTCATGTGGACATTGGCTAGACCAGACATGTTTGGCGGACGCAAGCCTTTGAAACCCATTTGTAACTCGCTGCCTTTCGGCTCACGAGCTGGGCGGCGAGCGCGGTGCCACATTTGTGTGGCTAGATTTCCCGTGGACGCTGGCTAGACCAGATACGTCCGGCGGATGCAAGCCTTTGAAACCCATTTGTAACTCGCTGCCTTTCGGCTCACAAGCTGGGTGGCTAGCGCGGTACCACATTTGTGTGGCCAGGTTTCCCATGGACGCTGGCTAGACCAGATACGTCCGGCGGATGCAAGCCTTTGAAACCCATTTGTAACTCGCTGCCTTTCGGCTCACGAGCTGGGCGGCGAGCGCTGCCACATTTGCGTGGCCTGGTTTCCCGTGGACGCTGGCTAGACCAGATACTACCGGCGGACGCAAGCCTTTGAAACCCATTTGTAACTCGCTGCCTTTCGGCTCACAAGCTGGGTGGCGAGCGCTGCCACATTTGCTTGGCCAGGTTTCCCGTGGACGCTGGCTAGACCAGATACGTCCGGCGGACGCAAGCCTTTGAAACCCATTTGTAACTCGCTGTCTTTCGGCTCACGAGCTGGGCGGCGAGCGCGGTACCACATTTGTGTGGCCAGGTTTCCCGTGGACGCTGGCTAGACCAGATACGTCCGGCGGATGCAAGCCTTTGGAACCCATTTGTAACTCGCTGCCTTTCGGCTCACGAGCTGGGCGGCGAGTGCTGCCACATTTGCATGGCCAGGTTTTCCGTGGACGCTGGCTAGACCAGATACGTCCGGCGGACGCAAGCCTTTGAAACTCATTTGTAACTCGCAGCCTTTCGGCTCACGAGCTCGGCGGCGAGCGCGGTGCCACATTTGTGTGGCCAGGTTTCCCGTGGACGCTGGCTAGACCAGATACGTCCGGCGGACGCAAGCCTTTGAAACCCATTTGTAACTCGCTGCCTTTCGGCTCATGAGCTGGGTGGCGAGCGCGGTACCACATTGGTGTGGCCAGGTTTCCCGTAGACGTTGGCTAGACTAGATACGTCTGGCGGACGCAAGCCTTTGAAACCCATTTGTAACTCGCTGCCTTCCGGCTCACGAGCTGGGTGGTGAGCGCGGTACCACATTTGTGTGGCCAGGTTTCCCGTGGACGCTGGCTAGACCAGATACGTCCGGCGGATGCAAGCCTTTGAAACCCATTTGTAACTCGCTGCCTTTCGGCTCACGAGCTGGGCGGCGAGCGCTGCCACATTTGCGTGGCCAGGTTTTCCGTGGACGCTGGCTAGACCAGATACGTCCGGCGGACGCAAGCCTTTGAAACCCATTTGTAACTCGCTGCCTTTCAGCTCACGAGCTGGGTGGCGAGCGCGAAACCACATTTGCGTGGCCAGGTTTCCCGTGGACGCTGGCTAGACCAGATACGTCCGGCGGACGCAAGCCTTTGAAACCCATTTGTAACTTCCTGCCTTTTTACTCACGAGCTGGGTGGCGAGCGCGGTGCCACATTTGTGTGGCCAGGTTTCCGAGGACGCTGGCTAGACCAGATATGTCCGGCGGACGCAAGCCTTTGAAACCCATTTGTAACTCGCTGCCTTTCGGCTCACGAGCTGAACGGCGAGCGCGGTACCACATTTGTGTGGCCAGGTTTCCCGTGGACGCTGGCTAGACCAGATACGTCCGGCGGATGCAAGCCTTTGGAACCCATTTGTAACTCGCTGCCTTTCGGCTCACGAGCTGGGCGGCGAGTGCTGCCACATTTGCGTGGCCAGGTTTCCCGTGGACGCTGGCTAGACTAGATACGTCCGGCGGACGCAAGCCTTTGAAACCCATTTGTAACTCGCTGCCTTTCAGCTCACGAGCTGGGTGGCGAGCGCGGTACCGCATTTGCGTGGCCAGGTTTCCCGTGGACGATGGCTAGACCAGATACGTCCGGCGGACGCAAGCCTTTGAAACCCATTTGTAACTTCCTGCCTTTTGACTCACGAGCTGGGCGGCGAGCGCGGTGCCACATTTGTGTGGCCAGGTTTCCGTGGACGCTGGCTAGACCAGATATGTCCGGCGGACGCGAGCCTTTGAAACCCATTTGTAACTCGCTGCCTTTCGGCTCACGAGCTGGGCGGCGAGCGCGGTACCACATTTGTGTGGCCAGGTTTCCCGTGGACGCTGGCTAGACCAGATACGTCCGGCGGATGCAAGCCTTTGGAACCCATTTGTAACTCGATGCCTTTCGGCTCACGAGCTGGGCGGCGAGTGCTGCCACATTTGCGTGGCGAGGTTTCTCGTGGACGCTGGCTAGACCAGATACGTCCGGCGGACGCAAGCCTTTGAAACTCATTTGTAACTCGCTGCCTTTCGGCTCACGAGCTGGGCGGCGAGCGCGGTGCCACATTTGTGTGGCCAGGTTTCCCGTGGACGCTGGCTATACCAGATACGTCCGGCGGATGCAAGCCTTTGAAACCCATTTGTAACTCGCTGCCTTTCGGCTCACGAGCTGGGCGGCGAGCGCTGCCACATTTGCGTGGCCAGGTTTCCCGTGGACGCTGGCTAGACCAGATACGTCCGGCGGGCGCAAGCCTTTGAAACCCATTTGTAACTCGCTACCTTTCGGCTCACGAGCTGGACGGCGAGCGCGGTACCACATTTGTGTGGCCAGGTTTCCCGTGGACGCTGGCTAGACCAGATACGTCCGGCGGATGCAAGCCTTTGAAACCCATTTGTAACTTGCTGCCTTTCGGCTCACGAGCTGGGCGGCGAGCGCTGCCACATTTGCGTGGCCAGGTTTCCCGTGGACGCTGGCTAGACCAGATACGTCCGGCGGACGCAAGCCTTTGAAACCCATTTGTAACTCAATGCCTTTCGGCTTACGAGCTGGGCGGCGAGCGCGGTACCACATTTGTGTGGCCAGGTTTCCCGTGGACGCTGGCTAGACTAGATACGTCCGGCGGATGCAAGCCTTTGAAACCCATTTGTAACCCGCTGCCTTTCAGCTCACGAGCTGGGTGGCGAGTGCAGTACCACATTTGTGTGGCTAGGTTTCCCGTGGCCGCTGGCTAGACCAGATACATCCGTCGGACGCAAGCTTTTGAAACCCATTTGTAACTCGCTGCCTTTCGGCTCACGAGCTGGGCGGCGAGCGCGGTGCTACATTTGTGTGGCCAGGTTTCATGTGGACATTGGCTAGACCAGACATGTTTGGCGGACGCAAGCCTTTGAAACCCATTTGTAACTCGCTGCCTTTCGGCTCACGAGCTGGGCGGCGAGCGCGGTGCCACATTTGTGTGGCTAGATTTCCCGTGGACGCTGGCTAGACCAGATACGTCCGGCGGATGCAAGCCTTTGAAACCCATTTGTAACTCGCTGCCTTTCGACTCACGAGCTGGGCGGTGAGCGCTGCCACATTTGCGTGTCCAGGTTTCCCGTGGACGCTGGCTAGACCAGATACGTCCGGCGGACGCAAGCCTTTGAAACCCATTTGTAACTCAATGCCTTTCGGCTCACGAGCTGAGCGGCGAGCGCGGTGCCACATTTGTGTGGCCAGGTTTCCCGTGGACGCTGGCTAGACCAGATACGTCCGGCGGACGCAAGCCTTTGAAACCCATTTGTAATTCGCTACCTTTCGGCTCACGAGCTGGGCGGCGAGCGCGGTACCACATTTGTGTGGCCAGGTTTCCCGTGGACGCTGGCTAGACCAGATACGTCCGGCGGATGCAAGCCTTTGAAACCCATTTGTAACTCGCTGCCTTTCGGCTCACGAGCTGGGCGGCGAGCGCTGCCACATTTGCGTGGCCTGGTTTCCCGTGGACGCTGGCTAGACCAGATACTACCGGCGGACGCAAGCCTTTGAAACCCATTTGTAACTCGCTGCCTTTCGGCTCACAAGCTGGGTGGCGAGCGCGGTACCACATTTGCGTGGCCAAGCTTCCCGTGGACGCTGGCTAGACCAGATACGTCCGGCGGACGCAAGCGTTTGAAACCCATTTGTAACTCCCTGCCTTTCGACTCACGAGCTGGGCGGCGAGCGCGGTGCCACATTTGTGTGGCCAGGTTTCCGTGGACGCTGGCTAGACCAGATATGTCCGGTGGACGCAAGCCTTTGAAACCCATTTGTAACTCGCTGTCTTTCGGCTCACGAGCTGGGCGGCGAGCGCAGTACCACATTTGTGTGGCCAGGTTTCCCGTGGACGCTGGCTAGACCAGATACGTCCGGCGGATGCAAGCCTTTGGAACCCATTTGTAACTCGCTGCCTTTCGGCTCACGAGCTGGGCGGCGAGTGCTGCCACATTTGCGTGGCCAGGTTTTCCGTGGACGCTGGCTAGACCAGATACGTCCGGCGGACGCAAGCCTTTGAAACTCATTTGTAACTCGCTGCCTTTCGGCTCACGAGCTCGGCGGCGAGCGCGGTGCCACATTTGTGTGGCCAGGTTTCCCGTGGACGCTGGCTAGACCAGATACGTCCGGCGGACGCAAGCCTTTGAAACCCATTTGTAACTCGCTGCCTTTCGGCTCATGAGCTGGGTGGCGAGCGCGGTACCACATTGGTGTGGCCAGGTTTCCCGTAGACGTTGGCTAGACTAGATACGTCTGGCGGACGCAAGCCTTTGAAACCCATTTGTAACTCGCTGCCTTCCGGCTCACGAGCTGGGTGGCGAGCGCGGTACCACATTTGTGTGGCCAGGTTTCCCGTGGACGCTGGCTAGACCAGATACGTCCGGCGGATGCAAGCCTTTGAAACCCATTTGTAACTCGCTGCCTTTCGGCTCACGAGCTGGGCGGCGAGCGCTGCCACATTTGCGTGGCCAGGTTTTCCGTGGACGCTGGCTAGACCAGATACGTCCGGCGGACGCAAGCCTTTGAAACCCATTTGTAACTCAATGCCTTTCGGCTCACGAGCTGAGCGGCGAGCGCGGTGCCACATTTGTGTGGCCAGGTTTCCCGTGGACGCTGGCTAGACCAGATACGTCCGGCGGACGCAAGCCTTTGAAACCCATTTGTAATTCGCTGCCTTTCGGCTCACGAGCTGGGCGGCGAGCGCGGTACCACATTTGTGTGGCCAGGTTTCCCGTGGACGCTGGCTAGACCAGATACGTCCGGCGGATGCAAGCCTTTGAAACCCATTTGTAACTCGCTGCGTTTCGGCTCACGAGCTGGGCGGCGAGCGCTGCCACATTTGCGTGGCCTGGTTTCCCGTGGACGCTGGCTAGACCAGATACTACCGGCGGACGCAAGCCTTTGAAACCCATTTGTAACTCGCTGCCTTTCGGCTCACAAGCTGGGTGGCGAGCGCGGTACCACATTTGCGTGGCCAAGCTTCCCGTGGACGCTGGCTAGACCAGATACGTCCGGCGGACGCAAGCGTTTGAAACCCATTTGTAACTCCCTGCCTTTCGACTCACGAGCTGGGCGGCGAGCGCGGTGCCACATTTGTGTGGCCAGGTTTCCGTGGACGCTGGCTAGACCAGATATGTCCGGTGGACGCAAGCCTTTGAAACCCATTTGTAACTCGCTGTCTTTCGGCTCACGAGCTGGGCGGCGAGCGCGGTACCACATTTGTGTGGCCAGGTTTCCCGTGGACGCTGGCTAGACCAGATACGTCCGGCGGATGCAAGCCTTTGGAACCCATTTGTAACTCGCTGCCTTTCGGCTCACGAGCTGGGCGGCGAGTGCTGCCACATTTGCGTGGCCAGGTTTTCCGTGGACGCTGGCTAGACCAGATACGTCCGGCGGACGCAAGCCTTTGAAACTCATTTGTAACTCGCTGCCTTTCGGCTCACGAGCTCGGCGGCGAGCGCGGTGCCACATTTGTGTGGCCAGGTTTCCCGTGGACGCTGGCTAGACCAGATACGTCCGGCGGACGCAAGCCTTTGAAACCCATTTGTAACTCGCTGCCTTTCGGCTCATGAGCTGGGTGGCGAGCGCGGTACCACATTGGTGTGGCCAGGTTTCCCGTAGACGTTGGCTAGACTAGATACGTCTGGCGGACGCAAGCCTTTGAAACCCATTTGTAACTCGCTGCCTTCCGGCTCACGAGCTGGGTGGCGAGCGCGGTACCACATTTGTGTGGCCAGGTTTCCCGTGGACGCTGGCTAGACCAGATACGTCCGGCGGATGCAAGCCTTTGAAACCCATTTGTAACTCGCTGCCTTTCGGCTCACGAGCTGGGCGGCGAGCGCTGCCACATTTGCGTGGCCAGGTTTTCCGTGGACGCTGGCTAGACCAGATACGTCCGGCGGACGCAAGCCTTTGAAACCCATTTGTAACTCGCTGCCTTTCAGCTCACGAGCTGGGTGGCGAGCGCGAAACCACATTTGCGTGGCCAGGTTTCCCGTGGACGCTGGCTAGACCAGATACGTCCGGCGGACGCAAGCCTTTGAAACCCATTTGTAACTTCCTGCCTTTTTACTCACGAGCTGGGTGGCGAGCGCGGTGCCACATTTGTGTGGCCAGGTTTCCGAGGACGCTGGCTAGACCAGATATGTCCGGCGGACGCAAGCCTTTGAAACCCATTTGTAACTCGCTGCCTTTCGGATCACGAGCTGAACGGCGAGCGCGGTACCACATTTGTGTGGCCAGGTTTCCCGTGGACGCTGGCTAGACCAGATACGTCTGGCGGATGCAAGCCTTTGGAACCCATTTGTAACTCGCTGCCTTTCGGCTCACGAGCTGGGCGGCGAGTGCTGCCACATTTGCGTGGCCAGGTTTCCCGTGGACGCTGGCTAGACTAGATACGTCCGGCGGATGCAAGCCTTTGAAACCCATTTGTAACTCGCTGCCTTTCAGCTCACGAGCTGGGTGGCGAGCGCGGTACCACATTTGCGTGGCCAGGTTTCCCGTGGACGATGGCTAGACCAGATACGTCCGGCGGACGTAAGCCTTTGAAACCCATTTGTAACTTCCTGCCTTTTGACTCACGAGCTGGGCGGCGAGCGCGGTGCCACATTTGTGTGGCCAGGTTTCCCGTGGACGCTGGCTATACCAGATACGTCCGGCGGATGCAAGCCTTTGAAACCCATTTGTAACTCGCTGCCTTTCGGCTCACGAGCTGGGCGGCGAGTGCTGCCACATTTGCGTGGCCAGGTTTCCTGTGGACGCTGGCTAGACTAGATACGTCCGGCGGATGCAAGCCTTTGAAACCCATTTGTAACTCGCTGCCTTTCAGCTCACGAGCTGGGTGGCGAGCGCGGTACCACATTTGCGTGGCCAGGTTTCCCGTGGACGATGGCTAGACCAGATACGTCCGGCGGACGCAAGCCTTTGAAACCCATTTGTAACTTCCTGCCTTTTGACTCACGAGCTGGGCGGCGAGCGCGGTACCACATTTGTGTGGCCAGGTTTCCCGTGGACGCTGGCTAGACCAGATACGTCCGGCGGATGCAAGCCTTTGGAACCCATTTGTAACTCGATGCCTTTCGGCTCACGAGCTGGGCGGCGAGTGCTGCCACATTTGCGTGGCCAGGTTTCCCGTGGACGCTGGCTAGACCAGATACGTCCGGCGGACGCAAGCCTTTGAAACTCATTTGTAACTCGCTGCCTTTCGGCTCACGAGCTGGGCGGCGAGCGCGGTGCCACATTTGTGTGGCCAGGTTTCCCGTGGACGCTGGCTATACCAGATACGTCCGGCGGATGCAAGCCTTTGAAACCCATTTGTAACTCGCTGCCTTTCGGCTCACGAGCTGGGCGGCGAGCGCTGCCACATTTGCGTGGCCACGTTTCCCGTGGACGCTGGCTAGACCAGATACGTCCGGCGGGCGCAAGCCTTTGAAACCCATTTGTAACTCGCTACCTTTCGGCTCACGAGCTGGACGGCGAGCGCGGTACCACATTTGTGTGGCCAGGTTTCCCGTGGACGCTGGCTAGACCAGATACGTCCGGCGGATGCAAGCCTTTGAAACCCATTTGTAACTTGCTGCCTTTCGGCTCACGAGCTGGGCGGCGAGCGCTGCCACATTTGCGTGGCCAGGTTTCCCGTGGACGCTGGCTAGACCAGATACGTCCGGCGGACGCAAGCCTTTGAAACCCATTTGTAACTCGCTGCCTTTCGGCTCATGAGCTGGGTGGCGAGCGCGGTACCACATTGGTGTGGCCAGGTTTCCCGTAGACGTTGGCTAGACTAGATACGTCTGGCGGACGCAAGCCTTTGAAACCCATTTGTAACTCGCTGCCTTCCGGCTCACGAGCTGGGTGGCGAGCGCGGTACCACATTTGTGTGGCCAGGTTTCCCGTGGACGCTGGCTAGACCAGATACGTCCGGCGGATGCAAGCCTTTGAAACCCATTTGTAACTCGCTGCCTTTCGGCTCACGAGCTGGGCGGCGAGCGCTGCCACATTTGCGTGGCCAGGTTTTCCGTGGACGCTGGCTAGACCAGATACGTCCGGCGGACGCAAGCCTTTGAAACCCATTTGTAACTCGCTGCCTTTCAGCTCACGAGCTGGGTGGCGAGCGCGAAACCACATTTGCGTGGCCAGGTTTCCCGTGGACGCTGGCTAGACCAGATACGTCCGGCGGACGCAAGCCTTTGAAACCCATTTGTAACTTCCTGCCTTTTTACTCACGAGCTGGGTGGCGAGCGCGGTGCCACATTTGTGTGGCCAGGTTTCCGAGGACGCTGGCTAGACCGGATATGTCCGGCGGACGCAAGCCTTTGAAACCCATTTGTAACTCGCTGCCTTTCGGATCACGAGCTGAACGGCGAGCGCGGTACCACATTTGTGTAGCCAGGTTTCCCGTGGACGCTGGCTAGACCAGATACGTCCGGCGGATGCAAGCCTTTGGAACCCATTTGTAACTCGCTGCCTTTCGGCTCACGAGCTGGGCGGCGAGTGCTGCCACATTTGCGTGGCCAGGTTTCCCGTGGACGCTGGCTAGACTAGATACGTCCGGCGGATGCAAGCCTTTGAAACCCATTTGTAACTCGCTGCCTTTCAGCTCACGAGCTGGGTGGCGAGCGCGGTACCACATTTGGGTGGCCAGGTTTCCCGTGGACGATGGCTAGACCAGATACGTCCGGCGGACGCAAGCCTTTGAAACCCATTTGTAACTTCCTGCCTTTTGACTCACGAGCTGGGCGGCGAGCGCGGTGCCACATTTGTGTGGCCAGGTTTCCCGTGGACGCTGGCTATACCAGATACGTCCGGCGGATGCAAGCCTTTGAAACCCATTTGTAACTCGCTGCCTTTCGGCTCACGAGCTGGGCGGCGAGTGCTGCCACATTTGCGTGGCCAGGTTTCCTGT
Organism: Urtica dioica subsp. dioica; assembly: GCF_054948205.1. Lineage (NCBI taxonomy): Eukaryota > Viridiplantae > Streptophyta > Magnoliopsida > Rosales > Urticaceae > Urtica > Urtica dioica. The sequence goes on along the minus strand of NC_142756.1, from coordinate 29,827,788 downwards.
GGACGCTGGCTAGACTAGATACGTCCGGCGGATGCAAGCCTTTGAAACCCATTTGTAACTCGCTGCCTTTCAGCTCACGAGCTGGGTGGCGAGCGCGGTACCACATTTGCGTGGCCAGGTTTCCCGTGGACGATGGCTAGACCAGATACGTCCGGCGGACGCAAGCCTTTGAAACCCATTTGTAACTTCCTGCCTTTTGACTCACGAGCTGGGCGGCGAGCGCGGTACCACATTTGTGTGGCCAGGTTTCCCGTGGACGCTGGCTAGACCAGATACGTCCGGCGGATGCAAGCCTTTGGAACCCATTTGTAACTCGATGCCTTTCGGCTCACGAGCTGGGCGGCGAGTGCTGCCACATTTGCGTGGCCAGGTTTCCCGTGGACGCTGGCTAGACCAGATACGTCCGGCGGACGCAAGCCTTTGAAACTCATTTGTAACTCGCTGCCTTTCGGCTCACGAGCTGGGCGGCGAGCGCGGTGCCACATTTGTGTGGCCAGGTTTCCCGTGGACGCTGGCTATACCAGATACGTCCGGCGGATGCAAGCCTTTGAAACCCATTTGTAACTCGCTGCCTTTCGGCTCACGAGCTGGGCGGCGAGCGCTGCCACATTTGCGTGGCCAGGTTTCCCGTGGACGCTGGCTAGACCAGATACGTCCGGCGGGCGCAAGCCTTTGAAACCCATTTGTAACTCGCTACCTTTCGGCTCACGAGCTGGACGGCGAGCGCGGTACCACATTTGTGTGGCCAGGTTTCCCGTGGACGCTGGCTAGACCAGATACGTCCGGCGGATGCAAGCCTTTGAAACCCATTTGTAACTTGCTGCCTTTCGGCTCACGAGCTGGGCGGCGAGCGCTGCCACATTTGCGTGGCCAGGTTTCCCGTGGACGCTGGCTAGACCAGATACGTCCGGCGGACGCAAGCCTTTGAAACCCATTTGTAACTCGCTGCCTTTCGGCTCATGAGCTGGGTGGCGAGCGCGGTACCACATTGGTGTGGCCAGGTTTCCCGTAGACGTTGGCTAGACTAGATACGTCTGGCGGACGCAAGCCTTTGAAACCCATTTGTAACTCGCTGCCTTCCGGCTCACGAGCTGGGTGGCGAGCGCGGTACCACATTTGTGTGGCCAGGTTTCCCGTGGACGCTGGCTAGACCAGATACGTCCGGCGGATGCAAGCCTTTGAAACCCATTTGTAACTCGCTGCCTTTCGGCTCACGAGCTGGGCGGCGAGCGCTGCCACATTTGCGTGGCCAGGTTTTCCGTGGACGCTGGCTAGACCAGATACGTCCGGCGGACGCAAGCCTTTGAAACCCATTTGTAACTCGCTGCCTTTCAGCTCACGAGCTGGGTGGCGAGCGCGAAACCACATTTGCGTGGCCAGGTTTCCCGTGGACGCTGGCTAGACCAGATACGTCCGGCGGACGCAAGCCTTTGAAACCCATTTGTAACTTCCTGCCTTTTTACTCACGAGCTGGGTGGCGAGCGCGGTGCCACATTTGTGTGGCCAGGTTTCCGAGGACGCTGGCTAGACCAGATATGTCCGGCGGACGCAAGCCTTTGAAACCCATTTGTAACTCGCTGCCTTTCGGATCACGAGCTGAACGGCGAGCGCGGTACCACATTTGTGTGGCCAGGTTTCCCGTGGACGCTGGCTAGACCAGATACGTCCGGCGGATGCAAGCCTTTGGAACCCATTTGTAACTCGCTGCCTTTCGGCTCACGAGCTGGGCGGCGAGTGCTGCCACATTTGCGTGGCCAGGTTTCCCGTGGACGCTGGCTAGACTAGATACGTCCGGCGGATGCAAGCCTTTGAAACCCATTTGTAACTCGCTGCCTTTCAGCTCACGAGCTGGGTGGCGAGCGCGGTACCACATTTGGGTGGCCAGGTTTCCCGTGGACGATGGCTAGACCAGATACGTCCGGCGGACGCAAGCCTTTGAAACCCATTTGTAACTTCCTGCCTTTTGACTCACGAGCTGGGCGGCGAGCGCGGTGCCACATTTGTGTGGCCAGGTTTCCCGTGGACGCTGGCTATACCAGATACGTCCGGCGGATGCAAGCCTTTGAAACCCATTTGTAACTCGCTGCCTTTCGGCTCACGAGCTGGGCGGCGAGTGCTGCCACATTTGCGTGGCCAGGTTTCCTGTGGACGCTGGCTAGACTAGATACGTCCGGCGGATGCAAGCCTTTGAAACCCATTTGTAACTCGCTGCCTTTCAGCTCACGAGCTGGGTGGCGAGCGCGGTACCACATTTGCGTGGCCAGGTTTCCCGTGGACGATGGCTAGACCAGATACGTCCGGCGGACGCAAGCCTTTGAAACCCATTTGTAACTTCCTGCCTTTTGACTCACGAGCTGGGCGGCGAGCGCGGTACCACATTTGTGTGGCCAGGTTTCCCGTGGACGCTGGCTAGACCAGATACGTCCGGCGGATGCAAGCCTTTGGAACCCATTTGTAACTCGATGCCTTTCGGCTCACGAGCTGGGCGGCGAGTGCTGCCACATTTGCGTGGCCAGGTTTCCCGTGGACGCTGGCTAGACCAGATACGTCCGGCGGACGCAAGCCTTTGAAACTCATTTGTAACTCGCTGCCTTTCGGCTCACGAGCTGGGCGGCGAGCGCGGTGCCACATTTGTGTGGCCAGGTTTCCCGTGGACGCTGGCTATACCAGATACGTCCGGCGGATGCAAGCCTTTGAAACCCATTTGTAACTCGCTGCCTTTCGGCTCACGAGCTGGGCGGCGAGCGCTGCCACATTTGCGTGGCCAGGTTTCCCGTGGACGCTGGCTAGACCAGATACGTCCGGCGGGCGCAAGCCTTTGAAACCCATTTGTAACTCGCTACCTTTCGGCTCACGAGCTGGACGGCGAGCGCGGTACCACATTTGTGTGGCCAGGTTTCCCGTGGACGCTGGCTAGACCAGATACGTCCGGCGGATGCAAGCCTTTGAAACCCATTTGTAACTTGCTGCCTTTCGGCTCACGAGCTGGGCGGCGAGCGCTGCCACATTTGCGTGGCCAGGTTTCCCGTGGACGCTGGCTAGACCAGATACGTCCGGCGGACGCAAGCCTTTGAAACCCATTTGTAACTCGCTGCCTTTCGGCTTACGAGCTGGGCGGCGAGCGCGGTACCACATTTGTGTGGCCAGGTTTCCCGTAGACGCTGGCTAGACTAGATACGTCCGGCGGATGCAAGCCTTTGAAACCCATTTGTAACCCGCTGCCTTTCAGCTCACGAGCTGGGTGGCGAGTGCAGTACCACATTTGTGTGGCTAGGTTTCCCGTGGCCGCTGGCTAGACCAGATACATCCGGCGGACGCAAGCTTTTGAAACCCATTTGTAACTCGCTGCCTTTCGGCTCACGAGCTGGGCGGCGAGCGCGGTGCTACATTTGTGTGGCCAGGTTTCATGTGGACATTGGCTAGACCAGACATGTTTGGCGGACGCAAGCCTTTGAAACCCATTTGTAACTCGCTGCCTTTCGGCTCACGAGCTGGGCGGCGAGCGTGGTGCCACATTTGTGTGGCTAGATTTCCCGTGGACGCTGGCTAGACCAGATACGTCCGGCGGATGCAAGCCTTTGAAACCCATTTGTAACTCGCTGCCTTTCGACTCACGAGCTGGGCGGTGAGTGCTGCCACATTTGCGTGTCCAGGTTTCCCGTGGACGCTGGCTAGACCAGATACGTCCGGCGGACGCAAGCCTTTGAAACCCATTTGTAACTCAATGCCTTTCGGCTCACGAGCTGAGCGGCGAGCGCGGTGCCACATTTGTGTGGCCTGTTTTCCCGTGGACGCTGGCTAGACCAGATACGTCCGGCGGACGCAAGCCTTTGAAACCCATTTGTAATTCGCTGCCTTTCGGCTCACGAGCTGGGCGGCGAGCGCGGTACCACATTTGTGTGGCCAGGTTTCCCGTGGACGCTGGCTAGACCAGATACGTCCGGCGGATGCAAGCCTTTGAAACCCATTTGTAACTCGCTGCCTTTCGGCTCACGAGCTGGGCGGCGAGCGCTGCCACATTTGCGTGGCCTGGTTTCCCGTGGACGCTGGCTAGACCAGATACTACCGGCGGACGCAAGCCTTTGAAACCCATTTGTAACTCGCTGCCTTTCGGCTCACAAGCTGGGTGGCGAGCGCGGTACCACATTTGCGTGGCCAAGCTTCCCGTGGACGCTGGCTAGACCAGATACGTCCGGCGGACGCAAGCGTTTGAAACCCATTTGTAACTCCCTGCCTTTCGACTCACGAGCTGGGCGGCGAGCGCGGTGCCACATTTGTGTGGCCAGGTTTCCGTGGACGCTGGCTAGACCAGATATGTCCGGTGGACGCAAGCCTTTGAAACCCATTTGTAACTCGCTGTCTTTCGGCTCACGAGCTGGGCGGCGAGCGCGGTACCACATTTGTGTGGCCAGGTTTCCCGTGGACGCTGGCTAGACCAGATACGTCCGGCGGATGCAAGCCTTTGGAACCCATTTGTAACTCGCTGCCTTTCGGCTCACGAGCTGGGCGGCGAGTGCTGCCACATTTGCGTGGCCAGGTTTTCCGTGGACGCTGGCTAGACCAGATACGTCCGGCGGACGCAAGCCTTTGAAACTCATTTGTAACTCGCTGCCTTTCGGCTCACGAGCTCGGCGGCGAGCGCGGTGCCACATTTGTGTGGCCAGGTTTCCCGTGGACGCTGGCTAGACCAGATACGTCCGGCGGACGCAAGCCTTTGAAACCCATTTGTAACTCGCTGCCTTTCGGCTCATGAGCTGGGTGACGAGCGCGGTACCACATTGGTGTGGCCAGGTTTCCCGTAGACGTTGGCTAGACTAGATACGTCTGGCGGACGCAAGCCTTTGAAACCCATTTGTAACTCGCTGCCTTCCGGCTCACGAGCTGGGTGGCGAGCGCGGTACCACATTTGTGTGGCCAGGTTTCCCGTGGACGCTGGCTAGACCAGATACGTCCGGCGGATGCAAGCCTTTGAAACCCATTTGTAACTCGCTGCCTTTCAGCTCACGAGCTGGGCGGCGAGCGCTGCCACATTTGCGTGGCCAGGTTTTCCGTGGACGCTGGCTAGACCAGATACGTCCGGCGGACGCAAGCCTTTGAAACCCATTTGTAACTCGCTGCCTTTCAGCTCACGAGCTGGGTGGCGAGCGCGAAACCACATTTGCGTGGCCAGGTTTCCCGTGGACGCTGGCTAGACCAGATACGTCCGGCGGACGCAAGCCTTTGAAACCCATTTGTAACTTCCTGCCTTTTGACTCACGAGCTGGGCGGCGAGCGCGGTGCCACATTTGTGTGGCCAGGTTTCCCGTGGACGCTGGCTATACCAGATACGTCCGGCGGATGCAAGCCTTTGAAACCCATTTGTAACTCGCTGCCTTTCGGCTCACGAGCTGGGCGGCGAGTGCTGCCACATTTGCGTGGCCAGGTTTCCTGTGGACGCTGGCTAGACTAGATACGTCCGGCGGATGCAAGCCTTTGAAACCCATTTGTAACTCGCTGCCTTTCAGCTCACGAGCTGGGTGGCGAGCGCGGTACCACATTTGCGTGGCCAGGTTTCCCGTGGACGATGGCTAGACCAGATACGTCCGGCGGACGCAAGCCTTTGAAACCCATTTGTAACTTCCTGCCTTTTGACTCACGAGCTGGGCGGCGAGCGCGGTACCACATTTGTGTGGCCAGGTTTCCCGTGGACGCTGGCTAGACCAGATACGTCCGGCGGATGCAAGCCTTTGGAACCCATTTGTAACTCGATGCCTTTCGGCTCACGAGCTGGGCGGCGAGTGCTGCCACATTTGCGTGGCCAGGTTTCCCGTGGACGCTGGCTAGACCAGATACGTCCGGCGGACGCAAGCCTTTGAAACTCATTTGTAACTCGCTGCCTTTCGGCTCACGAGCTGGGCGGCGAGCGCGGTGCCACATTTGTGTGGCCAGGTTTCCCGTGGACGCTGGCTATACCAGATACGTCCGGCGGATGCAAGCCTTTGAACCCCATTTGTAACTCGCTGCCTTTCGGCTCACGAGCTGGGCGGCGAGCGCTGCCACATTTGCGTGGCCAGGTTTCCCGTGGACGCTGGCTAGACCAGATACATCCGGCGGACGCAAGCTTTTGAAACCCATTTGTAACTCGCTGCCTTTCGGCTCACGAGCTGGGCGGCGAGCGCGGTGCTACATTTGTGTGGCCAGGTTTCATGTGGACATTGGCTAGACCAGACATGTTTGGCGGACGCAAGCCTTTGAAACCCATTTGTAACTCGCTGCCTTTCGGCTCACGAGCTGGGCGGCGAGCGCGGTGCCACATTTGTGTGGCTAGATTTCCCGTGGACGCTGGCTAGACCAGATACGTCCGGCGGATGCAAGCCTTTGAAACCCATTTGTAACTCGCTGCCTTTCGACTCACGAGCTGGGCGGTGAGCGCTGCCACATTTGCGTGTCCAGGTTTCCCGTGCACGCTGGCTAGACCAGATACGTCCGGCGGACGCAAGCCTTTGAAACCCATTTGTAACTCGATGCCTTTCGGCTCACGAGCTGGGCGGCGAGTGCTGCCACATTTGCGTGGCCAGGTTTCCCGTGGACGCTGGCTAGACCAGATACGTCCGGCGGACGCAAGCCTTTGAAACTCATTTGTAACTCGCTGCCTTTCGGCTCACGAGCTGGGCGGCGAGCGCGGTGCCACATTTGTGTGGCCAGGTTTCCCGTGGACGCTGGCTATACCAGATACGTCCGGCGGATGCAAGCCTTTGAAACCCATTTGTAACTCGCTGCCTTTCGGCTCACGAGCTGGGCGGCGAGCGCTGCCACATTTGCGTGGCCAGGTTTCCCGTGGACGCTGGCTAGACCAGATACGTCCGGCGGGCGCAAGCCTTTGAAACCCATTTGTAACTCGCTACCTTTCGGCTCACGAGCTGGACGGCGAGCGCGGTACCACATTTGTGTGGCCAGGTTTCCCGTGGACGCTGGCTAGACCAGATACGTCCGGCGGATGCAAGCCTTTGAAACCCATTTGTAACTCGCTGCCTTTCGGCTCACGAGCTGGGCGGCGAGCGCTGCCACATTTGCGTGGCCAGGTTTCCCGTGGACGCTGGCTAGACCGGATACGTCCGGCGGACGCAAGCCTTTGAAACCCATTTGTAACTCGCTGCCTTTCGGCTCACGAGCTGGGCGGCGAGCGCGGTACCACATTTGTGTGGCCAGGTTTCCCGTGGACGCTGGCTAGACTAGATACGTCCGGCGGATGCAAGCCTTTGAAACCCATTTGTAACCCGCTGCCTTTCAGCTCACGAGCTGGGTGGCGAGCGCAGTACCACATTTGTGTGGCTAGGTTTCCCGTGGCCGCTGGCTAGACCAGATACATCCGGCGGACGCAAGCTTTTGAAACCCATTTGTAACTCGCTGCCTTTCGGCTCACGAGCTGGGCGGCGAGCGCGGTGCCACATTTGTGTGGCCAGGTTTCATGTGGACATTGGCTAGACCAGACATGTTTGGCGGACGTAAGCCTTTGAAACCCATTTGTAACTCGCTGCCTTTCGGCTCATGAGCTGGACGGCGAGCGCGGTGCCACATTTGTGTGGCTAGATTTCCCGTGGACGCTGGCTAGACCAGATACGTCCGGCGGATGCAAGCCTTTGAAACCCATTTGTAACTCGCTGCCTTTCGACTCACGAGCTGGGCGGTGAGCGCTGCCACATTTGCGTGTCCAGGTTTCCCGTGGACGCTGGCTAGACCAGATACGTCCGGCGGACGCAAGCCTTTGAAACCCATTTGTAACTCAATGCCTTTCGGCTCACGAGCTGAGCGGCGAGCGCGGTGCCACACTTGTGTGGCCAGGTTTCCCGTGGACGCTGGCTAGACCAGATACGTCCGTCGAACGCAAGCCTTTGAAACCCATTTGTAATTCGCTGCCTTTCGGCTCACGAGCTGGGCGGCGAGCGCGGTGCCACATTTGTGTGGCCAGGTTTCCCGTGGACGCTGGCTAGACCAGATACGTCCGGCGGATGCAAGCCTTTGAAACCCATTTGTAACTCGCTGCCTTTCGGCTCACGAGCTGGGCGGCGAGCGCTGCCACATTTGCGTGGCCTGGTTTCCCGTGGACGCTGGATAGACCAGATACGTCCGGCGGACGCAAGCCTTTGAAACCCATTTGTAACTCGCTGCCTTTCGGCTCACAAGCTGGGTGGCGAGCGCGGTACCACATTTGCGTGGCCAAGCTTCCCGTGGACGCTGGCTAGACCAGATACGTCCGGCGGACGCAAGCGTTTGAAACCCATTTGTAACTCCCTGCCTTTCGACTCACGAGCTGGGCGGCGAGCGCGGTGCCACATTTGTGTGGCCAGGTTTCCGTGGACGCTGGCTAGACCAGATATGTCCGGTGGACGCAAGCCTTTGAAACCCATTTGTAACTCGCTGTCTTTCGGCTCACGAGCTGGGCGGCGAGCGCGGTACCACATTTGTGTGGCCAGGTTTCCCGTGGACGCTGGCTAGACCAGATACGTCCGGCGGATGCAAGCCTTTGGAACCCATTTGTAACTCGCTGCCTTTCGGCTCACGAGCTGGGCGGCGAGTGCTGCCACATTTGCGTGGCCAGGTTTCCCATGGACGCTGGCTAGACCAGATACGTCCGGCGGACGCAAGCCTTTGAAACTCATTTGTAACTCGCTGCCTTTCGCCTCACGAGCTGGGCGGCGAGCGCGGTGCCACATTTGTGTGGCCAGGTTTCCCGTGGACGCTGGCTATACCAGATACGTCCGGCGGACGCCATCCTTTCAAACACATTTGTAACTCGCTGCCTTTCGGCTCACGAGCTGGGCGGCGAGCGCTGCCACATTTGCGTGGCCAGGTTTCCCGTGGACGCTGGCTAGACCAGATACGTCCGGCGGACGCAAGCCTTTGAAACCCATTTGTAACTCGCTGCCTTTCGGCTCACAAGCTGGGTGGCGAGCGCGGTACCACATTTGCGTGGCCAGGCTTCCCGTGGACGCTGGCTAGACCAGATACGTCCGGCGGATGCAACCCTTTGAAACCCATTTGTAACTCGCTGCCTTTCGGCTCACGAGCTGGGCGGCGAGTGCTGCCACATTTGCGTGGCAAGGTTTCCCGTGGACGCTGGCTAGACCAGATACGTCCGGCGGACGCAAGCCTTTGAAACCCATTTGTAACTCGCTGCCTTTCAGCTCACGAACTGGGTGGCGAGCGCGGTACCACATTTGCGTGGCCAGGTTTCCCGTGGACGCTGGCTAGACCAGATACGTCCGGCGGACGCAAGCCTTTGAAACCCATTTGTAATTTCCTGCCTTTTGACTCACGAGCTGGGCGGCGAGCGCGGTGCCACATTTGTGTGGCCAGGTTTCCGTGGACGCTGGCTAGACCAGATATGTCCGGCGGACGCAAGCCTTTGAAACCCATTTGTAACTCGCTGCCTTTCGGCTCACGAGCTGGGCGGCGAGCGCGGTACCACATTTGTGTGGCCAGGTTTCCCGTGGACGCTGGCTAGACCAGATACGTCCGGCGGATGCAAGCCTTTGGAACCCATTTGTAACTCGCTGCCTTTCGGCTCACGAGCTGGGCGGCGAGTGCTGCCACATTTGCGTGGCCAGGTTTCCCATGGACGCTGGCTAGACCAGATACGTCCGGCGGACGCAAGCCTTTGAAACTCATTTGTAACTCGCTGCCTTTCGCCTCACGAGCTGGGCGGCGAGCGCGGTGCCACATTTGTGTGGCCAGGTTTCCCGTGGACGCTGGCTATACCAGATACGTCCGGCGGACGCCATCCTCTCAAACCCATTTGTAACTCGCTGCCTTTCGGCTCACGAGCTGGGCGGCGAGCGCTGCCACATTTGTGTGGCCAGGTTTCCCGTGGACGCTGGCTAGACCAGATACGTCCGGCGGACGCAAGCCTTTGAAACCCATTTGTAACTCGCTGCCTTTCGGCTCACAAGCTGGGTGGCGAGCGCGGTACCACATTTGCGTGGCCAGGCTTCCCGTGGACGCTGGCTAGACCAGATACGTCCGGCGGACGCAAGCCTTTGAAACCCATTTGTAACTCCCTGCCTTTCGACTCACGAGCTGGGCGGCGAGCGCGGTGCCACATTTGTGTGGCCAGGTTTCCCGTGGACGCTGACTAGACCAGATACGTCCGGCGGGCGCAAGCCTTTGAAACCCATTTGTAACTCGCTACCTTTCGGCTCACGAGCTGGACGGCGAGCGCGGTACCACATTTGTGTGGCCAGGTTTCCTGTGGACGCTGGCTAGACCAGATACGTCCGACGGATGCAAGCCTTTGAAAACCATTTGTAACTCGCTGCGTTTCGGCTCACGAGCTGGGCGGCGAGCGCTGCCACATTTGCGTGGCCAGGTTTCCCGTGGACGCTGGCTAGACCAGATACGTCCGGCGGACGCAAGCCTTTGAAACCCATTTGTAACTCGCTGCCTTTCGGCTCACGAGCTGGGCGGCGAGCGCGGTGCCACATTTGTGTGGCCAGGTTTCCGTGGACGCTGGCTAGACCAGATATGTCTGGTGGATGCAAGCCTTTGAAACCCATTTGTAACTCGCTGTCTTTCGGCTCACGAGCTGGGCGGCGAGCGCGGTACCACATTTGTGTGGCCAGGTTTCCCGTGGACGCTGGCTAGACTAGATACGTCCGGCGGATGCAAGCCTTTGAAACCCATTTGTAACCCGCTGCCTTTCGGCTCACGAGCTGGGTGGCGAGCGCAGTACCACATTTGTGTGGCTAGGTTTCCCGTGGCCGCTGGCTAGACCAGATACATCCGGCGGACGCAAGCTTTTGAAACCGATTTGTAACTCGCTGCCTTTCGGCTCACGAGCTGGGCGGCGAGCGCGGTGCCATATTTGTGTGGCCAGGTTTCATGTGGACATTGGCTAGACCAGACATGTTTGGCGGACGCAAGCCTTTGAAACCCATTTGTAACTCGCTGCCTTTCGGCTCACGAGCTGGGCGGCGAGCGCGGTGCCACATTTGTGTGGCTAGATTTCCCGTGGACGCTGGCTAGACCAGATACGTCCGGCGGATGCAAGCCTTTGAAACCCATTTGTAACTCGCTGCCTTTCGACTCACGAGCTGGGCGGTGAGCGCTGCCACATTTGCGTGTCCAGGTTTCCCGTGGACGCTGGCTAGACCAGATACGTCCGGCGGACGCAAGCCTTTGAAACCCATTTGTAACTCAATGCCTTTCGGCTCACGAGCTGAGCGGCGAGCGCGGTGCCACATTTGTGTGGCCAGGTTTCCCGTGGACGCTGGCTAGACCAGATACGTCCGGCGAACGCAAGCCTTTGAAACCCATTTGTAATTCGCTGCCTTTCGGCTCACGAGCTGGGCGGCGAGCGCGGTACCACATTTGTGTGGCCAGGTTTCCCGTGGACGCTGGCTAGACCAGATACGTCCGGCGGATGCAAGCCTTTGAAACCCATTTGTAACTCGCTGCCTTTCGGCTCACGAGCTGGGCGGCGAGCGCTGCCACATTTGCGTGGCCTGGTTTCCCGTGGACGCTGGATAGACCAGATACGTCCGGCGGACGCAAGCCTTTGAAACCCATTTGTAACTCGCTGCCTTTCGGCTCACAAGCTGGGTGGCGAGCGCGGTACCACATTTGCGTGGCCAAGCTTCCCGTGGACGCTGGCTAGACCAGATACGTCCGGTGGACGCAAGCGTTTGAAACCCATTTGTAACTCCCTGCCTTTCGACTCACGAGCTGGGCGGCGAGCGCGGTGCCACATTTGTGTGGCCAGGTTTCCGTGGACGCTGGCTAGACCAGATATGTCCGGTGGATGCAAGCCTTTGAAACCCATTTGTAACTCGCTGTCTTTCGGCTCACGAGCTGGGCGGCGAGCGCGGTACCACATTTGTGTGGCCAGGTTTCCCGTGGACGCTGGCTAGACCAGATACGTCCGGCGGATGCAAGCCTTTGGAACCCATTTGTAACTCGCTGCCTTTCGGCTCACGAGCTGGGCGGCGAGTGCTGCCACATTTGCGTGGCAAGGTTTCCCGTGGACGCTGGCTAGACCAGATACGTCCGGCGGACGCAAGCCTTTGAAACCCATTTGTAACTCGCTGCCTTTCAGCTCACGAACTGGGTGGCGAGCGCGGTACCACATTTGCGTGGCCAGGTTTCCCGTGGACGCTGGCTAGACCAGATACGTCCGGCGGACGCAAGCCTTTGAAACCCATTTGTAACTTCCTGCCTTTTGACTCACGAGCTGGGCGGCGAGCGCGGTGCCACATTTGTGTGGCCAGGTTTCCGTGGACGCTGGCTAGACCAGATATGTCCGGCGGACGCAAGCCTTTGAAACCCATTTGTAACTCGCTGCCTTTCGGCTCACGAGCTGGGCGGCGAGCGCGGTACCACATTTGTGTGGCCAGGTTTCCCGTGGACGCTGTCTAGACCAGATACGTCCGGCGGATGCAAGCCTTTGGAACCCATTTGTAACTCGCTGCCTTTCGGCTCACGAGCTGGGCGGCGAGTGCTGCCACATTTGCGTGGCCAGGTTTCCCATGGACGCTGGCTAGACCAGATACGTCCGGCGGACGCAAGCCTTTGAAACTCATTTGTAACTTGCTGCCTTTCACCTCACGAGCTGGGCGGCGAGCGCGGTACCACATTTGTGTGGCCAGGTTTCCCGTGGACGCTGGCTATACCAGATACGTCCGGCGGACGCCATCCTTTCAAACCCATTTGTAACTCGCTGCCTTTCGGCTCACGAGCTGGGCGGCGAGCGCTGCCACATTTGCGTGGCCAGGTTTCCCGTGGACGCTGGCTAGACCAGATACGTCCGGCGGACGCAAACCTTTGAAACCCATTTGTAACTCGCTGCCTTTCGGCTCACAAGCTGGGTGGCGAGCGCGGTACCACATTTGCGTGGCCAGGCTTCCCGTGGACGCTGGCTAGACCAGATACGTCCGGCGGACGCAAGCCTTTGAAACCCATTTGTAACTCCCTGCCTTTCGACTCACGAGCTGGGCGGCGAGCGCGGTGCCACATTTGTGTGGCCAGGTTTCTGTGGACGCTGGCTAGACCAGATATGTGCGGCGGACGCAAGCCTTTGAAACCCATTTGTAACTCGCTGTCTTTCGGCTCACGAGCTGGGCGGCGAGCGCGGTACCACATTTGTGTGGCCAGGTTTCCCGTGGACGCTGGCTAGACCAGATACGTCCGGCGGATGCAAGCCTTTGGAACCCATTTGTAACTCGCTGCCTTTCGGCTCACGAGCTGGGCGGCGAGTGCTGCCACATTTGCGTGGCCAGGTTTCCCGTGGACGCTGGCTAGACCAGATACGTCCGTCGAACGCAAGCCTTTGAAACTCATTTGTAACTCGCTGCCTTTTGGCTCATGAGCTGGGCGGCGAGCGCGGTGCCACATTTGTGTGGCCAGGTTTCCCGTGGACGCTGGCTAGACCAGATACGTCCGGCGGACGCAAGCCTTTGAAACCCATTTGTAACTCGCTGCCTTTCGGCTCATGAGCTGGGTGGCGAGCGCGGTACCACATTTGTGTGGCCAGGTTTCCCGTAGACGTTGGCTAGACTAGATACGTCTGCCGGACGCAAGCCTTTGAAACCCATTTGTAACTCGCTGCCTTCCGGCTCACGAGCTGGGTGGCGAGCGCGGTACCACATTTGTGTGGCCAGGTTTCCCGTGGACGCTGGCTAGACCAGATACGTCCGGCGGATGCAAGCCTTTGAAACCCATTTGTAACTTCCTGCCTTTTGACTCACGAGCTGGGTGGCGAGCGCGGTGCCACATTTGTGTGGCCAGGTTTCCGTGGACGCTGGCTAGACCAGATATGTCCGGCGGACGCAAGCCTTTGAAACCCATTTGTAACTCGCTGCCTTTCGGCTGACGAGCTGGACGGCGAGCGCGGTACCACATTTGTGTCGCCAGGTTTCCCGTGGACGCTGGCTAGACTAGATACGTCCGGCGGATGCAAGCCTTTGGAACCCATTTGTAACTCGCTGCCTTTCGGCTCACGAGCTGGGCGGCGAGTGCTGCCACATTTGCGTGGCCAGGTTTCCCGTGGACGCTGGCTAGACCAGATACGTCCGGCGGACGCAAGCCTTTGAAACTCATTTGTAACTCGCTGCCTTTCGGCTCACGAGCTGGGCGGCGAGCGCGGTGCCACATTTGTGTGGCCAGGTTTCCCGTGGACGCTGGCTAGACCAGATACGTCCGGCGGACGCCAGCCTTTCAAACCCATTTGTAACTCGCTGCCTTTCGGCTCACGAGCTGGACGGCGAGCGCTGCCAAATTTGCGTGGCCAGGTTTCCTGTGGACGCTGGCTAGACCAGATACGTCCGGCGGACGCAAGCCTTTGAAACCCATTTGTAACTCGCTGCCTTTCGGCTCACAAGCTGGGTGGCGAGCACGGTACCACATTTGCGGGGCCAGGCTTCCCGTGGACGCTGGCTAGACCAGATACGTCCGGCGGACGCAAGCCTTTGAAACCCATTTGTAACTCCCTGCCTTTCGACTCACGAGCTGGGCGGCGAGCGCGGTGCCACATTTGTGTGGCCAGGTTTCCGTGGACGCTGGCTAGACTAGATATGTCCGGCGGACGCAAGCCTTTGAAACCCATTTGTAACTCGCTGTCTTTCGGCTCACGAGCTGGGCGGCGAGCGCGGTACCACATTTGTGTGGCCAGGTTTCCCGTGGACGCTGGCTAGACCAGATACGTCCGGCGGATGCAAGCCTTTGGAACCCATTTGTAACTCGCTGCCTTTCGGCTCACGAGCTGGGCGGCGAGTGCTGCCACAATTGCGTGGCCAGGTTTCCCGTGGACGCTGGCTAGACCAGATACGTCCGGCGGACGCAAGCCTTTGAAACTCATTTGTAACTCGCTGCCTTTCGGCTCATGAGCTGGGCGGCGAGCGCGGTGCCACATTTGTGTGGCCAGGTTTCCCGTGGACGCTGGCTAGACCAGATACGTCCGGCGGACGCAAGCCTTTGAAACCCATTTGTAACTCGCTGCCTTTCGGCTCACGAGCTGGGCGGCGAGTGCTGCCACATTTGCGTGGCCAGGTTTCCCGTGGACGCTGGCTAGACCAGATACGTCCGGCGGACGCAAGCCTTTGAAACTCATTTGTAACTCGCTGCCTTTCGCCTCACGAGCTGGGCGGCGAGCGCGGTGCCACATTTGTGTGGCCAGGTTTCCCGTGGACGCTGGCTAGACCAGATACGTCCGGCGGATGCAATCCTTTGAAACCCATTTGTAACTCGCTGCCTTTTAGCTCACGAGCTGGGAGGCGAGCGCTGCCACATTTGCGTGGCCAGGTTTCCCGTGGACGCTGGCTAGACCAGATACGTCCGGCGGACGCAAGCCTTTGAAACCCATTTGTAACTCGCTGCCTTTCAGCTCACGAGCTAGGTGGCGAGCGCGGTACCACATTTGCGTGGCCAGGTTTCCCGTGGACGCTGGCTAGACCAGATACGTCCGGCGGACGCAAGCCTTTGAAACCCATTTGTAACTTCCTGCCTTTTGACTCACGAGCTAGGTGGCGAGCGCGGTGCCACATTTGTGTGGCCAGGTTTCCGTGGACGCTGGCTAGACCAGATATGTCCGGCGAACGCAAGCCTTTGAAACCCATTTGTAGCTCGCTGCCTTTCGGCTCACGAGCTGGACGGCGAGCGCGGTACCACATTTGTGTGGCCAGGTTTCCCGTGGACGCTGGCTAGACCAGATACGTCCGGCGGATGCAAGCCTTTGGAACCCATTTGTAACTAGCTGCCTTTCGGCTCACGAGCTGGGCGGCGAGTGCTGCCACATTTGCGTGGCCAGGTTTCCCGTGGACGCTGGCTAGACCAGATACGTCCAGCGGACGCAAGCCTTTGAAACTCATTTGTAACTCGCTGCCTTTGAAACTCATTTGTAACTCGCTGCCTTTCGGCTCATGAGCTGGGCGGCGAGCGCGGTACCACATTTGTGTGGCCAGGTTTCCCGTGGACGCTGGCTAGACCAGATACGTCCGGCGGATGCAAGCCTTTGGAACCCATTTGAAACTCGCTGCCTTTCGGCTCACAAGCTGGGTGGCGAGCGCGGTACCACATTTGCGTGGCCAGGCTTCCCGTGGACGCTGGCTAGACCAGATACGTCCGGCGGACGCAAGCCTTTGAAACCCATTTGTAACTCCCTGCCTTTCGACTCACGAGCTGGGCGGCGAGCGCGGTGCCACATTTGTGTGGCCAGCTTTCCGTGGACGCTGGCTAGACTAGATATGTCCGGCGGACGCAAGCCTTTGAAACCCATTTGTAACTCGCTGTCTTTCGGCTCACGAGCTGGGCGGCGAGCGCGGTACCACATTTGTGTGGCCAGGTTTCCCGTGGACGCTGGCTAGACCAGATACGTCCGGCGGATGCAAGCCTTTGGAACCCATTTGTAACTCGCTGCCTTTCGGCTCACGAGCTGGGCGGCGAGTGCTGCCACATTTGCGTGGCCAGGTTTCCCGTGGACGCTGGCTAGACCAGATACGTCCGGCGGACGCAAGCCTTTGAAACTCATTTGTAACTCGCTGCCTTTCGGCTCATGAGCTGGGCGGCGAGCGCGGTGCCATATTTGTGTGGCCAGGTTTCCCGTGGACGCTGGCTAGACCAGATACGTCCGGCGGACGCAAGCTTTTGAAACCCATTTGTAACTCGCTGCCTTTCGGCTCATGAGCTGGGTGGCGAGCGCGGTACCACATTTGTGTGGCTAGGTTTCCCGTAGACGTTGGCTAGACTAGATACGTCTGCCGGACGCAAGCCTTTGAAACCCATTTTTAACTCGCTGCCTTCCGGCTCACGAGCTGGGTGGCGAGCGCGGTACCACATTTGTGTGGCCAGGTTTCCCGTGGACGCTGGCTAGACCAGATACGTCCGGCGGATGCAATCCTTTGAAACCCATTTGTAACTCGCTGCCTTTCGGCTCACGAGCTGGGCGGCGAGCGCTGCCACATTTGCGTGGCCAGGTTTCCCGTGGACGCTGGCTAGACCAGATACGTCCGGCGGACGCAAGCCTTTGAAACCCATTTGTAACTCGTTGCCTTTCAGCTCACGAGCTAGGTGGCGAGCGCGGTACCACATTTGCGTGGCCAGGTTTCCCGTGGACGCTGGCTAGACCAGATACGTCCGGCGGACGCAAGCCTTTGAAACCCATTTGTAACTTCCTGCCTTTTGACTCACGAGCTGGGTGGCGAGCGCGGTGCCACATTTGTGTGGCCAGGCTTCCGTGGACGCTGGCTAGACCAGATATGTCCGGCGAACGCAAGCCTTTGAAACCCATTTGTAGCTCGCTGCCTTTCGGCTCACGAGCTGGACGGCGAGCGCGGTACCACATTTGTGTGGCCAGGTTTCCCGTGGACGCTGGCTAGACCAGATACGTCCGGCGGATGCAAGCCTTTGGAACCCATTTGTAACTAGCTACCTTTCGGCTCACGAGCTAGGCGGCGAGTGCTACCACATTTGCGTGGCCAGGTTTCCCGTGGACGCTGGCTAGACCAGATACGTCCGGCGGACGCAAGCCTTTGAAACCCATTTGTAACTCGCTGCCTTTCGGCTCATGACCTGGGTGGCGAGCGCGGTACCACATTTGTGTGGCTAGGTTTCCCGTAGACGTTGGCTAGACTAGATACGTCTGCCGGACGCAAGCCTTTGAAACCCATTTGTAACTCGCTGCCTTCCGGCTCACGAGCTGGGTGGCGAGCGCGGTACCACATTTGTGTGGCCAGGTTTCCCGTGGACGCTGGCTAGACCAGATACGTCCGGCGGATGCAAGCCTTTGAAACCCATTTGTAACTCGCTGCCTTTCGGCTCACGAGCTGGGCGGCGAGCGCTGCCACATTTGCGTGGCCAGGTTTCCCGTGGACGCTGGCTAGACCAGATACGTCCGGCGGACGCAAGCCTTTGAAACCCATTTGTAACTCGCTGCCTTTCAGCTCACGAGCTAGGTGGCGAGCGCGGTACCACATTTGCGTGGCCAGGTTTCCCGTGGACGCTGGCTAGACCAGATACGTCCGGCGGACGCAAGCCTTTGAAACCCATTTGTAACTTCCTGCCTTTTGACTCACGAGCTGGGTGGCGAGCGCGGTGCCACATTTGTGTGGCCAGGTTTCCGTGGACGCTGGCTAGACCAGATATGTCCGGCGAACGCAAGCCTTTGAAACCCATTTGTAACTCGCTGCCTTTCGGCTCACGAGCTGGACGGCGAGCGCGGTACCACATTTGTGTGGCCAGGTTTCCCGTGGACGCTGGCTAGACCAGATACGTCCGGCGGACGCAAGCCTTTGGAACCCATTTGTAACTAGGTGCCTTTCGGCTAACGAGCTGGGCGGCGAGTGCTGCCACATTTGCGTGGCCAGGTTTCCCGTGGACGCTGGCTAGACCAGATACGTCCGGCGGACGCAAGCCTTTGAAACCCATTTGTAACTCGCTGCCTTTCAGCTCACGAGCTGGGTGGCGAGCGCGGTACCACATTTGCGTGGCCAGGTTTCCCGTGGACGCTGGCTAGACCAGATACGTCCGGCGGACGCAAGCCTTTGAAACCCATTTGTAACTTCCTGCCTTTTGACTCACGAGCTGGGCGGCGAGCGCGGTGCCACATTTGTGTGGCCAGGTTTCCGTGGACGCTGGCTAGACCAGATATTTCCGGCGGACGCAAGCCTTTGAAACCCATTTGTAACTCGCTGCCTTTCGGCTCATGAGCTGGGCGGCGAGCGCGGTACCACATTTGTGTGGCCAGGTTTCCCGTGGACGCTGGCTAGACCAGATACGTCCGGCGGATGCAAGCCTTTGGAACCCATTTGTAACTCGCTGCCTTTCGGCTCACAAGCTGGGTGGCGAGCGCGGTACCACATTTGCGTGGCCAGGCTTCCCGTGGACGCTGGCTAGACCAGATACGTCCGGCGGACGCAAGCCTTTGAAACCCATTTGTAACTCCCTGCCTTTCGACTCACGAGCTGGGCGGCGAGCGCGGTGCCACATTTGTGTGGCCAGGTTTCCGTGGACGCTGGCTAGACTAGATATGTCCGGCGGACGCAAGCCTTTGAAACCCATTTGTAACTCGCTGTCTTTCGGCTCACGAGCTGGGTGGCGAGCGCGGTACCACATTTGTGTGGCCAGGTTTCCCGTGGACGCTGGCTAGACCAGATACGTCCGGTGGATGCAAGCCTTTGGAACCCATTTGTAACTCGTTGCCTTTCGGCTCACGAGCTGGGCGGCGAGTGCTGCTACATTTGCGTGGCCAGGTTTCCCGTGGACGCTGGCTAGACCAGATACGTCCGGCGGACGCAAACCTTTGAAACTCATTTGTAACTCGCTGCCTTTCGGCTCATGAGCTGGGCGGCGAGCGCGGTGCCACATTTGTGTGGCCAGGTTTCCCGTGGACGCTGGCTAGACCAGATACGTCCGGCGGACGCAAGCCTTTGAAACCCATTTGTAACTCGCTGCCTTTCGGCTCATGAGCTGGGTGGCGAGCGCGGTACCACGTTTGTGTGGCTAGGTTTCCCGTAGACGTTGGCTAGACTAGATACGTCTGCCGGACGCAAGCCTTTGAAACCCATTTGTAACTCGCTGCCTTCCGGCTCACGAGCTGGGTGGCGAGCGCGGTACCACATTTGTGTGGCCAGGTTTCCCGTGGACGCTGGCTAGACCAGATACGTCCGGCGGATGCAAGCCTTTGAAACCCATTTGTAACTCGCTGCCTTTCGGCTCACGAGCTGGGCGGCGAGCGCGGTACCACATTTGTGTGGCCAGGTTTCCCGTGGACGCTGGCTAGACCAGATACGTCCGGCGGATGCAAGCCTTTGGAACCCATTTGTAACTAGCTGCCTTTCGGCTCACGAGCTAGGCGGCGAGTGCTACCACATTTGCGTGGCCAGGTTTCCCGTGGACGCTGGCTAGACCAGATACGTCCGGCGGACGCAAGCCTTTGAAACCCATTTGTAACTCGCTGCCTTTCGGCTCATGAGCTGGGTGGCGAGCGCGGTACCACATTTGTGTGGCTAGGTTTCCCGTAGACGTTGGCTAGACTAGATACGTCTGCCGGACGCAAGCCTTTGAAACCCATTTGTAACTCGCTGCCTTCCGGCTCACGAGCTGGGTGGCGAGCGCGGTACCACATTTGTGTGGCCAAGTTTCCCGTGGACGCTGGCTAGACCAGATACGTCCGGCGGATGCAAGCCTTTGAAACCCATTTGTAACTCGCTGCCTTTCGGCTCACGAGCTGGGCGGCGAGCGCTGCCACATTTGCGTGGCCAGGTTTCCCGTGGACGCTGGCTAGACCAGATACGTCCGGCGGACGCAAGCCTTTGAAACCCATTTGTAACTCGCTGCCTTTCAGCTCACGAGCTAGGTGGCGAGCGCGGTACCACATTTGCGTGGCCAGGTTTCCCGTGGACGCTGGCTAGACCAGATACGTCCGGCGGACGCAAGCCTTTGAAACCCATTTGTAACTTCCTGCCTTTTGACTCACGAGCTGGGTGGCGAGCGCGGTGCCACATTTGTGTGGCCAGGTTTCCGTGGATGCTGGCTAGACCAGATATGTCCGGCGAACGCAAGCCTTTGAAACCCATTTGTAACTCGCTGCCTTTCGGCTCACGAGCTGGACGGCGAGCGCGGTACCACATTTGTGTAGCCCGGTTTCCCGTGGACGCTGGCTAGACCAGATACGTCCGGCGGATGCAAGCCTTTGGAGCCCATTTGTAACTAGCTGCCTTTCGGCTCACGAGCTGGGCGGCGAGTGCTGCCACATTTGCGTGGCCAGGTTTCCCGTGGACGCTGGCTAGACCAGATACGTCCGGCGGACGCAAGCCTTTGAAACCCATTTGTAACTCGCTGCCTTTCAGCTCACGAGCTGGGTGGCGAGCGCGGTACCACATTTGCGTGGCCAGGTTTCCCGTGGACGCTGGCTAGACCAGATACGTCCGGCGGACGCAAGCCTTTGAAACCCATTTGTAACTAGCTGCCTTTTGACTCACGAGCTGGGCGGCGAGCGCGGTGCCACATTTGTGTGGCCAGGTTTCCGTGGACGCTGGCTAGACCAGATATTTCCGGCGGACGCAAGCCTTTGAAACCCATTTGGAACTCGCTGCCTTTCGGCTCATGAGCTGGGCGGCGAGCGCGGTACCACATTTGTGTGGCCAGGTTTCCCGTGGACGCTGGCTAGACCAGATACGTCCGGCGGATGCAAGCCTTTGGAACCCATTTGTAACTCGCTGCCTTTCGGCTCACAAGCTGGGTGGCGAGCGCGGTACCACATTTGCGTGGCCAGGCTTCCCGTGGACGCTGGCTAGACCAGATACGTCCGGCGGACGCAAGCCTTTGAAACCCATTTGTAACTCCCTGCCTTTCGACTCACGAGCTGGGCGGCGAGCGCGGTGCCACATTTGTGTGGCCAGGTTTCCGTGGACGCTGGCTAGACTAGATATGTCCGGCGGACGCAAGCCTTTGAAACCCATTTGTAACTCGCTGTCTTTCGGCTCACGAGCTGGGTGGCGAGCGCGGTACCACATTTGTGTGGCCAGGTTTCCCGTGGACGCTGGCTAGACCAGATACGTCCGGCGGATGCAAGCCTTTGGAACCCATTTGTAACTAGCTGCCTTTCGGCTCACGAGCTAGGCGGCGAGTGCTACCACATTTGCGTGGCCAGGTTTCCCGTGGACGCTGGCTAGACCAGATACGTCCGGCGGATGCAAGCCTTTGAAACCCATTTGTAACTCGCTGCCTTTCGGCTCATGAGCTGGGTGGCGAGCGCGGTACCACATTTGTGTGGCTACGTTTCCCGTAGATGTTGGCTAGACTAGATACGTCTGCCGGACGCAAGCCTTTGAAACCCATTTGTAACTCGCTGCCTTCCGGCTCACGAGCTGGGTGGCGAGCGCGGTACCACATTTGTGTGGCCAGGTTTCCCGTGGACGCTGGCTAGACCATATACGTCCGGCGGATGCAAGCCTTTGAAACCCATTTGTAACTCGCTGCTTTTCGGCTCACGAGCTGGGCGGCGAACGCTGCCACATTTGCGTGGCCAGGTTTCCCGTGGACGCTGGCTAGACCAGATACGTCCGGCGGACGCAAGCCTTTGAAACCCATTTGTAACTCGCTGCCTTTCAGCTCACGAGCTAGGTGGCGAGCGCGGTACCACATTTGCGTGGCCAGGTTTCCCGTGGACGCTGGCTAGACCAGATACGTCCGGCGGACGCAAGCCTTTGAAACCCATTTGTAACTCGCTGCCTTTCAGCTCACGAGCTAGGTGGCGAGCGCGGTACCACATTTGCGTGGCCAGGTTTCCCGTGGACGCTGGCTAGACCAGATATGTCCGGCGAACGCAAGCCTTTGAAACCCATTTGTAACTCGCTGCCTTTCGGCTCACGAGCTGGACGGCGAGCGCGGTACCACATTTGTGTGGCCAGGTTTCCCGTGGACGCTGGCTAGACCAGATACGTCCGGCGGATGCAAGCCTTTGGAACCCATTTGTAACTAGCTGCCTTTCGGCTCACGAGCTGGGCGGCGAGTGCTGCCACATTTGCGTGGCCAGGTTTCCCGTGGACGCTGGCTAGACCAGATACGTCCGGCGGACGCAAGCCTTTGAAACCCATTTGTAACTCGCTGCCTTTCAGCTCACGAGCTGGGTGGCGAGCGCGGTACCACATTTGCGTGGCCAGGTTTCCCGTGGACGCTGGCTAGACCAGATACGTCCGGCGGACGCAAGCCTTTGAAACCCATTTGTAACTTCCTGCCTT
This sequence comes from Urtica dioica subsp. dioica, assembly GCF_054948205.1. Lineage (NCBI taxonomy): Eukaryota > Viridiplantae > Streptophyta > Magnoliopsida > Rosales > Urticaceae > Urtica > Urtica dioica. Next base: position 29,805,082 of record NC_142756.1, on the reverse strand, counting down.
TTGACTCACGAGCTGGGCGGCGAGCGCGGTGCCACATTTGTGTGGCCAGGTTTCCGTGGACGCTGGCTAGACCAGATATTTCCGGCGAACGCAAGCCTTTGAAACCCATTTGTAACTCGCTGCCTTTCGGCTCATGAGCTGGGCGGCGAGCGCGGTACCACATTTGTGTGGCCAGGTTTCCCGTGGACGCTGGCTAGACCAGATACGTCCGGCGGATGCAAGCCTTTGGAACCCATTTGTAACTCGCTGCCTTTCGGCTCACAAGCTGGGTGGCGAGCGCGGTACCACATTTGCGTGGCCAGGCTTCCCGTGGACGCTGGCTAGACTAGATACGTCCGGCGGACGCAAGCCTTTGAAACCAATTTGTAACTCCCTGCCTTTCGACTCACGAGCTGGGCGGCGAGCGCGGTGCCACATTTGTGTGGCCAGGTTTCCGTGGACGCTGGCTAGACTAGATATGTCCGGCGGACGCAAGCCTTTGAAACCCATTTGTAACTCGCTGTCTTTCGGCTCACGAGCTGGGTGGCGAGCGCGGTACCACATTTGTGTGGCCAGGTTTCCCGTGGACGCTGGCTAGACCAGATACGTCCGGTGGATGCAAGCCTTTGGAACCCATTTGTAACTCGTTGCCTTTCGGCTCACGAGCTGGGCGGCGAGTGCTGCCACATTTGCGTGGCCAGGTTTCCCGTGGACGCTGGCTAGACCAGATACGTCCGGCGGACGCAAGCCTTTGAAACTCATTTGTAACTCGCTGCCTTTCGGCTCATGAGCTGGGCGGCGAGCGCGGTGCCACATTTGTGTGGCCAGGTTTCTCGTGGACGCTGGCTAGACCAGATACGTCCGGCGGACGCAAACCTTTGAAACCCATTTGTAACTCGCTGCCTTTCGGCTCATGAGCTGGGTGGCGAGCGCGGTACCACGTTTGTGTGGCTAGGTTTCCCGTAGACGTTGGCTAGACTAGATACGTCTGCCGGACGCAAGCCTTTGAAACCCATTTGTAACTCGCTGCCTTCCGGCTCACGAGCTGGGTGGCGAGCGCGGTACCACATTTGTGTGGCCAGGTTTCCCGTGGACGCTGGCTAGACCAGATACGTCCGGCGGATGCAAGCCTTTGAAACCCATTTGTAACTCGCTGCCTTTCGGCTCACGAGCTGGGCGGTGAGCGCGGTACCACATTTGTGTGGCCAGGTTTCCCGTGGACGCTGGCTAGACCAGATACGTCCGGCGGATGCAAGCCTTTGGAACCCATTTGTAACTAGCTGCCTTTCGGCTCACGAGCTAGGTGGCGAGTGCTACCACATTTGCGTGGCCAGGTTTCCCGTGGACGCTGGCTAGACCAGATACGTCCGGCGGACGCAAGCCTTTGAAACCCATTTGTAACTCGCTGCCTTTCGGCTCATGAGCTGGGTGGCGAGCGCGGTACCACATTTGTGTGGCTAGGTTTCCCGTAGACGTTGGCTAGACTTGATACGTCTGCCGGACGCAAGCCTTTGAAACCCATTTGTAACTTGCTGCCTTCCGGCTCACGAGCTGGGTGACGAGCGCGGTACCACATTTGTGTGGCCAAGTTTCCCGTGGACGCTGGCTAGACCAGATACGTCCGGCGGATGCAAGCCTTTGAAACCCATTTGTAACTCGCTGCCTTTCGGCTCACGAGCTGGGCGGCGAGCGCTGCCACATTTGCGTGGCCAGGTTTCCCGTGGACGCTGGCTAGACCAGATACGTCCGGCGGACGCAAGCCTTTGAAACCCATTTGTAACTCGCTGCCTTTCAGCTCACGAGCTAGGTGGCGAGCGCGGTACCACATTTGCGTGGCCAGGTTTCCCGTGGACGCTGGCTAGACCAGATACGTCCGGCGGACGCAAGCCTTTGAAACCCATTTGTAACTTCCTGCCTTTTGACTCACGAGCTGGGTGGCGAGCGCGGTGCCACATTTGTGTGGCCAGGTTTCCGTGGATGCTGGCTAGACCAGATATGTCCGGCGAACGCAAGCCTTTGAAACCCATTTGTAACTCGCTGCCTTTTGGCTCACGAGCTGGACGGCGAGCGCGGTACCACATTTGTGTGGCCCGGTTTCCTGTGGACGCTGGCTAGACCAGATACGTCCGGCGGATGCAAGCCTTTGGAGCCCATTTGTAACTAGCTGCCTTTCGGCTCACGAGCTGGGCGGCGAGTGCTGCCACATTTGCGTGGCCAGGTTTCCCGTGGACGCTGGCTAGACCAGATACGTCCGGCGGACGCAAGCCTTTGAAACCCATTTGTAACTCGCTGCCTTTCAGCTCACGAGCTGGGTGGCGAGCGCGGTACCACATTTGCGTGGCCAGGTTTCCCGTGGACGCTGGCTAGACCAGATACGTCCGGCGGACGCAAGCCTTTGAAACCCATTTGTAACTTCCTGCCTTTTGACTCACGAGCTGGGCGGCGAGCGCGGTGCCACATTTGTGTGGCCAGGTTTCCGTGGACGCTGGCTAGACCAGATATTTCCGGCGGACGCAAGCCTTTGAAACCCATTTGGAACTCGCTGCCTTTCGGCTCATGAGCTGGGCGGCGAGCGCGGTACCACATTTGTGTGGCCAGGTTTCCCGTGGACGCTGGCTAGACCAGATACGTCCGGCAGATGCAAGCCTTTGGAACCCATTTGTAACTCGCTGCATTTCGGCTCACAAGCTGGGTGGCGAGCGCGGTACCACATTTGCGTGGCCAGGCTTCCCGTGGACGCTGGCTAGACCAGATACGTCCGGCGGACGCAAGCCTTTGAAACCCATTTGTAACTCCCTGCCTTTCGACTCACGAGCTGGGCGGCGAGCGCGGTGCCACATTTGTGTGGCCAGGTTTCCGTGGACGCTGGCTAGACTAGATACGTCCGGCGGACGCAAGCCTTTGAAACCCATTTGTAACTCCCTGCCTTTCGACTCACGAGCTGGGCGGCGAGCGCGGTGCCACATTTGTGTGGCCAGGTTTCCGTGGACGCTGGCTAGACTAGATATGTCCGGCGGACGCAAGCCTTTGAAACCCATTTGTAACTCGCTGTCTTTCGGCTCACGAGCTGGGTGGCGAGCGCGGTACCACATTTGTGTGGCCAGGTTTCCCGTGGACGCTGGCTAGACCAGATACGTCCGGTGGATGCAAGCCTTTGGAACCCATTTGTAACTCGTTGCCTTTCGGCTCACGAGCTGGGCGGCGAGTGCTGCCACATTTGCGTGGCCAGGTTTCCCGTGGACGCTGGCTAGACCAGATACGTCCGGCGGACGCAAGCCTTTGAAACTCATTTGTAACTCGCTGCCTTTCGGCTCATGAGCTGGGCGGCGAGCGCGGTGCCACATTTGTGTGGCCAGGTTTCTCGTGGACGCTGGCTAGACCAGATACGTCCGGCGGACGCAAACCTTTGAAACCCATTTGTAACTCGCTGCCTTTCGGCTCATGAGCTGGGTGGCGAGCGCGGTACCACGTTTGTGTGGCTAGGTTTCCCGTAGACGTTGGCTAGACTAGATACGTCTGCCGGACGCAAGCCTTTGAAACCCATTTGTAACTCGCTGCCTTCCGGCTCACGAGCTGGGTGGCGAGCGCGGTACCACATTTGTGTGGCCAGGTTTCCCGTGGACGCTGGCTAGACCAGATACGTCCGGCGGATGCAAGCCTTTGAAACCCATTTGTAACTCGCTGCCTTTCGGCTCACGAGCTGGGCGGTGAGCGCGGTACCACATTTGTGTGGCCAGGTTTCCCGTGGACGCTGGCTAGACCAGATACGTCCGGCGGATGCAAGCCTTTGGAACCCATTTGTAACTAGCTGCCTTTCGGCTCACGAGCTAGGTGGCGAGTGCTACCACATTTGCGTGGCCAGGTTTCCCGTGGACGCTGGCTAGACCAGATACGTCCGGCGGACGCAAGCCTTTGAAACCCATTTGTAACTCGCTGCCTTTCGGCTCATGAGCTGGGTGGCGAGCGCGGTACCACATTTGTGTGGCTAGGTTTCCCGTAGACGTTGGCTAGACTAGATACGTCTGCCGGACGCAAGCCTTTGAAACCCATTTGTAACTTGCTGCCTTCCGGCTCACGAGCTGGGTGGCGAGCGCGGTACCACATTTGTGTGGCCAAGTTTCCCGTGGACGCTGGCTAGACCAGATACGTCCGGCGGATGCAAGCCTTTGAAACCCATTTGTAACTCGCTGCCTTTCGGCTCACGAGCTGGGCGGCGAGCGCTGCCACATTTGCGTGGCCAGGTTTCCCGTGGACGCTGGCTAGACCAGATACGTCCGGCGGACGCAAGCCTTTGAAACCCATTTGTAACTCGCTGCCTTTCAGCTCACGAGCTAGGTGGCGAGCGCGGTACCACATTTGCGTGGCCAGGTTTCCCGTGGACGCTGGCTAGACCAGATACGTCCGGCGGACGCAAGCCTTTGAAACCCATTTGTAACTTCCTGCCTTTTGACTCACGAGCTGGGTGGCGAGCGCGGTGCCACATTTGTGTGGCCAGGTTTCCGTGGATGCTGGCTAGACCAGATATGTCCGGCGAACGCAAGCCTTTGAAACCCATTTGTAACTCGCTGCCTTTTGGCTCACGAGCTGGACGGCGAGCGCGGTACCACATTTGTGTGGCCCGGTTTCCCGTGGACGCTGGCTAGACCAGATACGTCCGGCGGATGCAAGCCTTTGGAGCCCATTTGTAACTAGCTGCCTTTCGGCTCACGAGCTGGGCGGCGAGTGCTGCCACATTTGCGTGGCCAGGTTTCCCGTGGACGCTGGCTAGACCAGATACGTCCGGCGGACGCAAGCCTTTGAAACCCATTTGTAACTCGCTGCCTTTCAGCTCACGAGCTGGGTGGCGAGCGCGGTACCACATTTGCGTGGCCAGGTTTCCCGTGGACGCTGGCTAGACCAGATACGTCCGGCGGACGCAAGCCTTTGAAACCCATTTGTAACTTCCTGCCTTTTGACTCACGAGCTGGGCGGCGAGCGCGGTGCCACATTTGTGTGGCCAGGTTTCCGTGGACGCTGGCTAGACCAGATATTTCCGGCGGACGCAAGCCTTTGAAACCCATTTGGAACTCGCTGCCTTTCGGCTCATGAGCTGGGCGGCGAGCGCGGTACCACATTTGTGTGGCCAGGTTTCCCGTGGACGCTGGCTAGACCAGATACGTCCGGCAGATGCAAGCCTTTGGAACCCATTTGTAACTCGCTGCCTTCGGCTCACAAGCTGGGTGGCGAGCGCGGTACCACATTTGCGTGGCCAGGCTTCCCGTGGACGCTGGCTAGACCAGATACGTCCGGCGGACGCAAGCCTTTGAAACCCATTTGTAACTCCCTGCCTTTCGACTCACGAGCTGGGCGGCGAGCGCGGTGCCACATTTGTGTGGCCAGGTTTCCGTGGACGCTGGCTAGACTAGATATGTCTGGCGGACGCAAGCCTTTGAAACCCATTTGTAACTCGCTGTCTTTCGGCTCACGAGCTGGGTGGCGAGCGCGGTACCACATTTGTGTGGCCAGGTTTCCCGTGGACGCTGGCTAGACCAGATACGTCCGGCGGATGCAAGCCTTTGGAACCCATTTGTAACTAGCTGCCTTTCGGCTCACGAGCTAGGCGGCGAGTGCTACCACATTTGCGTGGCCAGGTTTCCCGTGGACGCTGGCTAGACCAGATACGTCCGGCGGATGCAAGCCTTTGAAACCCATTTGTAACTCGCTGCCTTTCGGCTCATGAGCTGGGTGGCGAGCGCGGTACCACATTTGTGTGGCTAGGTTTCCCGTAGACGTTGGCTAGACTAGATACGTCTGCCGGACGCAAGCCTTTGAAACCCATTTGTAACTCGCTGCCTTCCGGCTCACGAGCTAGGTGGCGAGCGCGGTACCACATTTGTGTGGCCAGGTTTCCCGTGGACGCTGGCTAGACCAGATACGTCCGGCGGATGCAAGCCTTTGAAACCCATTTGTAACTCGTTGCTTTTCGGCTCACGAGCTGGGCGGCGAGCGCTGCCACATTTGCGTGGCCAGGTTTCCCGTGGACGCTGGCTAGACCAGATACGTCCGGCGGACGCAAGCCTTTGAAACCCATTTGTAACTCGCTGCCTTTCAGCTCACGAGCTAGGTGGCGAGCGCGGTACCACATTTGCGTGGCCAGGTTTCCCGTGGACGCTGGCTAGACCAGATACGTCCGGCGGACGCAAGCCTTTGAAACCCATTTGTAACTTCCTGCCTTTTGACTCACGAGCTGGGTGGCGAGCGCGGTGCCACATTTGTGTGGCCAGGTTTCCGTGGACGCTGGCTAGACCAGATATGTCCGGCGAACGCAAGCCTTTGAAACCCATTTGTAACTCGCTGCCTTTCGGCTCACGAGCTGGACGGCGAGCGCGGTACCACATTTGTGTGGCCAGGTTTCCCGTGGACGCTGGCTAGACCAGATACGTCCGGCGGATGCAAGCCTTTGGAACCCATTTGTAACTAGCTGCCTTTCGGCTCACGAGCTGGGCGGCGAGTGCTGCCGCATTTGCGTGGCCAGGTTTCCCGTGGACGCTGGCTAGACCAGATACGTCCGGCGGACGCAAGCCTTTGAAACCCATTTGTAACTTCCTGCCTTTTGACTCACGAGCTGGGCGGCGAGCGCGGTGCCACATTTGTGTGGCCAGGTTTCCGTGGACGCTGGCTAGACCAGATATTTCCGGCGGACGCAAGCCTTTGAAACCCATTTGGAACTCGCTGCCTTTCGGCTCATGAGCTGGGCGGCGAGCGCGGTACCACATTTGTGTGGCCAGGTTTCCCGTGGACGCTGGCTAGACCAGATACGTCCGGCGGATGCAAGCCTTTGGAACCCATTTGTAACTCGCTGCCTTTCGGCTCACAAGCTGGGTGGCGAGCGCGGTACCACATTTGCGTGGCCAGGCTTCCCGTGGACGCTGGCTAGACCAGATACGTCCGGCGGACGCAAGCCTTTGAAACCCATTTGTAACTCCCTGCCTTTCGACTCACGAGCTGGGCGGCGAGCGCGGTGCCACATTTGTGTGGCCAGGTTTCCGTGGACGCTGGCTAGACTAGATATGTCTGGCGGACGCAAGCCTTTGAAACCCATTTGTAACTCGCTGTCTTTCGGCTCACGAGCTGGGTGGCGAGCGCGGTACCACATTTGTGTGGCCAGGTTTCCCGTGGACGCTGGCTAGACCAGATACGTCCGGCGGATGCAAGCCTTTGGAACCCATTTGTAACTAGCTGCCTTTCGGCTCACGAGCTAGGCGGCGAGTGCTACCACATTTGCGTGGCCAGGTTTCCCGTGGACGCTGGCTAGACCAGATACGTCCGGCGGATGCAAGCCTTTGAAACCCATTTGTAACTCGCTGCCTTTCGGCTCATGAGCTGGGTGGCGAGCGCGGTACCACATTTGTGTGGCTAGGTTTCCCGTAGACGTTGGCTAGACTAGATACGTCTGCCGGACGCAAGCCTTTGAAACCCATTTGTAACTCGCTGCCTTCCGGCTCACGAGCTGGGTGGCGAGCGCGGTACCACATTTGTGTGGCCAGGTTTCCCGTGGACGCTGGCTAGACCAGATACGTCCGGCGGATGCAAGCCTTTGAAACCCATTTGTAACTCGTTGCTTTTCGGCTCACGAGCTGGGCGGCGAGCGCTGCCACATTTGCGTGGCCAGGTTTCCCGTGGACGCTGGCTAGACCAGATACGTCCGGCGGACGCAAGCCTTTGAAACCCATTTGTAACTCGCTGCCTTTCAGCTCACGAGCTAGGTGGCGAGCGCGGTACCACATTTGCGTGGCCAGGTTTCCCGTGGACGCTGGCTAGACCAGATACGTCCGGCGGACGCAAGCCTTTAAAACCCATTTGTAACTTCCTGCCTTTTGACTCACGAGCTGGGTGGCGAGCGCGGTGCCACATTTGTGTGGCCAGGTTTCCGTGGACGCTGGCTAGACCAGATATGTCCGGCGAACGCAAGCCTTTGAAACCCATTTGTAACTCGCTGCCTTTCGGCTCACGAGCTGGACGGCGAGCGCGGTACCACATTTGTGTGGCCAGGTTTCCCGTGGACGCTGGCTAGACCAGATACGTCCGGCGGATGCAAGCCTTTGGAACCCATTTGTAACTAGCTGCCTTTCGGCTCACGAGCTGGGCGGCGAGTGCTGCCGCATTTGCGTGGCCAGGTTTCCCGTGGACGCTGGCTAGACCAGATACGTCCGGCGGACGCAAGCCTTTGAAACCCATTTGTAACTCGCTGCCTTTCAGCTCACGAGCTGGGTGGCGAGCGCGGTACCACATTTGCGTGGCCAGGTTTCCCGTGGACGCTGGCTAGACCAGATACGTCCGGCGGACGCAAGCCTTTGAAACCCATTTGTAACTTCCTGCCTTTTGACTCACGAGCTGGGCGGCGAGCGCGGTGCCACATTTGTGTGGCCAGGTTTCCGTGGACGCTGGCTAGACCAGATATTTCCGGCGAACGCAAGCCTTTGAAACCCATTTGTAACTCGCTGCCTTTCGGCTCATGAGCTGGGCGGCGAGCGCGGTACCACATTTGTGTGGCCAGGTTTCCCGTGGACGCTGGCTAGACCAGATACGTCCGGCGGATGCAAGCCTTTGGAACCCATTTGTAACTCGCTGCCTTTCGGCTCACAAGCTGGGTGGCGAGCGCGGTACCACATTTGCGTGGCCAGGCTTCCCGTGGACGCTGGCTAGACTAGATACGTCCGGCGGACGCAAGTCTTTGAAACCCATTTGTAACTCCCTGCCTTTCGACTCACGAGCTGGGCGGCGAGCGCGGTGCCACATTTGTGTGGCCAGGTTTCCGTGGACGCTGGCTAGACTAGATATGTCCGGCGGACGCAAGCCTTTGAAACCCATTTGTAACTCGCTGTCTTTCGGCTCACGAGCTGGGTGGCGAGCGCGGTACCACATTTGTGTGGCCAGGTTTCCCGTGGACGCTAGCTAGACCAGATACGTCCGGTGGATGCAAGCCTTTGGAACCCATTTGTAACTCGCTGCCTTTCGGCTCACGAGCTGGGCGGCGAGTGCTGCCACATTTGCGTGGCCAGGTTTCCCGTGGACGCTGGCTAGACCAGATACGTCCGGCGGACGCAAGCCTTTGAAACTCATTTGTAACTCGCTGCCTTTCGGCTCATGAGCTGGGCGGCGAGCGCGGTGCCACATTTGTGTGGCCAGGTTTCCCGTGGACGCTGGCTAGACCAGATACGTCCGGCGGACGCAAGCCTTTGAAACCCATTTGTAACTCGCTGCCTTTCGGCTCATGAGCTGGGTGGCGAGCGCGGTACCACGTTTGTGTGGCTAGGTTTCCCGTAGACGTTGGCTAGACTAGATACGTCTGCCGGACGCAAGCCTTTGAAACCCATTTGTAACTCGTTGCCTTCCGGCTCACGAGCTGGGTGGCGAGCGCGGTACAACATTTGTGTGGCCAGGTTTCCCGTGGACGCTGGCTAGACCAGATACGTCCGGCGGATGCAAGCCTTTGAAACCCATTTGTAACTCGCTGCCTTTCGGCTCACGAGCTGGGCGGCGAGCGCGGTACCACATTTGTGTGGCCAGGTTTCCCGTGGACGCTGGCTAGACCAGATACGTCCGGCGGATGCAAGCCTTTGGAACCCATTTGTAACTAGCTGCCTTTCGGCTCACGAGCTAGGCGGCGAGTGCTACCACATTTGCGTGGCCCGGTTTCCCGTGGACGCTGGCTAGACCAGATACGTCCGGCGGACGCAAGCCTTTGAAACCCATTTGTAACTCGCTGCCTTTCGGCTCATGAGCTGGGTGGCGAGCGCGGTACCACATTTGTGTGGCTAGGTTTCCCGTAGACGTTGGCTAGACTAGATACGTCTGCCGGACGCAAGCCTTTGAAACCCATTTGTAACTCGCTGCCTTCCGGCTCACGAGCTGGGTGGCGAGCGCGGTACCACATTTGTGTGGCCAGGTTTCCCGTGGACGCTGGCTAGACCAGATACGTCCGGCGGATGCAAGCCTTTGAAACCCATTTGTAACTCGCTGCCTTTCGGCTCACGAGCTGGGCGGCGAGCGCTGCCACATTTGCGTGGCCAGGTTTCCCGTGGACGCTGGCTAGACCAGATACGTCCGGCGGACGCAAGCCTTTGAAACCCATTTGTAACTCGCTGCCTTTCAGCTCACGAGCTAGGTGGCGAGCGCGGTACCACATTTGCGTGGCCAGGTTTCCCATGGACGCTGGCTAGACCAGATACGTCCGGCCGACGCAAGCCTTTGAAACCCATTTGTAACTTCCTGCCTTTTGACTCACGAGCTGGGTGGCGAGCGCGGTGCCACATTTGTGTGGCCAGGTTTCGTGGACGCTGGCTAGACCAGATATGTCCGGCGAACGCAAGCCTTTGAAACCCATTTGTAACTCGCTGCCTTTCGGCTCACGAGCTGGACGGCGAGCGCGGTACCACATTTGTGTGGCCAGGTTTCCCGTGGACGCTGGCTAGACCAGATACGTCCGGCGGATGCAAGCCTTTGGAACCCATTTGTAACTAGCTGCCTTTCGGCTCACGAGCTGGGCGGCGAGTGCTGCCACATTTGCGTGGCCAGGTTTCCCGTGGACGCTGGCTAGACCAGATACGTCCGGCGGACGCAAGCCTTTGAAACCCATTTGTAACTCGCTGCCTTTCAGCTCACGAGCTGGGTGGCGAGCGCGGTACCACATTTGCGTGGCCAGGTTTCCCGTGGACGCTGGCTAGACCAGATACGTCCGGCGGACGCAAGCCTTTGAAACCCATTTGTAACTTCCTGCCTTTTGACTCACGAGCTGGGCGGCGAGCGCGGTGCCACATTTGTGTGGCCAGGTTTCCGTGGACGCTGGCTAGACCAGATATTTCCGGCGGACGCAAGCCTTTGAAACCCATTTGTAACTCGCTGCCTTTCGGCTCATGAGCTGGGCGGCGAGCGCGGTACCACATTTGTGTGGCCAGGTTTCCCGTGGACGCTGGCTAGACTAGATACGTCCGGCGGATGCAAGCCTTTGGAACCCATTTGTAACTCGCTGCCTTTCGGCTCACAAGCTGGGTGGCGAGCGCGGTACCACATTTGCGTGGCCAGGCTTCCCGTGGACGCTGGCTAGACCAGATACGTCCGGCGGACGCAAGCCTTTGAAACCCATTTGTAACTCCCTGCCTTTCGACTCACGAGCTGGGCGGCGAGCGCGGTGCCACATTTGTGTGGCCAGGTTTCCGTGGACGCTGGCTAGACTAGATATGTCCGGCGGACGCAAGCCTTTGAAACCCATTTGTAACTCGCTGTCTTTCGGCTCACGAGCTGGGTGGTGAGCGCGGTACCACATTTGTGTGGCCAGGTTTCCCGTGGACGCTGGCTAGACCAGATACGTCCGGTGGATGCAAGCCTTTGGAACCCATTTGTAACTCGCTGCCTTTCGGCTCACGAGCTGGGCGGCGAGTGCTGCCACATTTGCGTGGCCAGGTTTCCCGTGGACGCTGGCTAGACCAGATACGTCCGGCGGACGCAAGCCTTTGAAACTCATTTGTAACTCGCTGCCTTTCGGCTCATGAGCTGGGCGGCGAGCGCGGTGCCACATTTGTGTGGCCAGGTTTCCCGTGGACGCTGGCTAGACCAGATACGTCCGGCGGACGCAAGCCTTTGAAACCCATTTGTAACTCGCTGCCTTTCGGCTCATGAGCTGGGTGGCGAGCGCGGTACCACGTTTGTGTGGCTAGGTTTCCCGTAGACGTTGGCTAGACTAGATACGTCTGCCGGACGCAAGGCTTTGAAACCCATTTGTAACTCGCTGCCTTCCGGCTCACGAGCTGGGTGGCGAGCGCGGTACCACATTTGTGTGGCCAGGTTTCCCGTGGACGCTGGCTAGACCAGATACGTCCGGCGGATGCAAGCCTTTGAAACCCATTTGTAACTCGCTGCCTTTCGGCTCACGAGCTGGGCGGCGAGCGCGGTACCACATTTGTGTGGCCAGGTTTCCCGTGGACGCTGGCTAGACCAAATACGTCCGGCGGATGCAAGCCTTTGGAACCCATTTGTAACTAGCTGCCTTTCGGCTCACGAGCTAGGCGGCGAGTGCTACCACATTTGCGTGGCCAGGTTTCCCGTGGACGCTGGCTAGACCAGATACGTCCGGCGGACGCAAGCCTTTGAAACCCATTTGTAACTCGCTGCCTTTCGGCTCATGAGCTGGGTGGCGAGCGCGGTACCACATTTGTGTGGCTAGGTTTCCCGTAGACGTTGGCTAGACTAGATACGTCTGCCGGACGCAAGCCTTTGAAACCCATTTGTAACTCGCTGCCTTCCGGCTCACGAGCTGGGTGGCGAGCGCGGTACCACATTTGTGTGGCCAAGTTTCCCGTGGACGCTGGCTAGACCAGATACGTCCGGCGGATGCAAGCCTTTGAAACCCATTTGTAACTCGCTGCCTTTCGGCTCACGAGCTGGGCGGCGAGCGCTGCCACATTTGCGTGGCCAGGTTTCCCGTGGACGCTGGCTAGACCAGATACGTACGGCGGACGCAAGCCTTTGAAACCCATTTGTAACTCGCTGCCTTTCAGCTCACGAGCTAGGTGGCGAGCGCGGTACCACATTTGCGTGGCCAGGTTTCCCGTGGACGCTGGCTAGACCAGATACGTCCGGCGGACGCAAGCCTTTGAAACCCATTTGTAACTTCCTGCCTTTTGACTCACGAGCTGGGTGGCGAGCGCGGTGCCACATTTGTGTGGCCAGGTTTCCGTGGACGCTGGCTAGACCAGATATGTCCGGCGAACGCAAGCCTTTGAAACCCATTTGTAACTCGCTGCCTTTCGGCTCACGAGCTGGACGGCGAGCGCGGTACCACATTTGTGTGGCCCGGTTTCCCGTGGACGCTGGCTAGACCAGATACGTCCGGCGGATGCAAGCCTTTGGAACCCATTTGTAACTAGCTGCCTTTCGGCTCACGAGCTGGGCGGCGAGTGCTGCCACATTTGCGTGGCCAAGTTTCCCGTGGACGCTGGCTAGACCAGATACGTCCGGCGGACGCAAGCCTTTGAAACCCATTTGTAACTCGCTGCCTTTCAGCTCACGAGCTGGGTGGCGAGCGCGGTACCACATTTGCGTCGCCAGGTTTCCCGTGGACGCTGGCTAGACCAGATACGTCCGGCGGACGCAAGCCTTTGAAACCCATTTGTAACTTCCTGCCTTTTGACTCACGAGCTGGGCGGCGAGCGCGGTGCCACATTTTTGTGGCCAGGTTTCCGTGGACGCTGGCTAGACCAGATATTTCCGGCGGACGCAAGCCTTTGAAACCCATTTGGAACTCGCTGCCTTTCGGCTCATGAGCTGGGCGGCGAGCGCGGTACCACATTTGTGTGGCCAGGTTTCCCGTGGACGCTGGCTAGACCAGATACGTCCGGCGGATGCAAGCCTTTGGAACCCATTTGTAACTCGCTGCCTTTCGGCTCACAAGCTGGGTGGCGAGCGCGGTACCACATTTGCGTGGCCAGGCTTCCCGTGGACGCTGGCTAGACCAGATACGTCCGGCGGACGCAAGCCTTTGAAACCCATTTGTAACTCCCTGCCTTTCGACTCACGAGCTGGGCGGCGAGCGCGGTGCCACATTTGTGTGGCCAGGTTTCCGTGGACGCTGGCTAGACTAGATATGTCCGGCGGACGCAAGCCTTTGAAACCCATTTGTAACTCGCTGTCTTTCGGCTCACGAGCTGGGTGGTGAGCGCGGTACCACATTTGTGTGGCCAGGTTTCCCGTGGACGCTGGCTAGACCAGATACGTCCGGTGGATGCAAGCCTTTGGAACCCATTTGTAACTCGCTGCCTTTCGGCTCACGAGCTGGGCGGCGAGTGCTGCCACATTTGCGTGGCCAGGTTTCCCGTGGACGCTGGCTAGACCAGATACGTCCGGCGGACGCAAGCCTTTGAAACTCATTTGTAACTCGCTGCCTTTCGGCTCATGAGCTGGGCGGCGAGCGCGGTGCCACATTTGTGTGGCCAGGTTTCCCGTGGACGCTGGCTAGACCAGATACGTCCGGCGGACGCAAGCCTTTGAAACCCATTTGTAACTCGCTGCCTTTCGGCTCATGAGCTGGGTGGCGAGCGCGGTACCACGTTTGTGTGGCTAGGTTTCCCGTAGACGTTGGCTAGACTAGATACGTCTGCCGGACGCAAGCCTTTGAAACCCATTTGTAACTCGCTGCCTTCCGGCTCACGAGCTGGGTGGCGAGCGCGGTACCACATTTGTGTGGCCAGGTTTCCCGTGCACGCTGGCTAGACCAGATACGTCCGGCGGATGCAAGCCTTTGAAACCCATTTGTAACTCGCTGCCTTTCGGCTCACGAGCTGGGCGGCGAGCGCGGTACCACATTTGTGTGGCCAGGTGTCCCGTGGACGCTGGCTAGACCAGATACGTCCGGCGGATGCAAGCCTTTGGAACCCATTTGTAACTAGCTGCCTTTCGGCTCACGAGCTAGGCGGCGAGTGCTACCACATTTGCGTGGCCAGGTTTCCCGTGGACGCTGGCTAGACCAGATACGTCCGGCGGACGCAAGCCTTTGAAACCCATTTGTAACTCGCTGCCTTTCGGCTCATGAGCTGGGTGGCGAGCGCGGTACCACATTTGTGTGGCTAGGTTTCCCGTAGACGTTGGCTAGACTAGATACGTCTGCCGGACGCAAGCCTTTGAAACCCATTTGTAACTCGCTGCCTTCCGGCTCACGAGCTGGGTGGCGAGCGCGGTACCACATTTGTGTGGCCAAGTTTCCCGTGGACGCTGGCTAGACCAGATACGTCCGGCGGATGCAAGCCTTTGAAACCCATTTGTAACTCGCTGCCTTTCGGCTCACGAGCTGGGCGGCGAGCGCTGCCACATTTGCGTGGCCAGGTTTCCCGTGGACGCTGGCTAGACCAGATACGTACGGCGGACGCAAGCCTTTGAAACCCATTTGTAACTCGCTGCCTTTCAGCTCACGAGCTAGGTGGCGAGCGCGGTACCATATTTGCGTGGCCAGGTTTCCCGTGGACGCTGGCTAGACCAGATACGTCCGGCGGACGCAAGCCTTTGAAACCCATTTGTAACTTCCTGCCTTTTGACTCACGAGCTGGGTGGCGAGCGCGGTGCCACATTTGTGTGGCCAGGTTTCCGTGGACGCTGGCTAGACCAGATATGTCCGGCGAACGCAAGCCTTTGAAACCCATTTGTAACTCGCTGCCTTTCGGCTCACGAGCTGGACGGCGAGCGCGGTACCACATTTGTGTGGCCCGGTTTCCCGTGGACGCTGGCTAGACCAGATACGTCCGGCGGATGCAAGCCTTTGGAACCCATTTGTAACTAGCTGCCTTTCGGCTCACGAGCTGGGCGGCGAGTGCTGCCACATTTGCGTGGCCAGGTTTCCCGTGGACGCTGGCTAGACCAGATACGTACGGCGGACGCAAGCCTTTGAAACCCATTTGTAACTCGCTGCCTTTCAGCTCACGAGCTGGGTGGCGAGCGCGGTACCACATTTGCGTGGCCAGGTTTCCCGTGGACGCTGGCTAGACCAGATACGTCCGGCGGACGCAAGCCTTTGAAACCCATTTGTAACTTCCTGCCTTTTGACTCACGAGCTGGGCGGCGAGCGCGGTGCCACATTTGTGTGGCCAGGTTTCCGTGGACGCTGGCTAGACCAGATATTTCCGGCGGACGCAAGCCTTTGAAACCCATTTGGAACTCGCTGCCTTTCGGCTCATGAGCTGGGCGGCGAGCGCGGTACCACATTTGTGTGGCCAGGTTTCCCGTGGACGCTGGCTAGACCAGATACGTCCGGCGGATGCAAGCCTTTGGAACCCATTTGTAACTCGCTGCCTTTCGGCTCACAAGCTGGGTGGCGAGCGCGGTACCACATTTGCGTGGCCAGGCTTCCCGTGGACGCTGGCTAGACCAGATACGTCCGGCGGACGCAAGCCTTTGAAACCCATTTGTAACTCCCTGCCTTTCGACTCACGAGCTAGGCGGCGAGCGCGGTGCCACATTTGTGTGGCCAGGTTTCCGTGGACGTTGGCTAGACTAGATATGTCCGGCGGACGCAAGCCTTTGAAACCCATTTGTAACTCGCTGTCTTTCGGCTCACGAGCTGGGTGGCGAGCGCGGTACCACATTTGTGTGGCCAGGTTTCCCGTGGACGCTGGCTAGACCAGATACGTCCGGTGGATGCAAGCCTTTGGAACCCATTTGTAACTCGCTGCCTTTCGGCTCACGAGCTGGGCGGCGAGTGCTGCCACATTTGCGTGGCCAGGTTTCCCGTGGACGCTGGCTAGACCAGATACGTCCGGCGGACGCAAGCCTTTGAAACTCATTTGTAACTCGCTGCCTTTCGGCTCATGAGCTGGGCGGCGAGCGCGGTGCCACATTTGTGTGGCCAGGTTTCCCGTGGACGCTGGCTAGACCAGATACGTCCGGCGGACGCAAGCCTTTGAAACCCATTTGTAACTCGCTGCCTTTCGGCTCATGAGCTGGGTGGCGAGCGCGGTACCACGTTTGTGTGGCTAGGTTTCCCGTAGACGTTGGCTAGACTAGATACGTCTGCCGGACGCAAGCCTTTGAAATCCATTTGTAACTCGCTGCCTTCCGGCTCACGAGCTGGGTGGCGAACGCGGTACCACATTTGTGTGGCCAGGTTTCCCGTGGACGCTGGCTAGACCAGATACGTCCGGCGGATGCAAGCCTTTGAAACCCATTTGTAACTCGCTGCCTTTCGGCTCACGAGCTGGGCGGCGAGCGCTGCCACATTTGCGTGTCCAGGTTTCCCGTGGACGCTGGCTAGACCAGATACGTCCGGCGGACGCAAGCCTTTGAAACCCATTTGTAACTCGCTGCCTTTCAGCACACGAGCTAGGTGGCGAGCGCGGTACCACATTTGCGTGGCCAGGTTTCCCGTGGACGCTGGCTAGACCAGATACGTCCGGCGGACGCAAGCCTTTGAAACACATTTGTAACTCGCTGCCTTTCAGCTCCCGAGCTGGGTGGCGAGCGCGGTACCACATTTGTGTGGCCAGGTTTCCCGTGGACGCTGGCTAGACCAGATACGTCTGGCGGACGCAAGCCTTTGAAACCCATTTGTAACTTCCTGCCTTTTGACTCACGAGCTAGGCGGCGAGCGCGGTGCCACATTTGTGTGGCCAGGTTTCCCGTGGACGCTGGCTAGATCAGATACGTCCGGCGGACGCCAACCTTTCAAACCCATTTGTAACTCGCTGCCTTTCAGCTCCCGAGCTGGGTGGCGAGCGCGGTACCACATTTGTGTGGCCAGGTTTCCGTGGACGCTGGCTAGACCAGATATTTCCGGCAGACGCAAGCCTTTGAAACCCATTTGTAAATCGCTGCCTTTCGGCTCATGAGCTGGGCGGCGAGCGCGGTACCACATTTGTGTGGCCAGGTTTCCCGTGGACGCTGGCTAGACCAGATACGTCCGGCGGATGCAAGCCTTTGGAACCCATTTGTAACTCGCTGCCTTTCGGCTCACGAGCTGGGCGGCGAGTGCTGCCACATTTGTGTGGCCAGGTTTCCCGTGGACGCTGGCTAGACCAGATAAGTCCGGCGGACGCAAGCCTTTGAAACTCATTTGTAACTCGCTGCCTTTCGGCTCACGAGCTGGGCGGCGAGCGCGGTGCCACATTTGTGTCGCCAGGTTTCCCGTGGACGCTGGCTAGACCAGATACGTCCGGCGGACGCCAGCCTTTCAAACCCATTTGTAACTCGCTGCCTTTCGGCTCACGAGCTGGGCGGCGAGCGCTGCCACATTTGCGTGGCCAGGTTTCCTGTGGACGCTGGCTAGACCAGATACGTCCGGCGGACGCAAGCCTTTGAAACCCATTTGTAACTCGCTGCCTTTCGGCTCACAAGCTGGGTGGCGAGCGCGGTACCACATTTGCGTGGCCAGGCTTCCCGTGGACGCTGGCTAGACCAGATACGTCCGGCGAACGCAAGCCTTTGAAACCCAGTTGTAACTCCCTGCCTTTCGACTCACGAGCTGGGCGGCGAGCGCGGTGCCACATTTGTGTGGCCAGGTTTCCGTGGACGCTGGCTAGACTAGATATGTCCGGCGGACGCAAGCCTTTGAAACCCATTTGTAACACGCTGTCTTTCGGCTCACGAGCTAGGCGGCGAGCGCGGTACCACATTTGTGTGGCCAGGTTTCCCGTGGACGCTGGCTAGACCAGATACGTCCGACGGATGCAAGCCTTTGGAACCCATTTGTAACTCGCTGCCTTTCGGCTCACGAGCTGGGCGGCGAGTGCTGCCACATTTGCGTGGCCAGGTTTCCCGTGGACGCTGGCTAGACCAGATACGTCCGGAGGACGCAAGCCTTTGAAACTCATTTGTAACTCGCTGCCTTTCGGCTCATGAGCTGGGCGGCGAGCGCGGTGCCACATTTGTGTGGCCAGGTTTCCCGTGGACGCTGGCTAGACCAGATACGTCCGGCGGACGCAAGCCTTTGAAACCCATTTGTAACTCGCTGCCTTTCGGCTCATGAGCTGGGTGGCGAGCGCGGTACCACATTTGTGTGGCTAGGTTTCCCGTAGACGTTGGCTAGACTAGATACGTCTGCCGGACGCAAGCCTTTGAAACCCATTTGTAACTCGCTGCCTTCCGGCTCACGAGCTGGGTGGCGAGCGCGGTACCACATTTGTGTGGCCAGGTTTCCCGTGGACGCTGGCTAGACCAGATACGTCCGGCGGATGCAAGCCTTTGAAACCCATTTGTAACTCGCTGCCTTTCGGCTCACGAGCTGGGCGGCGAGCGCTGCCACATTTGCGTGGCCAGGTTTCCCGTGGACGCTGGCTAGACCAGATACGTCCGGCGGACGCAAGCCTTTGAAACCCATTTGTAACTCGCTGCCTTTCAGCTCACGAGCTAGGTGGCGAGCGCGGTACCACATTTGCGTGGCCAGGTTTCCCGTGGACGCTGGCTAGACCAGATACGTCCGGCGGACGCAAGCCTTTGAAACCCATTTGTAACTTCCTGCCTTTTGACTCACGAGCTGGGTGGCGAGCGCGGTGCCACATTTGTGTGGCCAGGTTTCCGTGGACGCTGGCTAGACCAGATATGTCCGGCGGACGCAAGCCTTTGAAACCCATTTGTAACTCGCTGCCTTTCGGCTCACGAGCTGGACGGCGAGCGCGGTACCACATTTGTGTGGCCAGGTTTCCCGTGGACGCTGGCTAGACCAGATACGTCCGGCGGATGCAAGCCTTTGGAACCCATTTGTAACTAGCTGTCTTTCGGCTCACGAGCTGGGCGGCGAGTGCTGCCACATTTGCGTGGCCAGGTTTCCCGTGGACGATGGCTAGACCAGATACGTCCGGCGGACGCAAGCCTTTGAAACCCATTTGTAACTCGCTGCCTTTCAGCTCACGAGCTGGGTGGCGAGCGCGGTACCACATTTGCGTGGCCAGGTTTCCCGTGGACGCTGGCTAGACCAGATACGTCCGGCGGACGCAAGCCTTTGAAACCCATTTGTAACTTCCTGCCTTTGACTCACGAGCTGGGCAGCGAGCGCGGTGCCACATTTGTGTGGCCAGGTTTCCGTGGACGCTGGCTAGACCAGATATTTCCGGCGGACGCAAGCCTTTGAAACCCATTTGTAACTCGCTGCCTTTCGGCTCATGAGCTGGGCGGCGAGCGCGGTACCACATTTGTGTGGCCAGGTTTCCCGTGGACGCTGGCTAGACCAGATACGTCCGGCGGATGCAAGCCTTTGGAACCCATTTGTAACTTGCTGCCTTTCGGCTCACGAGCTGGGCGGCGAGTGCTGCCACATTTGCGTGGCCAGGTTTCCCGTGGACGCTGGCTAGACCAGATACGTCCGGCGGACGCAAGCCTTTGAAACTCATTTGTAACTCGCTGCCTTTCGGCTCACGAGCTAGGCGGCGAGCACGGTGCCACATTTGTGTGGCCAGGTTTCCCGTGGACGCTGGCTAGACCAGATACGTCCGGCGGACGCCAGCCTTTCAAACCCATTTGTAACTCGCTGCCTTTCGGCTCACGAGCTGGGCGGCGAGCGCTGCCACATTTGCGTGGCCAGGTTTCCTGTGGACGCTGTCTAGACCAGATACGTCCGGCGGACGCAAGCCTTTGAAACCCATTTGTAACTCGCTGCCTTTCGGCTCACAAGCTGGGTGGCGAGCGCGGTACCACATTTGCGTGGCCAGGCTTCCCGTGGACGCTGGCTAGACCAGATACGTCCGGCGGACGCAAGCCTTTGAAACCCATTTGTAACTCCCTGCCTTTCGACTCACGAGCTGGGCGGCGAGCGCGGTGCCACATTTGTGTGGCCAGGTTTCCGTGGACGCTGGCTATACTAGATATGTCCGGCGGACGCAAGCCTTTGAAACCCATTTGTAACTCGCTGTCTTTCGGCTCACGAGCTGGGCGGCGAGCGCGGTACCACATTTGTGTGGCCAGGTTTCCCGTGGACGCTGGCTAGACCAGATACGTCCGGCGGATGCAAGCCTTTGGAACCCATTTGTAACTCGCTGCCTTTCAGCTCACGAGCTGGGTGGCGAGCGCGGTACCACATTTGCGTGGCCAGGTTTCCCGTGGACGCTGGCTAGACCAGATACGTCCGGCGGACGCAAGCCTTTGAAACCCATTTGTAACTTCCTGCCTTTGACTCACGAGCTGGGCAGCGAGCGCGGTGCCACATTTGTGTGGCCAGGTTTCCGTGGACGCTGGCTAGACCAGATATTTCCGGCGGACGCAAGCCTTTGAAACCCATTTGTAACTCGCTGCCTTTCGGCTCATGAGCTGGGCGGCGAGCGCGGTACCACATTTGTGTGGCCATGTTTCCCGTGGACGCTGGCTAGACCAGATACGTCCGGCGGATGCAAGCCTTTGGAACCCATTTGTAACTTGCTGCCTTTCGGCTCACGAGCTGGGCGGCGAGTGCTGCCACATTTGCGTGGCCAGGTTTCCCGTGGACGCTGGCTAGACCAGATACGTCCGGTGGACGCAAGCCTTTGAAACCCATTTGTAACTCCCAGCCTTTCGACTCACGAGCTGGGCGGCGAGCGCGGTGCCACATTTGTGTGGCCAGGTTTCCGTGGACGCTGGCTATACTAGATATGTCCGGCGGACGCAAGCCTTTGAAACCCATTTGTAACTCGCTGTCTTTCGGCTCACGAGCTGGGCGGCGAGCGCGGTACCACATTTGCGTGGCCAGGTTTCCCGTGGACGATGGCTAGACCAGATACGTCCGGCGGACGCAAGCCTTTGAAACCCATTTGTAACTCGCTGCCTTTCAGCTCACGAGCTGGGTGGCGAGCGCGGTACCACATTTGCGTGGCCAGGTTTCCCGTGGACGCTGGCTAGACCAGATACGTCCGGCGGAGGCAAGCCTTTGAAACCCATTTGTAACTCGCTGCCTTTCGGCTCATGAGCTGGGCGGCGAGCGCGGTACCACATTTGTGTGGCCAGGTTTCCCGTGGACGCTGGCTAGACCAGATACGTCCGGCGGATGCAAGCCTTTGGAACCCATTTGTAACTTGCTGCCTTTCGGCTCACGAGCTAGGCGGCGAGTGCTGCCACATTTGCGTGGCCAGGTTTCCCGTGGACGCTGGCTAGACCAGATACGTCCGGCGGACGCAAGCCTTTGAAACTCATTTGTAACTCGCTGCCTTTCGGCTCACGAGCTAGGCGGCGAGCGCGGTGCCACATTTGTGTGGCCAGGTTTCCCGTGGACGCTGGCTAGACCAGATACGTCCGGCGGATGCCAGCCTTTCAAACCCATTTGTAACTCGCTGCCTTTCGGCTCACGAGCTGGGCGGCGAGCGCTGCCACATTTGCGTAGCCAGGTTTCCTGTGGACGCTGGCTAGACCAGATACGTCCGGCGGACGCAAGCCTTTGAAACCCATTTCTAACTCGCGGCCTTTCGGCTCACAAGCTGGGTGGCGAGCGCGGTACCACATTTGCGTGGCCAGGCTTCCCGTGGACGCTGGCTAGACTAGATACGTCCGGCGGACGCAAGCCTTTGAAACCCATTTGTAACTCCCTGCCTTTCGACTCACGAGCTGGGCGGCGAGCGCGGTGCCACATTTGTGTGGCCAGGTTTCCGTGGACGCTGGCTATACTAGATATGTCCGGCGGACGCAAGCCTTTGAAACCCATTTGTAACTCGCTGTCTTTCGGCTCACGAGCTGGGCGGCGAGCGCGGTACCACATTTGTGTGGCCAGGTTTCCCGTGGACGCTGGCTAGACCAGATACGTCCGGCGGATGCAAGCCTTTGGAACCCATTTGTAACTCGCTGCCTTTCGGCTCACGAGCTGGGCGGCGAGTGCTGCCACATTTGCGTGGCCAGGTTTCCCGTGGACGCTGGCTAGACCAGATACGTCCGGAGGACGCAAGCCTTTGAAACTCATTTGTAACTCGCTGCCTTTCGGCTCATGAGCTGGGCGGCGAGCGCGGTGCCACATTTGTGTGGCCAGGTTTCCCGTGGATGCTGGCTAGACCAGATACGTCTGGCGGACGCAAGCCTTTGAAACCCATTTGTAACTCGCTGCCTTTCGGCTCATGAGCCGGGTGGCGAGCGCGGTACCACATTTGTGTGGCTAGGTTTCCCGTAGACGTTGGCTAGACTAGATACGTCTGCCGGACGCAAGCCTTTGAAACCCATTTGAAACTCGCTGCCTTCCGGCTCACGAGCTGGGTGGCGAGCGCGGTACCACATTTGTGTGGCCAGGTTTCCCGTGGACGCTGGCTAGACCAGATACGTCCGGCGGATGCAAGCCTTTGAAACCCATTTGTAACTCGCTGCCTTTCGGCTCACGAGCTGGGCGGCGAGCGCTGCCACATTTGCGTGGCCAGGTTTCCCGTGGACGCTGGCTAGACCAGATACGTCCGGCGGACGCAAGCCTTTGAAACCCATTTGTAACTCGCTGCCTTTCAGCTCACGAGCTAGGTGGCGAGCGCGGTACCACATTTGCGTGGCCAGGTTTCCCGTGGACGCTGGCTAGACCAGATACGTCCGGCGGATGCAAGCCTTTGAAACCCATTTGTAACTCGCTGCCTTTCAGCTCCCGAGCTGGGTGGCGAGGGCGGTACCACATTTGTGTGGCCAGGTTTCCCGTGGACGCTGGCTAGACCAGATACGTCCGGCGGACGCAAGCCTTTGAAACCCATTTGTAACTTCCTGCCTTTTGACACACGAGCTGGGCGGCGAGCGCGGTGCCACATTTGTGTGGCCAGGTTTCCGTGGACGCTGGCTAGACCAGATATTTCCGGCGGACGCAAGCCTTTGAAACCCATTTGTAACTCGCTGCCTTTCGGCTCATGAGCTGGGCGGCGAGCGCGGTACCACATTTGTGTGGCCAGGTTTCCCGTGGACGCTGGCTAGACCAAATACGTCCGGCGGATGCAAGCCTTTGGAACCCATTTGTAACTCGCTGCCTTTCGGCTCACGAGCTGGGCGGCGAGTGCTGCCACATTGGCGTGGCCAGGTTTCCCGTGGACGCTGGCTAGACCAGATACGTCCGGCGGACGCAAGCCTTTGAAACTCATTTGTAACTCGCTGCCTTTCGGCTCACGAGCTGGGTGGCGAGCGCGGTGCCACATTTGTGTGGCCAGGTTTCCCGTGGACGCTGGCTAGACCAGATACGTCCGGCGGACGCCAGCCTTTCAAACCCATTTGTAACTCGCTGCCTTTCGGCTCACGAGCTGGGCGGCGAGCGCTGCCACATTTGCGTGGCCAGGTTTCCGGTGGACGCTGGCTAGACCAGATACGTCCGGCGGATGCAAGCCTTTGGAACCCATTTGTAACTCGCTGCCTTTCGGCTAGCGAGCTTGACGGCGAGTGCTGCCACATTTGCATGGCCAGGTTTCCCGTGGACGCTGGCTAGACCAGATACGTCCGGCGGACGCAAGCCTTTGAAACTCATTTGTAACTCGCTGCCTTTCGGCTCATGAGCTGGGCGGCGAGCGCGGTGCCACATTTGTGTGGCCAGGTTTCCCGTGGACGCTGGCTAGACCAGATACGTCCGGCGGACGCAAGCCTTTGAAACCCATTTGTAACTCGCTGCCTTTCGGCTCATGAGCTGGGTGGCGAGCGCGGTACCACATTTGTGTGGCTAGGTTTCCCGTAGACGTTGGCTAGACTAGATACGTCTGCCGGACGCAAGCCTTTGAAACCCATTTGTAACTCGCTGCCTTCCGGCTCACGAGCTGGGTGGCGAGCGCGGTGCCACATTTGTGTGGCCAGGTTTCCCGTGGACGCTGGCTAGACCAGATACGTCCGGCGGACGCCAGCCTTTCAAACCCATTTGTAACTCGCTGCCTTTCGGCTCACGAGCTGGGCGGCGAGCGCTGCCACATTTGCGTGGCCAGGTTTCCGGTGGACGCTGGCTAGACCAGATACGTCCGGCGGACGCAAGCCTTTGAAACCCATTTGTAACTCGCTGCCTTTCGGCTCACAAGCTCGGTGGCGAGCGCGGTACCACATTTGCGTGGCCAGGCTTCCCGTGGACGCTGGCTAGACCAGATACGTCCGGCGGACGCAAGCCTTTGAAACCCATTTGTAACTCCCTGCCTTTCGACTCACGAGCTGGGCGGCGAGCGCGGTGCCACATTTGTGTGGCCAGGTTTCCGTGGACGCTGGCTAGACTAGATATGTCCGGCGGACGCAAGCCTTTGAAACCCATTTGTAACTCGCTGTTTTTCGGCTCACGAGCTGGGCGGCGAGCGCGGTACCACATTTGTGTGGCCAGGTTTCCCGTGGACGCTGGCTAGACCAGATACGTCCGGCGGATGCAAGCCTTTGGAACCCATTTGTAACTCGCTGCCTTTCGGCTCACGAGCTTGACGGCGAGTGCTGCCACATTTGCGTGGCCAGGTTTCCCGTGGACGCTGGCTAGACCAGATACGTCCGGCGGACGCAAGCCTTTGAAACTCATTTGTAACTCGCTGCCTTTCGGCTCATGAGCTGGGCGGCGAGCGCGGTGCCACATTTGTGTGGCCAGGTTTCCCGTGGACGCTGGCTAGACCAGATACGTCCGGCGGACGCAAGCCTTTGAAACCCATTTGTAACTCGCTGCCTTTCGGCTCATGAGCTGGGTGGCGAGCGCGGTACCACATTTGTGTGGCTAGGTTTCCCGTAGACGTTGGCTAGACTAGATACGTCTGCCGGACGCAAGCCTTTGAAACCCATTTGTAACTCGCTGCCTTCCGGCTCACGAGCTGGGTGGCGAGCGCGGTACCACATTTGTGTGGCCAGGTTTCCCGTGGACGCTGGCTAGACCAGATACGTCCGGCGGATGCAAGCCTTTGAAACCTATTTGTAACTCGCTACCTTTCGGCTCACGAGCTGGGCGGCGAGCGCTGCCACATTTGCGTGGCCAGGTTTCCCGTGGACGCTGGCTAGACCAGATACGTCCGGCGGACGCAAGCCTTTGAAACCCATTTGTAACTCGCTGCCTTTCAGCTCACGAGCTAGGTGGCGAGCGCGGTACCACATTTGCGTGGCCAGGTTTCCCGTGGACGCTGGCTAGACCAGATACGTCCGGCGGACGCAAGCCTTTGAAACCCATTTGTAACTCCCTGCCTTTCGACTCACGAGCTGGGCGGCGAGTGCGGTGCCACATTTGTGTGGCCAGGTTTCCGTGGACGCTGGCTAGACTAGATATGTCCGGCGGATGCAAGCCTTTGAAACCCATTTGTAACTCGCTGTCTTTCGGCTCACGAGCTGGGCTGCGAGTGCTGCCACATTTGCGTGGCCAGGTTTCCCGTGGACGCTGGCTAGACCAGATACGTCCGGCGGACGCAAGCCTTTGAAACCCATTTGTAACTCGCTGCCTTTCAGCTCACGAGCTGGGTGGCGAGCGCGGTACCACATTTGCGTGGCCAGGTTTCCCGTGGACGCTGGCTAGACCAGATACGTCCGGCGGACGCAAGCCTTTGAAACCCATTTGTAACTTCCTGCCTTTTGACTCACGAGCTGGGCGGCGAGCGCGGTGGCACATTTGTGTGGCCAGGTTTCCGTGGACGCTGGCTAGACCAGATATTTCCGGCGGACGCAAGCCTTTGAAACCCATTTGTAACTCGCTGCCTTTCGGCTCATGAGCTGGGCGGCGAGCGCGGTACCACATTTGTGTGGCCAGGTTTCCCGTGGACGCTGGCTAGACCAGATACGTCCGGCGGATGCAAGCCTTTGGAACCCATTTGTAACTCGCTGCCTTTCGGCTCACGAGCTAGGCGGCGAGTGCTGCCACATTTGCGTGGCCAGGTTTCCCGTGGACGCTGGCTAGACCAGATACGTCCGGCGGACGCAAGCCTTTGAAACTCATTTGTAACTCGCTGCCTTTCGGCTCACGAGCTGGGCGGCGAGCGCGGTGCCACATTTGTGTGGCCAGGTTTCCCGTGGACGCTGGCTAGACCAGATACGTCCGGCGGACGCCAGCCTTTCAAACCCATTTGTAACTCGCTGCCTTTCGGCTCACGAGCTGGGCGGCGAGCGCTGCCACATTTGCGTGGCCAGGTTTCCTGTGGACGCTGGCTAGACCAGATACGTCCGGCGGACGCAAGCCTTTGAAACCCATTTGTAACTCGCTGCCTTTCGGCTCACAAGCTGGGTGGCGAGCGCGGTACCACATTTGCGTGGCCAGGCTTCCCGTGGACGCTGGCTAGACCAGATACGTCCGGCGGACGCAAGCCTTTGAAACCCATTTGTAACTCCCTGCCTTTCGACTCACGAGCTGGGCGGCGAGTGCGGTGCCACATTTGTGTGGCTAGGTTTCCGTGGACGCTGGCTAGACTAGATATGTCCGGCGGACGCAAGCCTTTGAAACCCATTTGTAACTCGCTGTCTTTCGGCTCACGAGCTGGGCGGCGAGCGCGGTACCAGATTTGTGTGGCCAGGTTTCCCGTGGACGCTGGCTAGACCAGATACGTCCGGCGGATGCAAGCCTTTGGAACCCATTTGTAACTCGCTGCCTTTCGGCTCACGAGCTGGGCGGCGAGTGCTGCCACATTTGCGTGGCCAGGTTTCCCGTGGACGCTGGCTAGACCAGATATGTCCGGCGGACGCAAGCCTTTGAAACTCATTTGTAAGTCGCTGCCTTTCGTCTCATGAGCTGGGCGGCGAGCGCGGTGCCACATTTGTGTGGCCAGGTTTCCCGTGGACGCGGGCTAGACCAGATACGTCCGGCGGACGCAAGCCTTTGAAACCCATTTGTAACTCGCTGCCTTTCGGCTCATGAGCTGGGTGGCGAGCTCGGTACCACATTTGTGTGGCTAGGTTTCCCGTAGACGTTGGCTAGACTAGATACGTCTGCCGGACGCAAGCCTTTGAAACCCATTTGTAACTCGCTGCCTTCCGGCTCACGAGCTGGGTGGCGAGCGCGGTACCACATTTGTGTGGCCAGGTTTCCCGTGGACGCTGGCTAGACCAGATACGTCCGGCGGATGCAAGCCTTTGAAACCCATTTGTAACTCGCTGCCTTTCGGCTCACGAGCTGGGCGGCGAGCGCTGCCACATTTGCGTGGCCAGGTTTCCCGTGGACACTGGCTAGACCAGATACGTCCGGCGGACGCAAGCCTTTGAAACCCATTTGTAACTCGCTGCCTTTCAGCTCACGAGCTGGGTGGCAAGCGCGGTACCACTTTTGCGTAGCCAGGTTTCCCGTGGACGCTGGCTACACCAGATACGTCCGGCGGACGCAAGCCTTTGAAACCCATTTGTAACTTCCTGCCTTTTGACTCACGAGCTGGGCGGCGAGCGCGGTGCCACATTTATGTGGCCAGGTTTCCGTGGACGCTGGCTAGACCAGATATTTCCGGCGGACGCAAGCCTTTGAAACCCATTTGTAACTCGCTGCCTTTCGGCTCACGAGCTGGGCGGCGAGCGCGGTGCCACATTTGTGTGGCCAGGTTTCCCGTGGACGCTGGCTAGACCAGATACGTCCGGCGGACGCAAGCCTTTGAAACTCATTTGTAACTCGCTGCCTTTCGGCTCACGAGCTGGGCGGCGAGCGCGGTGCCACGTTTGTGTGGCCAGGTTTCCCGTGGACGCTGGCTAGACCAGATACGTCCGGCGGACGCAAGCCTTTGAAACCCATTTGTAACTCGCTGCCTTTCGGCTCACGAGCTGGGTGGCGAGCGCGGTACCACATTGTGTGGCCAGGTTTCCCGTGGACGATGGCTAGACGAGATACGTCCGGCGGACGCAAGCCTTTGAAACCCATTTGTCACTCGCTGCCTTCCGGCTTACGAGCTGGGCGGTGAGCGCGGTACCACATTTGTGTGGCCAGGTTTCCTGTGGACGCTAGCTAGACAAGATACGTCCGGCGGACGCAAGCCTTTGAGACTCATTTGTAACTCGCTGCCTTTCGGCTCATGAGCTGGGTGGTGAGCGCGGTACCACATTTGTGTGGCCAGGTTTCCCGTAGACGTTGGCTAGACTAGATACGTCCGGCGGACGCAAGCCTTTGAAACCCATTTGTAACTCGCTGCCTTTCGGCTCACGAGCTGGGTGGCGAGCGCGGTACCACATTTGTGTGGCCAGGTTTCCCGTGGACGCTGGCTAGACGAGATACGTCCGGCGGATGCAAGCCTTTGAAACCCATTTGTAACTCGCTGCCTTCCGGCTCACGACCTGGGAGGCGAGCGCTGCCACATTTGCGTGGCCAGGTTTCCCGTGGACGCTGGCTAGACCAGATACGTCCGGCGGACGCAAGCCTTTGAAACCCATTTGTAACTCGCTGCCTTTCAGCTCACGAGCTGGGTGGCGAGCGCGGTACCACATTTGCGTGGCCAGGTTTCCCGTGGACGCTGGTTAGACCAGATACGTCCGGCGGACGCAAGCCTTTGAAACCCATTTGTAACTTCCTGCCTTTTGACTCACGAGCTGGGTGGCGAGCGCGGTGCCACATTTGTGTGGCCAGGTTTCCGTGGACGCTGGCTAGACCAGATATGTCCGGCGGACGCAAGCCTTTGAAACCCATTTGTAACTCGCTGCCTTTCGGCTCACGAGCTGGACGGCGAGCGCGGTACCACATTTGTGTGGCCAGGTTTCCCGTGGACGCTGGCTAGACCAGATACGTCCGGCGGACGCAAGCCTTTGAGACTCATTTGTAACTCGCTGCCTTTCGGCTCATGAGCTGGGTGGTGAGCGCGGTACCACATTTGTGTGGCCAGGTTTCCCGTAGACGTTGGCTAGACTAGATACGTCCGGCAGACGCAAGCCTTTGAAACCCATTTGTAACTCGCTGCCTTTCGGCTCACGAGCTTGGCGGCGAGTGCTGCCACATTTGCGTGGCCAGGTTTCCCGTGGACGCTGGCTAGACCAGATACGTCCGGCGGACGCAAGCCTTTGAAACTCATTTGTAACTCGCTGCCTTTCGGCTCATGAGCTGGGCGGCGAGCGCGGTGCCACATTTGTGTGGCCAGGTTTCCCGTGGACGCTGGCTAGACCAGATACGTCCGGCGGACGTAAGCCTTTGAAACCCATTTGTAACTCGCTGCCTTTCGGCTCATGAGCTGGGTGGCGAGCGCGGTACCACATTTGTGTGGCTAGGTTTCCCGTAGACGTTGGCTAGACTAGATACGTCTGCCGGACGCAAGCCTTTGAAACCCATTTGTAACTCGCTGCCTTCCGGCTCACGAGCTGGGTGGCGAGCGCGGTACCACATTTGTGTGGCCAGGTTTCCCGTGGACGCTGGCTAGACCAGATACGTCCGGCGGATGCAAGCCTTTGAAACCTATTTGTAACTCGCTACCTTTCGGCTCACGAGCTGGGCGGCGAGCGCTGCCACATTTGCGTGGCCAGGTTTCCCGTGGACGCTGGCTAGACCAGATACGTCCGGCGGACGCAAGCCTATGAAACCCATTTGTAACTCGCTGCCTTTCAGCTCACGAGCTAGGTGGCGAGCGCGGTACCACATTTGCGTGGCCAGGTTTCCCGTGGACGCTGGCTAGACCAGATACGTCCGGCGGACGCAAGCCTTTGTAACCCATTTGTAACTTCCTGCCTTTTGACTCACGAGCTGGGCGGCGAGCGCGGTGGCACATTTGTGTGGCCAGGTTTCCGTGGACGCTGGCTAGACCAGATATTTCCGGCGGACGCAAGCCTTTGAAACCCATTTGTAACTCGCTGCCTTTCGGCTCATGAGCTGGGCGGCGAGCGCGGTACCACATTTGTGTGGCCAGGTTTCCCGTGGACGCTGGCTAGACCAGATAGGTCCGGCGGATGCAAGCCTTTGAAACCCATTTGTAACTCGCTGCCTTTCGGCTCACGAGCTGGGTGGCGAGCGCGGTACCACATTTGCGTGGCCAGGTTTCCCGTGGACGCTGGCTAGACCAGATACGTCCGGCGGACGCAAGCCTTTGAAACCCATTTGTAACTTCCTGCCTTTTGACTCACGAGCTGGGCGGCGAGCGCGGTGGCACATTTGTGTGGCCAGGTTTCCGTGGACGCTGGCTAGACCAGATATTTCCGGCGGACGCAAGCCTTTGAAACCCATTTGTAACTCGCTGCCTTTCGGCTCATGAGCTGGGCGGCGAGCGCGGTACCACATTTGTGTGGCCAGGTTTCCCGTGGACGCTGGCTAGACCAGATACGTCCGGCGGATGCAAGCCTTTGGAACCCATTTGTAACTCGCTGCCTTTCGGCTCACGAGCTAGGCGGCGAGTGCTGCCACATTTGCGTGGCCAGGTTTCCCGTGGACGCTGGCTAGACCAGATACGTCCGGCGGACGCAAGCCTTTGAAACTCATTTGTAACTCGCTGCCTTTCGGCTCACGAGCTGGGCGGCGAGCGCGGTGCCACATTTGTGTGGCCAGGTTTCCCGTGGACGCTGGCTAGACCAGATACGTCCGGCGGATGCCAGCCTTTCAAACCCATTTGTAACTCGCTGCCTTTCGGCTCACGAGCTGGGCGGCGAGCGCTGCCACATTTGCGTGGCCAGGTTTCCTATGGACGCTGGCTAGACCAGATACGTCCGGCGGACGCAAGCCTTTGAAACCCATTTGTAACTCGCTGCC
This sequence comes from Urtica dioica subsp. dioica, assembly GCF_054948205.1. Lineage (NCBI taxonomy): Eukaryota > Viridiplantae > Streptophyta > Magnoliopsida > Rosales > Urticaceae > Urtica > Urtica dioica. Next base: position 29,774,127 of record NC_142756.1, on the reverse strand, counting down.
TTTCGGCTCACAAGCTGGGTGGCGAGCGCGGTACCACATTTGCGTGGCCAGGCTTCCCGTGGACGCTGGCTAGACCAGATACGTCCGGCGGACGCAAGCCTTTGAAACCCATTTGTAACTCCCTGCCTTTCGACTCACGAGCTGGGCGGCGAGTGCGGTGCCACATTTGTGTGGCCAGGTTTCCGTGGATGCTGGCTAGACTAGATATGTCCGGCGGACGCAAGCCTTTGAAACCCATTTGTAACTCGCTGTCTTTCGGCTCACGAGCTGGGCGTCGAGCGCGGTACCACATTTGTGTGGCCAGGTTTCCCGTGGACGCTGGCTAGACCAGATACGTCCGGCGGATGCAAGCCTTTGGAACCCATTTGTAACTCGCTGCCTTTCGGCTCACGAGCTGGGCGGCGAGTGCTGCCATATTTGCGTGGCCAGGTTTCCCGTGGACGATGGCTAGACGAGATACGTCCGGCGGACGCAAGCCTTTGAAACCCATTTGTAACTCGCTGCCTTCCGGCTTACGAGCTGGGCGGTGAGCGCGGTACCACATTTGTGTGGCCAGGTTTCCCGTGGACGCTAGCTAGACAAGATACGTCCGGCGGACGCAAGCCTTTGAGACTCATTTGTAACTCGCTGCCTTTCGGCTCATGAGCTGGGTGGTGAGCGCGGTACCACATTTGTGTGGCCAGGTTTCCCGTAGACGTTGGCTAGACTAGATACGTCCGGCGGACGCAAGCCTTTGAAACCCATTTGTAACTCGCTGCCTTTCGGCTCACGAGCTGGGTGGCGAGCGCGGTACCACATTTGTGTGGCCAGGTTTCCCGTGGACGCTGGCTAGACGAGATACGTCCGGCGGATGCAAGCCTTTGAAACCCATTTGTAACTCGCTGCCTTCCGGTTCACGACCTGGGCGGCGAGCGCTGCCACATTTGCGTGGCCAGGTTTCCCGTGGACGCTGGCTAGACCAGATACGTCCGGCGGACGCAAGCCTTTGAAACCCATTTGTAACTCGCTGCCTTTCAGCTCACGAGCTGGGTGGCGAGCGCGGTACCACATTTGCGTGGCCAGGTTTCCCGTGGACGCTGGCTAGACCATATACGTCCGGCGGACGCAAGCCTTTGAAACCCATTTGTAACTTCCTGCCTTTTGACTCACGAGCTGGGTGGCGAGCGCGGTGCCACATTTGTGTGGCCAGGTTTCCGTGGACGCTGGCTAGACCAGATATGTCCGGCGGACGCAAGCCTTTGAAACCCATTTGTAACTCGCTGCCTTTCGGCTCACGAGCTGGACGGCGAGCGCGGTACCACATTTGTGTGGCCAGGTTTCCCGTGGACGCTGGCTAGACCAGATACGTCCGGCGGATGCAAGCCTTTGAAACCCATTTGTAACTCGCTGCCTTTCGGCTCACGAGCTGGGCGGCGAGCGCTGCCACATTTGCGTGGCCAGGTTTCCCGTGGACGCTGGCTAGACCAGATACGTCCGGCGGACGCAAGCCTTTGAAACCCATTTGTAACTTCCTGCCTTTTGACTCACGAGCTGGGTGGCGAGCGCGGTGCCACATTTGTGTGGCCAGGTTTCCGTGGACGCTGGCTAGACCAGATATGTCCGGCGGACGCAAGCCTTTGAAACCCATTTGTAACTCGCTGCCTTTCGGCTCACGAGCTGGACGGCGAGCGCGGTACCACATTTGTGTGGCCAGGTTTCCCGTGGACGCTGGCTAGACCAGATACGTCCGGCGGATGCAAGCCTTTGGAACCCATTTGTAACTAGCTGCCTTTCGGCTCACGAGCTGGGCGGCGAGTGCTGCCACATTTGCGTGGCCAGGTTTCCCGTGGACGCTGGCTAGACCAGATACGTCCGGCGGACGCAAGCCTTTGAAACCCATTTGTAACTCGCTGCCTTTCAGCTCACGAGCTGGGTGGCGAGCGCGGTACCACATTTGCGTGGCCAGGTTTCCCGTGGACGCTGGCTAGACCAGATACGTCCGGCGGACGCAAGCCTTTGAAACCCATTTGTAACTTCCTGCCTTTTGACTCACGAGCTGGGCGGCGAGCGCGGTGCCACATTTATGTGGCCAGGTTTCCGTGGACGCTGGCTAGACCAGATATTTCCGGCGGACGCAAGCCTTTGAAACCCATTTGTAACTCGCTGCCTTTCGGCTCATGAGCTGGGCGGCGAGCGCGGTACCACATTTGTGTGGCCAGGTTTCCCGTGGACGCTGGCTAGACCAGATACGTCCGGCGGATGCAAGCCTTTGGAACCCATTTGTAACTCGCTGCCTTTCGGCTCACGAGCTGGGCGGCGAGCGCGGTGCCACATTTGTGTGGCCAGGTTTCCCGTGGACGCTGGCTAGACCAGATACGTCCGGCGGACGCAAGCCTTTGAAACTCATTTGTAACTCGCTGCCTTTCGGCTCACGAGCTGGGCGGCGAGCGCGGTGCCACATTTGTGTGGCCAGGTTTCCCGTGGACGCTGGCTAGACCAGATACGTCCGGCGGACGCAAGCCTTTGAAACCCATTTGTAACTCGCTGCCTTTCGGCTCACGAGCTGGGTGGCGAGCGCGGTACCACATTTGTGTGGCCAGGTTTCCCGTGGACGATGGCTAGACGAAATACGTCCGGCGGACGCAAGCCTTTGAAACCCATTTGTAACTCGCTGCCTTCCGGCTTACGAGCTGGGCGGTGAGCGCGGTACCACATTTGTGTGGCCAGGTTTCCCGTGGACGCTAGCTAGACAAGATACATCCGGCGGACGCAAGCCTTTGAGACTCATTTGTAACTCGCTGCCTTACGGCTCATGAGCTGGGTGGTGAGCGCGGTACCACATTTGTGTGGCCAGGTTTCCCGTAGACGTTGGCTAGACTAGATACGTCCGGCGGACGCAAGCCTTTGAAACCCATTTGTAACTCGCTGCCTTTCGGCTCACGAGCTGGGTGGCGAGCGCGGTACCACATTTGTGTGGCCAGGTTTCCCGTGGACGCTGGCTAGACGAGATACGTCCGGCGGATGCAAGACTTTCAAACCCATTTGTAACTCGCTGCCTTCCGGCTCACGACCTGGGCGGCGAGCGCTGCCACATTTGCGTGGCCAGGTTTCCCGTGGACGCTGGCTAGACCAGATACGTCCGGCGGACGCAAGCCTTTGAAACCCATTTGTAACTCGCTGCCTTTCAGCTCACGAGCTGGGTGGCGAGCGCGGTACCACATTTGCGTGGCCAGGTTTCCCGTGGACGCTGGCTAGACCATATACGTCCGGCGGACGCAAGCCTTTGAAACCCATTTGTAACTTCCTGCCTTTTGACTCACAAGCTGGGTGGCGAGCGCGGTGCCACATTTGTGTGGCCAGGTTTCCGTGGACGCTGGCTAGACCAGATATGTCCGGCGGACGCAAGCCTTTGAAACCCATTTGTAACTCGCTGCCTTTCGGCTCACGAGCTGGACGGTGAGCGCGGTACCACATTTGTGTGGCTAGGTTTCCCGTGGACGCTGGCTAGACCAGATACGTCCGGCGGATGCAAGCCTTTGAAACCCATTTGTAACTCGCTGCCTTTCGGCTCACGAGCTGGGCGGCGAGCGCTGCCACATTTGCGTGGCCAGGTTTCCCGTGGACGCTGGCTAGTCCAGATACGTCCGGCGGATGCAAGCCTTTGAAACCCATTTATAACTCGCTGCGTTTCGGCTCACGAGCTGGGTGGCGAGCGCGGTACCACATTTGTGTGGCTACGTTTCCCGTGGACGCTGGCTAGACCAGATACGTCCGGCGGACGCAAGCCTTTGGAATCCATTTATAACTCGCTACCTTTCGGCTCACGAGCTGGGCCGCGAGCACGGTGCCACATTTGTGTGGCCAGGTTTCTCGTGGACGCAGGCTAGACCAGATATGTCCGGCAGACGCAAGCCTTTGAAACGCATTTGTAACTCTCTGCCTTTCGGCTCACGAGCTGGGCGGTGAGCGCGGTACCACATTTGTGTGGCCAGGTTTCCAGTGGACGCTGGCTAGACCAGATATGTCCGGCGGACGCAAGTCTTTGAAACCCATTTGTAACTCGCTGCCTTTCGGCTTACGAGCTGGGCGGTGAGCGCGGTACCACATTTGTGTGGCCAGGTTTCCCGTGGACGCTAGCTAGACAACATACGTCCGGCGGACGCAAGCCTTTGAGACTCATTTGTAACTCGCTGCCTTTCGGCTCACGAGTAGGGCGGCGAGCGTGGTGCCACATTTGTGTGGCCAGGTTTCCCGTGGACGCTGGCTAGACCAGATACGTCCGGCGGACGCAAGCCATTGAAACCCATTTGTAACTCGCTGCCTTTCGGCTCACGAGCTGGGCGGCGAGCGCGGTACCACATTTATGTGGCCAGGATTCCCGTGGATGATGGCTAGACGAGATACGTCCGGCGGACGCAAGCCTTTGAAACTCATTTGTAACTCGCTGCCTTCCGGCTCACGAGCTGGGCGGCGAGCGTGGTGCCACATTTGTGTGGCCAGGTTTCCCGTAGAAGTTGGCTAGACCAGATACGTCCGGCGGACGCAAGCCTGTGAAACCCATTTGTAACTCGCTGCCTTTCGGCTCACGAGCTGGGTGGCGAGCGCGGTACCACATTTGCGTGGCCAGGTTTCCCGTGGACGCTGGCTAGACCAGATACGTCCGGCGGACGCAAGCCTTTGAAACCCATTTGTAACTCCCTGCCTTTCGAGTCACGAGCTGGGCGGCGAGCGCGGTGCCACATTTGTGTGGCCAGGTTTCCGTGGACGCTGGCTAGACCAGATATGTCCGGCGGACGCAAGCCTTTGAAACCCATTTGTAACTCGCTGCCTTTCGGCTCACGAGCTGGGCGGCGAGCGCGGTACCACATTTATGTGGCCAGGATTCCCGTGGACGCTGGCTAGACCAGATACGTCCGGCGGACGCAAGCCTTTGAAACTCATTTGTAACTCGCTGCCTTTCGGCTTACGAGCTGGGCGGCGAGCGTGGTGCCACATTTGTGTGGCCAGGTTTCCCGTAGATGTTGGCTAGACCAGATACGTCCGGCGGACGCAAGCCTTTGAAACCCATTTGTAACTCGTTGCCTTTCGGCTTACGAGCTGGGCGGCGAGCGCGGTACCACATTTGTGTGGCTAGATTTCCCGTGGACGCTGGCTAGACCAGATACGTCCGGCGGACGCAAGCCTTTGAAACCCATTTGTAACTCGCTGCCTTTCGGCTCACGAGCTGGGCGGCGAGCGCTGCCATATTTATGTGGCCAGGTTTGCCGTGGACGCTGGCTAGACCAGATACGTCCGGCGGACGCAAGCCTTTGAAACCCATTTGTAACTCCATGCCTTTCGACTCACGAGCTGGGCGGCGAGCGCGGTACCACATTTGTTTGGTCAGGTTTCCCGTGGACGCTGGCTAGACCAGATACGTCCGGCGGACGCAAGCCTTTGAAACCCATTTGTAACTCGCTGCCTTTCGGCTCACGAGCTGGGCGGCGAGCGCGGTACCACATTTATGTGGCCAGGTTTCCCGTGAACGCTGGCTAGACCAGATACGTCCGGCGGACGCAAGCCTTTGAAACTCATTTGTAAGTCACTGCCTTTCGGCTCACGAGCTGGGCGGCGAGCGCGGTGCCACATTTTTGTGGCCAGGTTTCCCGTGGACGCTGGCTAGACCAAATATGTCCGGCGGCCGCAAGCCTTTGAAACAGAATTGTAACTCGCTGCCTTTCGGCACACGATCTGGGCGGTGAGCGCGGTACCACATTTGTGTGGCCAGGTTTCCCGTGGACGCTGGCTAGACCAGATACGTCCGGCGGACGCAAGCCTTTGAGACTCATTTGTAACTCGCTGCCTTTCGGCTCACGAGCAGGACGGCGAGCGCGGTGCCACATTTGTGTGGCCAGGTTTCCCGTGGACGCTGGCTAGACCAGATACGTCCGGCGGACGCAAGCCTTTGAAACCCATTTGTAACTCGCTGCCTTTCGGGTCACGAGCTGGGTGGCGAGCGCGGTACCACATTTGTGTGGCCAGGTTTCCCGTGGACGCTGGCTAGACCAGATACGTCCGGCGGACGCAAGCCTTTGAAACCCATTTGTAACTCGCTGCCATTCGGCTTACGAGCTGGGCGGCGAGCGCAGTACCACATTTGTGTGGCCAGGTTTCCCGTGGGCGCTGGCTAGACCAGATACGTCCGGCGGACGCAAGCCTTTGAAACCCATTTGTAACTCGCTGCCTTTCGGCTCACGAGCAAGGCGGCGAGCGCGGTGCCATATTTATGTGGCCAGGTTTCCCGTGGACGCTGGCTAGACCAGATACGTCCGGCGGACGCAAGCCTTTGAAACCCATTTGTAACTCCATGCCTTTCGACTCACGAGCTGGGCGGCGAGCGCGGTACCACATTTGTTTGGTCAGGTTTCCCGTGGACGCTGGCTAGACCAGATACGTCCGGCGGACGCAAGCCTTTGAAACCCATTTGTAACTCGCTGCCTTTCGGCTCACGAGCTGGGCGGCGAGCGCGGTACCACATTTATGTGGCCAGGTTTCCCGTGAACGCTGGCTAGACCAGATACGTCCGGCGGACGCAAGCCTTTGAAACTCATTTGTAAGTCACTGCCTTTCGGCTCACGAGCTGGGCGGCGAGCGCGGTGCCACATTTTTGTGGCCAGGTTTCCCGTGGACGCTGGCTAGACCAGATATGTCCGGCGGACGCAAGCCTTTGAAACTCATTTGTAAGTCACTGCCTTTCGGCTCACGAGCTGGGCGGCGAGCGCGGTGCCACATTTATGTGGACAGGATTCCCGTGGACGCTGGCTAGACCAGATACGTCCGGCGGACGCAAGCCTTTGAAACTCATTTGTAACTCGCTGCCTTTCGGCTCACGAGCTGGGCGGCGAGCGTGGTGCCACATTTGTGTGGCCAGGTTTCCCGTAGAAGTTGTCTAGACCAGATACGTCCGGCGGAAGCAAGCCTTTGAAACCCATTTGTAACTCGTTGCCTTTCGGCTCGCGAGCTGGGCGGCGAGCGCGGTGCCACATTTGTGTGGCTAGATTTCCCGTGGACGCTGGCTAGACCAGATACGTTCGGCGGATGCAAGCCTATGAAACCCATTTGTAACTCGCTGCCTTTCGACTCACGAGCTGGGCGGCGAGCGCTGCCACATTTGCGTGGCCAGGTTTCCCGTGGACGCTGGCTAGACCAGATACGTCCGGGGGACGCAAGCCTTTGAAACCCATTTGTAACTCGCTGCCTTTCGGCTTACGAGCTGGGCGGCGAGCGCGGTACCACATTTGTGTGGCCAGGTTTCCCGTGGGCGATGGCTAGACCAGATACGTCCGGCGGACGCAAGCCTTTGAAACCCATTTGTAACTCGCTGCCTTTCGGCTCACGAGCAAGGCGGCGAGCGCGGTGCCATATTTATGTGGCCAGGTTTCCCGTGGACGCTGGCTAGACCAGATACGTCCGGTGGACGCAAGCCTTTGAAACCCATTTGTAACTCCATGCCTTTCGACTCACGAGCTGGGCGGCGAGCGCGGTACCACATTTGTTTGGTCAGGTTTCCCGTGGACGCTGGCTAGACCAGATACGTCCGGCGGACGCAAGCCTTTGAAACCCATTTGTAACTCGCTGCCTTTCGGCTCACGAGCTGGGCGGCGAGCGCGGTACCACATTTATGTGGCCAGGTTTCCCGTGAACGCTGGCTAGACCAGATACGTCCGGCGGACGCAAGCCTTTGAAACTCATTTGTAAGTCACTGCCTTTCGGCTCACGAGCTGGGCGGCGAGCGCGGTGCCACATTTGTGTGGCCAGGTTTCCCGTGGACGCTGGCTAGACCAGATATGTCCGGCGGACGCAAGCCTTTGAAACAGAATTGTAACTCGCTGCCTTTCGGCACACGATCTGGGCGGTGAGCGCGGTACCACATTTGTGTGGCCAGGTTTCCCGTGGACGCTGGCTAGACCAGATACGTCCGGCGGACGCAAGCCTTTGAGACTCATTTGTAACTCGCTGCCTTTCGGCTCACGAGCAGGGCGGCGAGCGCGGTGCCACATTTGTGTGGCCAGGTTTCCCGTGGACGCTGGCTAGACCTGATAAGTCCGGCGGACGCAAGCCTTTGAAACCCATTTGTAACTCGCTGCCTTTCGGGTCACGAGCTGGGTGGCGAGCGCGGTACCACATTTGCGTGGCCAGGTTTCCCGTGGACGCTGGCTAGACCAGATACGTCCGGCGGACGCAAGCCTTTGAAACCCATTTGTAACTCCCTGCCTTTCGACTCACGAGCTGGGCGGCGAGTGCGGTGCCACATTTGTGTGGCCAGGTTTCCGTGGACGCTGGCTAGACCAGATATGTCCGGCGGACGCAAGCCTTTGAAACCCATTTGTAACTCGCTGCCTTTCGGCTCACGAGCTGGGCGGCGAGCGCGGTACCACATTTATGTGGCCAGGTTTCCCGTGGACGCTGGCTAGACCAGATACGTCCGGCGGACGCAGGCCTTTGAAATTCATTTGTAACTCGCTGCCTTTCGGCTCACGAGCTGGGCGGTGAGCGTGGTGCCACATTTGTGTGGCCAGGTTTCCCGTAGAAGTTGGCTAGACCAGATACGTCCGGCGGACGCAAGCCTTTGAAACCCATTTGTAACTCGTTGCCTTTCGGCTCGCGAGCTGGGCGGCGAGCGCGGTGCCACATTTGTGTGGCTAGATTTCCCGTGGACGCTGGCTAGACCAGATACGTCCGGCGGATGCAAGCCTTTGAAACCCATTTGTAACTCGCTGCCTTTCGACTCACGAGCTGGGCGGCGAGCGCTGCCACATTTGCGTGGCAAGGTTTCCCGTGGACGCTGGCTAGACCAGATACGTCCGGGGGACGCAAGCCTTTGAAACCCATTTGTAACTCGCTGCCTTTCGGCTTACGAGCTGGGCGGCGAGCGCGGTGCCACATTTGTGTGGCCAGGTTTCCCGTGGACGCTGGCTAAACCAGATACGTCCGGCGGACGCAAGCCTTTGAGACTCATTTGTAACTCGTTGCCTTTCGGCTCACGAGCAGGGCGGCGAGCGCGGTGCCACATTTGTGTGGCCAGGTTTCCCGTGGACGCTGGCTAGACCAGATACGTCCGGCGGACGCAAGCCTTTGAAACCCATTTGTAACTCGCTGCCTTTCGGCTCACGAGCTGGGTGGCGAGCGCGGTACCACATTTGTGTGGCCAGGTTTCCCGTGGACGCTGGCTAGACCAGATACGTCTGGCGGACGCAAGCCTTTGAAACCCATTTGTAACTCGCTGGCTCCCGGCTCACGACCTGGGTTGCGAGCGCAGTACCACATTTGTGTGGCTAGGTTTCCCGTGGACGCTGGCTAGACCAGATACGTCCGGCGAACGTAAGCCTTTGGAACCCATTTGTAAGTCGCTGCCTTTCGGCTCACGAGCTGGGCGGCGAGCGCGGTGCCACATTTGTGTGGCCAGGTTTCCCGTGGACGCTGGCTAGACCAGATATGTCCGGCGGACGCAAGCCTTTGAAACAGAATTGTAACTCGCTGGCTTTCGGCACACGATCTGGGCGGTGAGTGCGGTACCACATTTGTGTGGCCAGGTTTCCCGTGGACGCTGGCTAGACCAGATATGTCCGGCGGACGCAAGCCTTTGAAACAGAATTGTAACTCGCTGCCTTTCGGCACACGATCTGGGCGGTGAGCGCGGTACCACATTTGTGTGGCCAGGTTTCCCGTGGACGCTGGCTAGACCAGATATGTCCGGCGGACGCAAGCCTTTGAAACAGAATTGTAACTCGCTGCCTTTCGGCACACGATCTGGGCGGTGAGCGCGGTACCACATTTGTGTGGCCAGGTTTCCCGTGGACGCTGGCTAGACCAGATACGTCCGGCGGACGCAAGCCTTTGAGACTCATTTGTAACTCGCTGCCTTTCGGCTCACGAGCAGGGCGGCGAGCGCGGTGCCACATTTGTGTGGCCAGGTTTCCCAGGGACGCTGGCTAGACCAGATACGTCCGGCGGACGCAAGCCTTTGAAACCCATTTGTAACTCGCTGCCTTTCGGCTCAAGAGCTGGGTGGCGAGCGCGGTACCACATTTGCGTGGCGAGGTTTCCCGTGGACGCTGGCTAGACCAGATACGTCCGGCGGACGCAAGCCTTTGAAACCCATTTGTAACTCCCTGCCTTTCGACTCACGAGCTGGGCGGCGAGCGCGGTGCCACGTTTGTGTGGCCAGGTTTCCGTGGACGCTGGCTAGACCAGATATGTCCGGCGGACGCAAGCATTTGAAACCCATTTGTAACTCGCTGCCTTTCGGCTCACGAGCTGGGCGGCGAGCGCGGTACCACATTTATGTGGCCAGGTTTCCCGTGGACGCTGGCTAGACCAGATACGTCCGGGGGACGCAATCCTTTGAAACCCATTTGTAACTCCGTGCCTTTCGGCTTACGAGCTGGGCGGCGAGCGCGGTACCACATTTGTGTGGCCAGGTTTCCCGTGGACGCTGGCTAGACCAGATACGTCCGGCGGACGCAAGCCTTTGAGACTCATTTGTAACTCGCTGCCTTTCGGCTCACGAGCAGGGCGGCGAGCGCGGTGCCACATTTGTGGCCAGGTTTCCCGTGGACGCTGGCTAGACCAGATACGTCCGGCGGACGCAAGCCTTTGAAACCCATTTGTAACTCGCTGCCTTGCAGCTCACGAGCTGGGTGGCGAGCGCGGTACCACATTTGTGTGGCTAGGTTTCCCGTGGACGCTGGCTAGACCAGATACGTCCGGCGGACGTAAGCCTTTGGAACCCATTTGTAAGTCGCTGCCTTTCGGCTCACGAGCTGGGCAGCGAGCACGGTGCCACATTTGTGTGGCCAGGTTTCCCGTGGACGCTGGCTAGACCAGATATGTCGGGCGGACGCAAGCCTTTGAAACAGAATTGTAACTCGCTGGCTTTCGGCACACGATCTGGGCGGTGAGCGCGGTACCACATTTGTGTGGCCAGGTTTACCGTGGACGCTGGCTAGACCAGAAATGTCCGGCGGACGCAAACCTTTGAAACAGAATTGTAACTCGCTGCCTTTCGGCACACGATCTGGGCGGTGAGCGCGGTACCACATTTGTGTGGCCAGGTTTCCCGTGGACGCTGGCTAGACCAGATACGTCCGGCGGACGCAAGCCTTTGAGACTCATTTGTAACTCGCTGCCTTTCGGCTCACGAGCAGGGCGGCGAGCGCGGTGCCACATTTGTGTGGCCAGGTTTCCCGTGGACGCTGGCTAGACCAGATACGTCCGGCGGACGCAAGCCTTTGAAACCCATTTGTAACTCGCTGCCTTTCGGCTCACGAGCTGGGCGGTGAGCGCGGTACCACATTTATGTGGCCAGGTTTCCCGTGGACGCTGGCTAGACCAGATACGTCCGGCGGACACAAGCCTTTGAAACTCATTTGTAACTCGCTGCCTTTCGGCTCACGAGCTGGGCGGCGAGCGTGGTGCCACATTTGTGTGGCCAGGTTTCCCGTAGAAGTTGGCTAGACCAGATACGTCCTGCGGACGCAAGCCTTTGAAACCCATTTGTAACTCGTTGCCTTTCGGCTCGCGAGCTGGGCGGCGAGCGCGGTGCCACATTTGTGTGGCTAGATTTCCCGTGGACGCTGGCTAGACCAGATACGTCCGGCGGATGCAAGCCTTTGAAACCCATTTGTAACTGGCTGCCTTTCGACTCACGAGCTGGGCGGCGAGCGCTGCCACATTTGCGTGGCAAGGTTTCCCGTGGACGCTGGCTAGACCAGATACGTCCGGGGGACGCAAGCCTTTGAAACCCATTTGTAACTCGCTGCCTTTCGGCTTACGAGCTGGGCGGCGAGCGCGGTACCACATTTGTGTGGCCAGGTTTCCCGTGGACGCTGGCTAGACCAGATACGTCCGGCGGACGCAAGCCTTTGAGACTCATTTGTAACTCGCTGCCTTTCGGCTCACGAGCAGGGCGGCGAGCGCGGTGCCACATTTGTGTGGCCAGGTTTCCCGTGGACGCTGGCTAGACCAGATACGTCCGGCGGACGCAAGCCTTTGAAACCCATTTGTAACTCGCTGCCTTGCAGCTCACGAGCTGGGTGGCGAGCGCGGTACCACATTTGTGTGGCTAGGTTTCCCGTGGACGCTGGCTAGACCAGATACGTCCGGCGGACGTAAGCCTTTGGAACCCATTTGTAAGTCGCTGCCTTTCGGCTCACGAGCTGGGCAGCGAGCGCGGTGCCACATTTGTGTGGCCAGGTTTCCCGGGACGCTGGCTAAACCAGATATGTCGGGCGGACGCAAGCCTTTGAAACAGAATTGTAACTCGCTGGCTTTCGGCACACGATCTGGGCGGTGAGCGCGGTACCACATTGGTGTGGCCAGGTTTACCGTGGACGCTGGCTAGACCAGAAATGTCCGGCGGACGCAAGCCTTTGAAACAGAATTGTAACTCGCTGCCTTTCGGCACACGATCTGGGCGGTGAGCGCGGTACCACATTTGTGTGGCCAGGTTTCCCGTGGACGCTGGCTAGACCAGATACGTCCGGCGGACGCAAGCCTTTGAGACTCATTTGTAACTCGCTGCCTTTCGGCTCACGAGCAGGGCGGCGAGCGCGGTGCCACATTTGTGTGGCCAGGTTTCCCGTGGACGCTGGCTAGACCAGATACGTCCGGCGGACGCAAGCCTTTGAAACCCATTTGTAACTCGCTGCCTTTCGGCACAAGAGCTGGGTGGCGAGCGCGGTACCACATTTGCGTGGCCAGGTTTCCCGTGGACGCTGGCTAGACCAGATACGTCCGGCGGACGCAAGCCTTTGAAACCCATTTGTAACTCCCTGCCTTTTGACTCACGAGCTGGGCGGCGAGCGCGGTGCCACATTTGTGTGGCCAGGTTTTCGTGGACGCTGGCTAGACCAGATATGTCCGGCGGACGCAAGCCTTTGAAACCCATTTGTAATTCGCTGCCTTTCGGCTCACGAGCTGGGCGGCGAGCGCGGTACCACATTTATGTGGCCAGGTTTCCCGTGGACGCTGGCTAGACCAGATACGTCCGGCGGACGCAAGCCTTTGAAACCCATTTGTAACTCGTTGCCTTTCGGCTTGCGAGCTGGGCGGCGAGCGCGGTGCCACATTTGTGTGGCTAGATTTCCGGTGGACGCTGGCTAGACCAGATACGTCTGGCGGATGCAAGCCTTTGAAACCCATTTGTAACTGGCTGCCTTTCGACTCACGAGCTGGGCGGCGAGCGCTGCCACATTTGCGTGGCAAGGTTTCCCGTGGACGCTGGCTAGACCAGATACGTCCGGGGGACGCAAGCCTTTGAAACCCATTTGTAACTCGCTGCCTTTCGGCTTACGAGCTGGGTGGCGAGCGCGGTACCACATTTGTGTGGCCAGGTTTCCCGTGGCCGCTGGCTAGACCAGATACGTCAGGCGGACGCAAGCCTTTGAAACCCATTTGTAACTCGCTGCCTCCCGGCTCACGACCTGGGTTGCGAGCGCGGTACCACATTTGTGTGGCTAGGTTTCCCGTGGACGCTGGCTAGACCAGATACGTCCGGCGGACGTAAGCCTTTGGAACCCATTTGTAAGTCGATGCCTTTCGGCTCACGACCTGGGCGGCGAGCGCGGTGCCACATTTGTGTGGCCAGGTTTCCCGTGGACGCTGGCTAGACCAGATATGTCCGGCAGACGCAAGCCTTTGAAACAGAATTGTAACTCGCTGGCTTTCGGCACACGATCTAGGCGGTGAGCGCGGTACCACATTTGTGTGGCCAGGTTTCCCGTGGACGCTGGCTAGACCAGATATGTCCGGCGGACGCAAGCCTTTGAAACAGAATTGTAACTCGCTGCCTTTCGGCACACGATCTGGGCGGTGAGCGCGGTACCACATTTGTGTGGCCAGGTTTCCCGTGGACGCTGGCTAGACCAGATACGTCCGGCGGACGCAAGCCTTTGAGACTCATTTGTAACTCGCTGCCTTTCGGCTCACGGGCAGGGCGGCGAGCGCGGTGCCACATTTGTGTGGCCAGGTTTCCCGTGGACGCTGGCTAGACCAGATACGTCCGGCGGACGCAAGCCTTTGAAACCCATTTGTAACTCGCTGCCTTTCGGCTCACGAGCTGGGTGGCGAGCGCGGTACCACATTTGCGTGGCCAGGTTTCCCGTGGACGCTGGCTAGACCAGATACGTCCGGCGGATGCAAGCCTTTGAAACCCATTTGTAACTCCCTGCCTTTCGACTCACGAGCTAGGCGGCGAGCGCGGTGCCACATTTGTGTGGCCAGGTTTCCGTGGACGCTGGCTAGACCATATATGTCCGACGGACGCAAGCCTTTGAAACCCATTTGTAACTCGCTGCCTTTCGGCTCACGAGCTGGGCGGCGAGCGCGGTACCACATTTATGTGGCCAGGTTTCCCGTGGACGCTGGCTAGACTAGATACGTCCGGCGGATGCAAGCCTTTGAAACCCATTTGTAACTCCCTGCCTTTTGACTCACGAGCTGGGCGGCGAGCGCGGTGCCACATTTGTGTGGCCAGGTTTTCGTGGACGCTGGCTAGACCAGATATGTCCGGCGGACGCAAGCCTTTGAAACCCATTTGTAATTCGCTGCCTTTCGGCTCACGAGCTGGGCGGCGAGCGCGGTACCACATTTATGTGGCCAGGTTTCCCGTGGACGCTGGCTAGACCAGATACGTCCGGCGGACGCAAGCCTTTGAAACCCATTTGTAACTCGTTGCCTTTCGGCTTGCGAGCTGGGCGGCGAGCGCGGTGCCACATTTGTGTGGCTAGATTTCCGGTGGACGCTGGCTAGACCAGATACGTCCGGCGGATGCAAGCCTTTGAAACCCATTTGTAACTGGCTGCCTTTCGACTCACGAGCTGGGCGGCGAGCGCTGCCACATTTGCGTGGCAAGGTTTCCCGTGGACGCTGGCTAGACCAGATACGTCCGGGGGACGCAAGCCTTTGAAACCCATTTGTAACTCGCTGCCTTTCGGCTTACGAGCTGGGCGGTGAGCGCGGTACCACATTTGTGTGGCTAGGTTTCCCGTGGACGCTGGCTAGACCAGATACGTCCGGCGGACGTAAGCCTTTGGAACCCATTTGTAAGTCGATGCGTTTCGGCTCACGACCTGGGCGGCGAGCGCGGTGCCACATTTGTGTGGCCAGGTTTCCCGTGGACGCTGGCTAGACCAGATATGTCCGGCAGACGCAAGCCTTTGAAACAGAATTGTAACTCGCTGGCTTTCGGCACACGATCTAGGCGGTGAGCGCGGTACCACATTTGTGTGGCCAGGTTTCCCGTGGACGCAGGCTAGACCAGATATGTCCGGCGGACGCAAGCCTTTGAGACAGAATTGTAACTCGCTGCCTTTCGGCACACGATCTGGGCGGTGAGCGCGGTACCACATTTGTGTGGCCAGGTTTCCCGTGGACGCTGGCTAGACCAGATACGTCCGGCGGACGCAAGCCTTTGAGACTCATTTGTAACTCGCTACCTTTCGGCTCACGGGCAGGGCGGCGAGCGCGGTGCCACATTTGTGTGGCCAGGTTTCCCGTGGACGCTGGCTAGACCAGATACGTCCGGCGGACGCAAGCCTTTGAAACCCATTTGTAACTCGCTGCCTTTCGGCTCACGAGCTGGGTGGCGAGCGCGGTACCACATTTGCGTGGCCAGGTTTCCCGTGGACGCTGGCTAGACCAGATACGTCCGGCGGATGCAAGCCTTTGAAACCCATTTGTAACTCCCTGCCTTTCGACTCACGAGCTAGGCGGCGAGCGCGGTGCCACATTTGTGTGGCCAGGTTTCCGTGGACGCTGGCTAGACCAGATATGTCCGACGGACGCAAGCCTTTGAAACCCATTTGTAACTCGCTGCCTTTCGGCTCACGAGCTGGGCGGCGAGCGCGGTACCACATTTATGTGGCCAGGTTTCCCGTGGACGCTGGCTAGACTAGATACGTCCGGCGGACGCAAGCCTTTGAAACTCATTTGTAACTCGCTGCCTTTCGGCTCACGAGCTGGGCTGCGAGCGTGGTGCCACATTTGTGTGGCCAGGTTTCCCGTAGAAGTTGGCTAGACCAGATACGTCCGGCGGACGCAAGCCTTTGAAACCCATTTGTAACTCGTTGCCTTTCGGCTCGCGAGCTGGGCGGCGAGCGCGGTGCCACATTTGTGTGGCTAGATTTCCCGTGGACGCTGGCTAGACCAGATACGTCCGGCAGATGCAAGCCTTTGAAACCCATTTGTAACTGGCTGCCTTTCGACTCACGAGCTGGGCGGCGAGCGCTGCCACATTTGCGTGGCAAGGTTTCCCGTGGACGCTGGCTAGACCAGATACGTCCGGGGGACGCAATCCTTTGAAACCCATTTGTAACTCCGTGCCTTTCGGCTTACGAGCTGGGCGGCGAGCGCGGTACCACATTTGTGTGGCCAGGTTTCCCGTGGACGCTGGCTAGACCAGATACGTCCGGCGGACGCAAGCCTTTGAGACTCATTTGTAACTCGCTGCCTTTCGGCTCACGAGGAGGGCGGCGAGCGCGGTGCCACATTTGTGTGGCCAGGTTTCCCGTGGACGCTGGCTAGACCAGATACGTCCGGCGGACGCAAGCCTTTGAAACCCATTTGTAACTCGCTGCCTTTCAGCTCACGAGCTGGGTGGCGAGCGCGGTACCACATTTGTGTGGCCAGGTTTCCCATGGACGCTGGCTAGACCAGATACGTCCGGCGGACGCAAGCCTTTGAAACCGATTTGTAACTCGCTGCCTCCCGGCTCACGACCTGGGTCGCGAGCGCGGTACCACATTTGTGTGGCTAGGTTTCCCGTGGACGCTGGCTAGACCAGATACGTCCGGCGGACGTAAGCCTTTGGAACCCATTTGTAAGTCGCTGCCTTTCGGCTCACGAGCTGGGCGGCGAGCGCGGTGCACATTTGTGTGGCCAGGTTTCCCGTGGACGCTGGCTAGACCAGATATGTCCGGCGGACGCAAGCCTTTGAAACAGAATTGTAACTCGCTGGCTTTCGGCACACGATCTGGGCGGTGGGCGCGGTACCACATTTGTGTGGCCAGGTTTCCCGTGGACGCTGGCTAGACCAGATATGTCCGGCGGACGCAAGCCTTTGAAACAGAATTATAACTCGCTGCCTTTCGGCACACGATCAGGGCGGTGAGCGCGGTACCACATTTGTGTGGCCAGGTTTCCCGTGGACGCTGGCTAGACCAGATACGTCCGGCGGACGCAAGCCTTTGAGACTCATTTGTAACTCGCTGCCTTTCGGCTCACGAGCAGGGCGGCGAGCGCGGTGCCACATTTGTGTGGCCAGGTTTCCCGTGGACGCTGGCTAGACCAGATACGTCCGGCGGACGCAAGCCTTTGAAACCCATTTGTAACTCGCTGCCTTTCAGCTCACGAGCTGGGTGGCGAGCGCGGTACCACATTTGTGTGGCCAGGTTTCCCATGGACGCTGGCTAGACCAGATACGTCCGGCGGACGCAAGCCTTTGAAACCGATTTGTAACTCGCTGCCTCCCGGCTCACGACCTGGGTCGCGAGCGTGGTACCACATTTGTGTGGCTAGGTTTCCCGTGGACGCTGGCTAGACCAGATACGTCCGGCGGACGTAAGCCTTTGGAACCCATTTGTAAGTCGCTGCCTTTCGGCTCACGAGCTGGGCGGCGAGCGCGGTGCACATTTGTGTGGCCAGGTTTCCCGTGGACGCTGGCTAGACCAGATATGTCCGGCGGACGCAAGCCTTTGAAACAGAATTGTAACTCGCTGGCTTTCGGCACACGATCTGGGCGGTGGGCGCGGTACCACATTTGTGTGGCCAGGTTTCCCGTGGACGCTGGCTAGACCAGATATGTCCGGCGGACGCAAGCCTTTGAAACAGAATTATAACTCGCTGCCTTTCGGCACACGATCAGGGCGGTGAGCGCGGTACCACATTTGTGTGGCCAGGTTTCCCGTGGACGCTGGCTAGACCAGATACGTCCGGCGGACGCAAGCCTTTGAGACTCATTTGTAACTCGCTGCCTTTCGGCTCACGAGCAGGGCGGCGAGCGCGGTGCCACATTTGTGTGGCCAGGTTTCCCGTGGACGCTGGCTAGACCAGATACGTCCGGCGGACGCAAGCCTTTGAAACCCATTTGTAACTCGCTGCCTTGCAGCTCACGAGCTGGGTGGCGAGCGCGGTACCACATTTGTGTGGCTAGGTTTCCCGTGGACGCTGGCTAGACCAGATACGTCCGGCGGACATAAGCCTTTGGAACCCATTTGTAAGTCGCTGCCTTTCGGCTCACGAGCTGGGCAGCGAGCGCGGTGCCACATTTGTGTGGCCAGGTTTCCCGTGGACGCTGGCTAGACCAGATATGTCGGGCGGACGCAAGCCTTTGAAACAGAATTGTAACTCGCTGGCTTTCGGCACACGATCTGGGCGGTGAGCGCGGTACCACATTTGTGTGGCCAGGTTTACCGTGGACGCTGGCTAGACCAGAAATGTCCGGCGGACGCAAGCCTTTGAAACAGAATTGTAACTCGCTGCCTTTCGGCACACGATCTGGGCGGTGAGCGCGGTACCACATTTGTGTGGCCAGGTTTCCCGTGGACGCTGGCTAGACCAGATACGTCCGGCGGACGCAAGCCTTTGAGACTCATTTGTAACTCGCTGCCTTTCGGCTCACGAGCAGGGCGGCGAGCGCGGTGCCACATTTGTGTGGCCAGGTTTCCCGTGGACGCTGGCTAGACCAGATACGTCCGGCGGACGCAAGCCTTTGAAACCCATTTGTAACTCGCTGCCTTTCGGCTCAAGAGCTGGGTGGCGAGCGCGGTACCACATTTGCGTGGCCAGGTTTCCCGTGGACGCTGGCTAGACCAGATACGTCCGGCGGACGCAAGCCTTTGAAACCCATTTGTAACTCCCTGCCTTTTGACTCACGAGCTGGGCGGCGAGCGCGGTGCCACATTTGTGTGGCCAGGTTTCCGTGGACGCTGGCTAGACCAGATATGTCCGGCGGACGCAAGCCTTTGAAACCCATTTGTAATTCGCTGCCTTTCGGCTCACGAGCTGGGCGGCGAGCGCGGTACCACATTTATGTGGCCAGGTTTCCCGTGGACGCTGGCTAGACCAGATACGTCCGGCGGACGCAAGCCTTTGAAACCCATTTGTAACTCGTTGCCTTTCGGCTTGCGAGCTGGGCGGCGAGCGCGGTGCCACATTTGTGTGGCTAGATTTCCGGTGGACGCTGGCTAGACCAGATACGTCCGGCGGATGCAAGCCTTTGAAACCCATTTGTAACTGGCTGCCTTTCGACTCACGAGCTGGGCGGCGAGCGCTGCCACATTTGCGTGGCAAGGTTTCCCGTGGACGCTGGCTAGACCAGATACGTCCGGGGGACGCAAGCCTTTGAAACCCATTTGTAACTCGCTGCCTTTCGGCTTACGAGCTGGGTGGCGAGCGCGGTACCACATTTGTGTGGCCAGGTTTCCCGTGGCCGCTGGCTAGACCAGATACGTCCGGCGGACGCAAGCCTTTGAAACCCATTTGTAACTCGCTGCCTCCCGGCTCACGACCTGGGTTGCGAGCGCGGTACCACATTTGTGTGGCTAGGTTTCCCGTGGACGCTGGCTAGACCAGATACGTCCGGCGGACGTAAGCCTTTGGAACCCATTTGTAAGTCGATGCCTTTCGGCTCACGACCTGGGCGGCGAGCGCGGTGCCACATTTGTGTGGCCAGGTTTCCCGTGGACGCTGGCTAGACCAGATATGTCCGGCAGACGCAAGCCTTTGAAACAGAATTGTAACTCGCTGGCTTTCGGCACACGATCTAGGCGGTGAGCGCGGTACCACATTTGTGTGGCCAGGTTTCCCGTGGACGCTGGCTAGACCAGATATGTCCGGCGGACGCAAGCCTTTGAAACAGAATTGTAACTCGCTGCCTTTCGGCACACGATCTGGGCGGTGAGCGCGGTACCACATTTGTGTGGCCAGGTTTCCCGTGGACGCTGGCTAGACCAGATACGTCCGGCGGACGCAAGCCTTTGAGACTCATTTGTAACTCGCTGCCTTTCGGCTCACGGGCAGGGCGGCGAGCGCGGTGCCACATTTGTGTGGCCAGGTTTCCCGTGGACGCTGGCTAGACCAGATACGTCCGGCGGACGCAAGCCTTTGAAACCCATTTGTAACTCGCTGCCTTTCGGCTCACGAGCTGGGTGGCGAGCGCGGTACCACATTTGCATGGCCAGGTTTCCCGTGGACGCTGGCTAGACCAGATACGTCCGGCGGATGCAAGCCTTTGAAACCCATTTGTAACTCCCTGCCTTTCGACTCACGAGCTAGGCGGCGAGCGCGGTGCCACATTTGTGTGGCCAGGTTTCCGTGGACGCTGGCTAGACCAGATATGTCCGACGGACGCAAGCCTTTGAAACCCATTTGTAACTCGCTGCCTTACGGCTCACGAGCTGGGCGGCGAGCGCGGTACCACATTTATGTGGCCAGGTTTCCCGTGGACGCTGGCTAGACTAGATACGTCCGGCGGACGCAAGCCTTTGAAACTCATTTGTAACTCGCTGCCTTTCGGCTCACGAGCTGGGCTGCGAGCGTGGTGCCACATTTGTGTGGCCAGGTTTCCCGTAGAAGTTGGCTAGACCAGATACGTCCGGCGGACGCAAGCCTTTGAAACCCATTTGTAACTCGTTGCCTTTCGGCTCGCGAGCTGGGCGGCGAGCGCGGTGCCACATTTGTGTGGCTAGATTTCCCGTGGACGCTGGCTAGACCAGATACGTCCGGCAGATGCAAGCCTTTGAAACCCATTTGTAACTGGCTGCCTTTCGACTCACGAGCTGGGCGGCGAGCGCTGCCACATTTGCGTGGCAAGGTTTCCCGTGGACGCTGGCTAGACCAGATACGTCCGGGGGACGCAAGCCTTTGAAACCCATTTGTAACTCCCTGCCTTTCGGCTTACGAGCTGGGCGGCGAGCGCGGTACCACATTTGTGTGGCCAGGTTTCCCGTGGACGCTGGCTAGACCAGATACGTCCGGCGGACGCAAGCCTTTGAGACTCATTTGTAACTCGCTGCCTTTCGGCTCACGAGGAGGGCGGGGAGCGCGGTGCCACATTTGTGTGGCCAGGTTTCCCGTGGACGCTGGCTAGACCAGATACGTCCGGCGGACGCAAGCCTTTGAAACCCATTTGTAACTCGCTGCCTTTCAGCTCACGAGCTGGGTGGCGAGCGCGGTACCACATTTGTGTGGCCAGGTTTCCCATGGACGCTGGCTAGACCAGATACGTCCGGCGGACGCAAGCCTTTGAAACCGATTTGTAACTCGCTGCCTCCCGGCTCACGACCTGGGTCGCGAGCGCGGTACCACATTTGTGTGGCTAGGTTTCCCGTGGACGCTGGCTAGACCAGATACGTCCGGCGGACGTAAGCCTTTGGAACCCATTTGTAAGTCGCTGCCTTTCGGCTCACGAGCTGGGCGGCGAGCGCGGTGCCACATTTGTGTGGCCAGGTTTCCCGTGGACGCTGGCTAGACCAGATATGTCCGGCGGACGCAAGCCTTTGAAACAGAATTGTAACTCGCTGGCTTTCGGCACACGATCTGGGCGGTGGGCGCGGTACCACATTTGTGTGGCCAGGTTTCCCGTGGACGCTGGCTAGACCAGATATGTCCGGCGGACGCAAGCCTTTGAAACAGAATTATAACTCGCTGCCTTTCGGCACACGATCAGGGCGGTGAGCGCGGTACCACATTTGTGTGGCCAGGTTTCCCGTGGACGCTGGCTAGACCAGATACGTCCGGCGGACGCAAGCCTTTGAGACTCATTTGTAACTCGCTGCCTTTCGGCTCACGAGCAGGGCGGCGAGCGCGGTGCCACATTTGTGTGGCCAGGTTTCCCGTGGACGCTGGCTAGACCAGATACGTCCGGCAGACGCAAGCCTTTGAAACCCATTTGTAACTCGCTGCCTTTCAGCTCACGAGCTGGGTGGCAAGCGCGGTACCACATTTGTGTGGCTAGGTTTCCCGTGGACGCTGGCTAGACCAGATACGTCCGGCGGACGTAAGCCTTTGGAACCCATTTGTAAGTCGCTGCCTTTCGGCTCACGAGTTGGGCAGCGAGCGCGGTGCCACATTTGTGTGGCCAGGTTTCCCGTGGACGCTGGCTAGACCAGATATGTCGGGCGGACGCAAGCCTTTGAAACAGAATTGTAACTCGCTGGCTTTCGGCACACGATCTGGGCGGTGAGCGCGGTACCATATTTGTGTGGCCAGGTTTCCCGTGGACGCTGGCTAGACAAGAAATGTCCGGCGGACGCAAGCCTTTGAAACAGAATTGTAACTCGCTGCCTTTCGGCACACGATCTGGGCGGTGAGCGCGGTACCACATTTGTATGGCCAGGTTTCCCGTGGACGCTGGCTAGACCAGATACGTCCGGCGGACGCAAGCCTTTGAGACTCATTTGTAACTCGCTGCCTTTCGGCTCATGAGCAGGGCGGCGAGCGCGGTGCCACATTTGCGTGGCCAGGTTTCCCGTGGACGCTGGCTAGACCAGATACGTCCGGGGGACGCAAGCCTTTGAAACCCATTTGTAACTCGCTGCCTTTCGGCTTACGAGCTGGGCGGCGAGCGCGGTACCACATTTGTGTGGCCAGGTTTCCCGTGGACGCTGGCTAGACCAGATACGTCCGGTGGACGCAAGCCTTTGAGACTCATTTGTAACTCGCTGCCTTTCGGCTCACGAGCAGGGCGGCGAGCGCGGTGCCACATTTGTGTGGCCAGGTTTGCCGTGGACGCTGGCTAGACCAGATACGTCCGGCGGACGCAAGCCTTTGAAACCCATTTGTAACTCCCTGCCTTTTGACTCACGAGCTGGGAGGCGAGCGCGGTGCCACATTTGTGTGGCCAGGTTTCCGTGGACGCTGGGTAGACCAGATATGTCCGGCGGACGCAAGCCTTTGAAACCCATTTGTAACTCGCTGCCTTTCGGCTCACGAGCTGGGCGGCGAGCGCGGTACCACATTTATGTGGCCAGGTTTCCCGTGGACGCTGGCTAGACCAGATACGTCCGGCGGATGCAAGCCTTTGAAACCCATTTGTAACTCGTTGCCTTTCGGCTCGCGAGCTGGGCGGCGAGCGCGGTGCCACATTTGTGTGGCTAGATTTCCGGTGGACGCTGGCTAGACCAGATACGTCCGGCGGATGCAAGCCTTTGAAACCCATTTGTAACTGGCTGCCTTTCGACTCACGAGCTGGGCGGCGAGCGCTGCCACATTTGCGTGGCAAGGTTTCCCGTGGACGCTGGCTAGACCAGATACGTCCCGGGGACGCAAGCCTTTGAAACCCATTTGTAACTCGCTGCCTTTCGGCTTACGAGCTGGGCGGCGAGCGCGGTACCACATTTGTGTGGCCAGGTTTCCCGTGGACGCTGGCTAGACCAGATACGTCCGGCGGACGCAAGCCTTTGAGACTCATTTGTAACTCGCTGCCTTTCGGCTCACGAGCAGGGCGGCGAGCGCGGTGCCACATTTGTGTGGCCAGGTTTCCCGTGGACGCTGGCTAGACCAGATACGTCCGGCGGACGCAAGCCTTTGAAACCCATTTGTAACTCGCTGCCTTTCAGCTCACGAGCTGGGTGGCGAGCGCGGTACCACATTTGTGTGGCCAGGTTTCCCGTGGACGCTGGCTAGACCAGATACGTCCGGCGGACGCAAGCCTTTGAAACCCATTTGTAACTCGCTGCCTCCCGGCTCACGACCTGGGTTGCGAGCGCGGTACCACATTTGTGTGGCTAGGTTTCCCGTGGACGCTGGCTAGACCAGATACGTCCGGCGGACGTAAGCCATTGGAACCCATTTGTAAGTCGCTGCCTTTCGGCTCACGAGCTGGGCGGCGAGCGCGGTGCCACATTTGTGTGGCCAGGTTTCCCGTGGACGCTGGCTAGACCAGATATGTCCGGCGGACGCAAGCCTTTGAAACAGAATTGTAACTCGCTGGCTTTCGGCACACGATCTAGGCGGTGAGCGCGGTACCACATTTGTGTGGCCAGGTTTCCCGTGGACGCTGGCTAGACCAGATATGTCCGGCGGACGCAAGCCTTTGAAACAGAATTGTAACTCGCTGCCTTTCGGCACACGATCTGGGCGGTGAGCGCGGTACCACATTTGTGTGGCCAGGTTTCCCGTGGACGCTGGCTAGACCAGATACATCCGGCGGACGCAAGCCTTTGAGACTCATTTGTAACTCGCTGCCTTTCGGCTCACGGGCAGGGCGGCGAGCGCGGTGCCACATTTATGTGGCCAGGTTTCCCGTGGACGCTGGCTAGACCAGATACGTCCGGCGGACGCAAGCCTTTGAAACCCATTTGTAACTCGCTGCCTTTCGGCTCACGAGCTGGGTGGCGAGCGCGGTACCACATTTGCGTGGCCAGGTTTCCCGTGGACGCTGGCTAGACCAGATACGTCCGGCGGATGCAAGCCTTTGAAACCCATTTGTAACTCCCTGCCTTTCGACTCACGAGCTGGGCGGCGAGCGCGGTGCCACATTTGTGTGGCCAGGTTTCCGTGGACGCTGGCTAGACCAGATATGTCCGGCGGACGCAAGCCTTTGAAACCCATTTGTAACTCGCTGCCTTTCGGTTCACGAGCTGGGCGGCGAGCGCGGTACCACATTTATGTGGCCAGGTTTCCCGTGGACGCTGGCTAGACCAGATACGTCCGGCGGATGCAAGCCTTTGAAACCCATTTGTAACTCGTTGCCTTTCGGCTCGCGAGCTGGGCGGCGAGCGCGGTGCCACATTTGTGGTGCTAGATTTCTGGTGGACGCTGGCTAGACCAGATACGTCCGGCGGATGCAAGCCTTTGAAACCCATTTGTAACTGGCTGCCTTTCGACTCACGAGCTGGGCGGCGAGCGCTGCCACATTTGCGTGGCAAGGTTTCCCGTGGACGCTGGCTAGACCAGATACGTCCCGGGGACGCAAGCCTTTGAAACCCATTTGTAACTCGCTGCCTTTCGGCTTACGAGCTGGGCGGCGAGCGCGGTACCACATTTGTGTGGCCAGGTTTCCCGTGGACGCTGGCTAGACCAGATACGTCCGGCGGACGCAAGCCTTTGAGACTCATTTGTAACTCGCTGCCTTTCGGCTCACGAGCAGGGCGGCGAGCGCGGTGCCACATTTGTGTGGCCAGGTTTCCCGTGGACGCTGGCTAGACCAGATACGTCCGGCGGACGCAAGCCTTTGAAACCCATTTGTAACTCGCTGCCTTTCAGCTCACGAGCTGGGTGGCGAGCGCGGTACCACATTTGTGTGGCCAGGTTTCCCGTGGACGCTGGCTAGACCAGATACGTCCGGCGGACGCAAGCCTTTGAAACCCATTTGTAACTCGCTGCCTCCCGGCTCACGACCTGGGTTGCGAGCGCGGTACCACATTTGTGTGGCTAGGTTTCCCGTGGACGCTGGCTAGACCAGATACGTCCGGCGGACGTAAGCCATTGGAACCCATTTGTAAGTCGCTGCCTTTCGGCTCACGAGCTGGGCGGCGAGCGCGGTGCCACATTTGTGTGGCCAGGTTTCCCGTGGACGCTGGCTAGACCAGATATGTCCGGCGGACGCAAGCCTTTGAAACAGAATTGTAACTCGCTGGCTTTCGGCACACGATCTAGGCGGTGAGCGCGGTACCACATTTGTGTGGCCAGGTTTCCCGTGGACGCTGGCTAGACCAGATATGTCCGGCGGACGCAAGCCTTTGAAACAGAATTGTAACTCGCTGCCTTTCGGCACACGATCTGGGCGGTGAGCGCGGTACCACATTTGTGTGGCCAGGTTTCCTGTGGACGCTGGCTAGACCAGATACATCCGGCGGACGCAAGCCTTTGAGACTCATTTGTAACTCGCTGCCTTTCGGCTCACGGGCAGGGCGGCGAGCGCGGTGCCACATTTATGTGGCCAGGTTTCCCGTGGACGCTGGCTAGACCAGATACGTCCGGCGGACGCAAGCCTTTGAAACCCATTTGTAACTCGCTGCCTTTCGGCTCACGAGCTGGGTGGCGAGCGCGGTACCACATTTGCGTGGCCAGGTTTCCCGTGGACGCTGGCTAGACCAGATACGTCCGGCGGATGCATGCCTTTGAAACCCATTTGTAACTCCCTGCCTTTCGACTCACGAGCTGGGCGGCGAGCGCGGTGCCACATTTGTGTGGCCAGGTTTCCGTGGACGCTGGCTAGACCAGATATGTCCGGCGGACGCAAGCCTTTGAAACCCATTTGTAACTCGCTGCCTTTCGGTTCACGAGCTGGGCGGCGAGCGCGGTACCACATTTATGTGGCCAGGTTTCCCGTGGACGCTGGCTAGACCAGATACGTCCGGCGGATGCAAGCCTTTGAAACCCATTTGTAACTCGTTGCCTTTCGGCTCGCGAGCTGGGCGGCGAGCGCGGTGCCACATTTGTGTGGCTAGATTTCCGGTGGACGCTGGCTAGACCAGATACGTCCGGCGGATGCAAGCCTTTGAAACCCATTTGTAACTGGCTGCCTTTCGACTCACGAGCTGGGCGGCGAGCGCTGCCACATTTGCGTGGCAAGGTTTCCCGTGGACGCTGGCTAGACCAGATACGTCCCGGGGACGCAAGCCTTTGAAACCCATTTGTAACTCGCTGCCTTTCGGCTTACGAGCTGGGCGGCGAGCGCGGTACCACATTTGTGTGGCCAGGTTTCCCGTGGACGCTGGCTAGACCAGATACGTCCGGCGGACGCAAGCCTTTGAGACTCATTTGTAACTCGCTGCCTTTCGGCTCACGAGCAGGGCGGCGAGCGCGGTGCCACATTTGTGTGGCCAGGTTTCCCGTGGACGCTGGCTAGACCAGATACGTCCGGCGGACGCAAGCCTTTGAAACCCATTTGTAACTCGCTGCCTTTCAGCTCACGAGCTGGGTGGCGAGCGCGGTACCACATTTGTGTGGCCAGGTTTCCCGTGGACGCTGGCTAGACCAGATACGTCCGGCGGACGCAAGCCTTTGAAACCCATTTGTAACTCGCTGCCTCCCGGCTCACGACCTGGGTTGCGAGCGCGGTACCACATTTGTGTGGCTAGGTTTCCCGTGGACGCTGGCTAGACCAGATACGTCCGGCGGACGTAAGCCATTGGAACCCATTTGTAAGTCGCTGCCTTTCGGCTCACGAGCTGGGCGGCGAGCGCGGTGCCACATTTGTGTGGCCAGGTTTCCCGTGGACGCTGGCTAGACCAGATATGTCCGGCGGACGCAAGCCTTTGAAACAGAATTGTAACTCGCTGGCTTTCGGCACACGATCTAGGCGGTGAGCGCGGTACCACATTTGTGTGGCCAGGTTTCCCGTGGACGCTGGCTAGACCAGATATGTCCGGCGGACGCAAGCCTTTGAAACAGAATTGTAACTCGCTGCCTTTCGGCACACGATCTGGGCGGTGAGCGCGGTACCACATTTGTGTGGCCAGGTTTCCCGTGGACGCTGGCTAGACCAGATACATCCGGCGGACGCAAGCCTTTGAGACTCATTTGTAACTCGCTGCCTTTCGGCTCACGGGCAGGGCGGCGAGCGCGGTGCCACATTTATGTGGCCAGGTTTCCCGTGGACGCTGGCTAGACCAGATACGTCCGGCGGACGCAAGCCTTTGAAACCCATTTGTAACTCGCTGCCTTTCGGCTCACGAGCTGGGTGGCGAGCGCGGTACCACATTTGCGTGGCCAGGTTTCCCGTGGACGCTGGCTAGACCAGATACGTCCGGCGGATGCAAGCCTTTGAAACCCATTTGTAACTCCCTGCCTTTCGACTCACGAGCTGGGCGGCGAGCGCGGTGGCACATTTGTGTGGCCAGGTTTCCGTGGACGCTGGCTAGACCAGATATGTCCGGCGGACGCAAGCCTTTGAAACCCATTTGTAACTCGCTGCCTTTCGGTTCACGAGCTGGGCGGCGAGCGCGGTACCACATTTATGTGGCCAGGTTTCCCGTGGACGCTGGCTAGACCAGATACGTCCGGCGGATGCAAGCCTTTGAAACCCATTTGTAACTCGTTGCCTTTCGGCTCGCGAGCTGGGCGGCGAGCGCGGTGCCACATTTGTGTGGCTAGATTTCCGGTGGACGCTGGCTAGACCAGATACGTCCGGCGGATGCAAGCCTTTGAAACCCATTTGTAACTGGCTGCCTTTCGACTCACGAGCTGGGCGGCGAGCGCTGCCACATTTGCGTGGCAAGGTTTCCCGTGGACGCTGGCTAGACCAGATACGTCCCGGGGACGCAAGCCTTTGAAACCCATTTGTAACTCGCTGCCTTTCGGCTTACGAGCTGGGCGGCGAGCGCGGTACCACATTTGTGTGGCCAGGTTTCCCGTGGACGCTGGCTAGACCAGATACGTCCGGCGGACGCAAGCCTTTGAGACTCATTTGTAACTCGCTGCCTTTCGGCTCACGAGCAGGGCGGCGAGCGCGGTGCCACATTTGTGTGGCCAGGTTTCCCGTGGACGCTGGCTAGACCAGATACGTCCGGCGGACGCAAGCCTTTGAAACCCATTTGTAACTCGCTGCCTTTCAGCTCACGAGCTGGGTGGCGAGCGCGGTACCACATTTGTGTGGCCAGGTTTCCCGTGGACGCTGGCTAGACCAGATACGTCCGGCGGACGCAAGCCTTTGAAACCCATTTGTAACTCGCTGCCTCCCGGCTCACGACCTGGGTTGCGAGCGCGGTACCACATTTGTGTGGCTAGGTTTCCCGTGGACGCTGGCTAGACCAGATACGTCCGGCGGACGTAAGCCATTGGAACCCATTTGTAAGTCGCTGCCTTTCGGCTCACGAGCTGGGCGGCGAGCGCGGTGCCACATTTGTGTGGCCAGGTTTCCCGTCGACGCTGGCTAGACCAGATATGTCCGGCGGACGCAAGCCTTTGAAACAGAATTGTAACTCGCTGGCTTTCGGCACACGATCTAGGCGGTGAGCGCGGTACCACATTTGTGTGGCCAGGTTTCCCGTGGACGCTGGCTAGACCAGATATGTCCGGCGGACGCAAGCCTTTGAAACAGAATTGTAACTCGCTGCCTTTCGGCACACGATCTGGGCGGTGAGCGCGGTACCACATTTGTGTGGCCAGGTTTCCCGTGGACGCTGGCTAGACCAGATACATCCGGCGGACGCAAGCCTTTGAGACTCATTTGTAACTCGCTGCCTTTCGGCTCACGGGCAGGGCGGCGAGCGCGGTGCCACATTTATGTGGCCAGGTTTCTCGTGGACGCTGGCTAGACCAGATACGTCCGGCGGACGCAAGCCTTTGAAACCCATTTGTAACTCGCTGCCTTTCGGCTCACGAGCTGGGTGGCGAGCGCGGTACCACATTTGCGTGGCCAGGTTTCCCGTGGACGCTGGCTAGACCAGATACGTCCGGCGGATGCAAGCCTTTGAAACCCATTTGTAACTCCCTGCCTTTCGACTCACGAGCTGGGCGGCGAGCGCGGTGCCACATTTGTGTGGCCAGGTTTCCGTGGACGCTGGCTAGACCAGATATGTCCGGCGGACGCAAGCCTTTGAAACCCATTTGTAACTCGCTGCCTTTCGGTTCACGAGCTGGGCGGCGAGCGCGGTACCACATTTATGTGGCCAGGTTTCCCGTGGACGCTGGCTAGACCAGATACGTCCGGCGGATGCAAGCCTTTGAAACCCATTTGTAACTCGTTGCCTTTCGGCTCGCGAGCTGGGCGGCGAGCGCGGTGCCACATTTGTGTGGCTAGATTTCCGGTGGACGCTGGCTAGACCAGATACGTCCGGCGGATGCAAGCCTTTGAAACCCATTTGTAACTGGCTGCCTTTCGACTCACGAGCTGGGCGGCGAGCGCTGCCACATTTGCGTGGCAAGGTTTCCCGTGGACGCTGGCTAGACCAGATACGTCCCGGGGACGCAAGCCTTTGAA
The DNA here is from genome assembly GCF_054948205.1 of Urtica dioica subsp. dioica. Classification (NCBI taxonomy): domain Eukaryota; kingdom Viridiplantae; phylum Streptophyta; class Magnoliopsida; order Rosales; family Urticaceae; genus Urtica; species Urtica dioica. Next base: position 29,744,240 of record NC_142756.1, on the reverse strand, counting down.
ACCCATTTGTAACTCGCTGCCTTTCGGCTTACGAGCTGGGCGGCGAGCGCGGTACCACATTTGTGTGGCCAGGTTTCCCGTGGACGCTGGCTAGACCAGATACGTCCGGCGGACGCAAGCCTTTTAGACTCATTTGTAACTCGCTGCCTTTCGGCTCACGAGCAGGGCGGCGAGCGCGGTGCCACATTTGTGTGGCCAGGTTTCCCGTGGACGCTGGCTAGACCAGATACGTCCGGCGGACGCAAGCCTTTGAAACCCATTTGTAACTCGCTGCCTTTCAGCTCACGAGCTGGGTGGCGAGCGCGGTACCACATTTGTGTGGCCAGGTTTCCCGTGGACGCTGGCTAGACCAGATACGTCCGGCGGACGCAAGCCTTTGAAACCCATTTGTAACTCGCTGCCTCCCGGCTCACGACCTGGGTTGCGAGCGCGGTACCACATTTGTGTGGCTAGGTTTCCCGTGGACGCTGGCTAGACCAGATACGTCCGGCGGACGTAAGCCATTGGAACCCATTTGTAAGTCGCTGCCTTTCGGCTCACGAGCTGGGCGGCGAGCGCGGTGCCACATTTGTGTGGCCAGGTTTCCCGTGGACGCTGGCTAGACCAGATATGTCCGGCGGACGCAAGCCTTTGAAACAGAATTGTAACTCGCTGGCTTTCGGCACACGATCTAGGCGGTGAGCGCGGTACCACATTTGTGTGGCCAGGTTTCCCGTGGACGCTGGCTAGACCAGATATGTCCGGCGGACGCAAGCCTTTGAAACAGAATTGTAACTCGCTGCCTTTCGGCACACGATCTGGGCGGTGAGCGCGGTACCACATTTGTGTGGCCAGGTTTCCCGTGGACGCTGGCTAGACCAGATACATCCGGCGGACGCAAGCCTTTGAGACTCATTTGTATCTCGCTGCCTTTCGGCTCACGGGCAGGGCGGCGAGCGCGGTGCCACATTTATGTGGCCAGGTTTCCCGTGGACGCTGGCTAGACCAGATACGTCCGGCGGACGCAAGCCTTTGAAACCCATTTGTAACTCGCTGCCTTTCGGCTCACGAGCTGGGTGGCGAGCGCGGTACCACATTTGCGTGGCCAGGTTTCCCGTGGACGCTGGCTAGACCAGATACGTCCGGCGGATGCAAGCCTTTGAAACCCATTTGTAACTCCCTGCCTTTCGACTCACGAGCTGGGCGGCGAGCGCGGTGCCACATTTGTGTGGCCAGGTTTCCGTGGACGCTGGCTAGACCAGATATGTCCGGCGGACGCAAGCCTTTGAAACCCATTTGTAACTCGCTGCCTTTCGGTTCACGAGCTGGGCGGCGAGCGCGGTACCACATTTATGTGGCCAGGTTTCCCGTGGACGCTGGCTAGACCAGATACGTCCGGCGGATGCAAGCCTTTGAAACCCATTTGTAACTCGTTGCCTTTCGGCTCGCGAGCTGGGCGGAGAGCGCGGTGCCACATTTGTGTGGCTAGATTTCCGGTGGACGCTGGCTAGACCAGATACGTCCGGCGGATGCAAGCCTTTGAAACCCATTTGTAACTGGCTGCCTTTCGACTCACGAGCTGGGCGGCGAGCGCTGCCACATTTGCGTGGCAAGGTTTCCCGTGGACGCTGGCTAGACCAGATACGTCCCGGGGACGCAAGCCTTTGAAACCCATTTGTAACTCGCTGCCTTTCGGCTTACGAGCTGGGCGGCGAGCGCGGTACCACATTTGTGTGGCCAGGTTTCCCGTGGACGCTGGCTAGACCAGATACGTCCGGCGGACGCAAGCCTTTGAGACTCATTTGTAACTCGCTGCCTTTCGGCTCACGAGCAGGGCGGCGAGCGCGGTGCCACATTTGTGTGGCCAGGTTTCCCGTGGACGCTGGCTAGACCAGATACGTCCGGCGGACGCAAGCCTTTGAAACCCATTTGTAACTCGCTGCCTTTCAGCTCACGAGCTGGGTGGCGAGCGCGGTACCACATTTGTGTGGCCAGGTTTCCCGTGGACGCTGGCTAGACCAGATACGTCCGGCGGACGCAAGCCTTTGAAACCCATTTGTAACTCGCTGCCTCCCGGCTCACGACCTGGGTTGCGAGCGCGGTACCACATTTGTGTGGCTAGGTTTCCCGTGGACGCTGGCTAGACCAGATACGTCCGGCGGACGTAAGCCATTGGAACCCATTTGTAAGTCGCTGCCTTTCGGCTCACGAGCTGGGCGGCGAGCGCGGTGCCACATTTGTGTGGCCAGGTTTCCCGTGGACGCTGGCTAGACCAGATATGTCCGGCGGACGCAAGCCTTTGAAACAGAATTGTAACTCGCTGGCTTTCGGCACACGATCTAGGCGGTGAGCGCGGTACCACATTTGTGTGGCCAGGTTTCCCGTGGACGCTGGCTAGACCAGATATGTCCGGCGGACGCAAGCCTTTGAAACAGAATTGTAACTCGCTGCCTTTCGGCACACGATCTGGGCGGTGAGCGCGGTACCACATTTGTGTGGCCAGGTTTCCCGTGGACGCTGGCTAGACCAGATACATCCGGCGGACGCAAGCCTTTGAGACTCATTTGTATCTCGCTGCCTTTCGGCTCACGGGCAGGGCGGCGAGCGCGGTGCCACATTTATGTGGCCAGGTTTCCCGTGGACGCTGGCTAGACCAGATACGTCCGGCGGACGCAAGCCTTTGAGACTCATTTGTAACTCGCTGCCTTTCGGCTCACGAGCAGGGCGGCGAGCGCGGTGCCACATTTGTGTGGCCAGGTTTCCCGTGGACGCTGGCTAGACCAGATACGTCCGGCGGACGCAAGCCTTTGAAACCCATTTGTAACTCGCTGCCTTTCAGCTCACGAGCTGGGTGGCGAGCGCGGTACCACATTTGTGTGGCCAGGTTTCCCGTGGACGCTGGCTAGACCAGATACATCCGGCGGACGCAAGCCTTTGAGACTCATTTGTATCTCGCTGCCTTTCGGCTCACGGGCAGGGCGGCGAGCGCGGTGCCACATTTATGTGGCCAGGTTTCCCGTGGACGCTGGCTAGACCAGATACGTCCGGCGGACGCAAGCCTTTGAAACCCATTTGTAACTCGCTGCCTTTCGGCTCACGAGCTGGGTGGCGAGCGCGGTACCACATTTGCGTGGCCAGGTTTCCCGTGGACGCTGGCTAGACCAGATACGTCCGGCGGATGCAAGCCTTTGAAACCCATTTGTAACTCCCTGCCTTTCGACTCACGAGCTGGGCGGCGAGCGCGGTGCCACATTTGTGTGGCCAGGTTTCCGTGGACACTGGCTAGACCAGATATGTCCGGCGGACGCAAGCCTTTGAAACCCATTTGTAACTCGCTGCCTTTCGGTTCACGAGCTGGGCGGCGAGCGCGGTACCACATTTATGTGGCCAGGTTTCCCGTGGACGCTGGCTAGACCAGATACGTCCGGCGGATGCAAGCCTTTGAAACCCATTTGTAACTCGTTGCCTTTCGGCTCGCGAGCTGGGCGGCGAGCGCGGTGCCACATTTGTGTGGCTAGATTTCCGGTGGACGCTGGCTAGACCAGATACGTCCGGCGGATGCAAGCCTTTGAAACCCATTTGTAATTGGCTGCCTTTCGACTCACGAGCTGGGCGGCGAGCGCTGCCACATTTGCGTGGCAAGGTTTCCCGTGGACGCTGGCTAGACCAGATACGTCCCGGGGACGCAAGCCTTTGAAACCCATTTGTAACTCGCTGCCTTTCGGCTTACGAGCTGGGCGGCGAGCGCGGTACCACATTTGTGTGGCCAGGTTTCCCGTGGACGCTGGCTAGACCAGATACGTCCGGCGGACGCAAGCCTTTGAGACTCATTTGTAACTCACTGCCTTTCGGCTCACGAGCAGGGCGGCGAGCGCGGTGCCACATTTGTGTGGCCAGGTTTCCCGTGGACGCTGGCTAGACCAGATACGTCCGGCGGACGCAAGCCTTTGAAACCCATTTGTAACTCGCTGCCTTTCAGCTCACGAGCTGGGTGGCGAGCGCGGTACCACATTTGTGTGGCCAGGTTTCCCGTGGACGCTGGCTAGACCAGATACGTCCGGCGGACGCAAGCCTTTGAAACCCATTTGTAACTCGCTGCCTCCCGGCTCACGACCTGGGTTGCGAGCGCGGTACCACATTTGTGTGGCTAGGTTTCCCGTGGACGCTGGCTAGACCAGATACGTCCGGCGGACGTAAGCCATTGGAACCCATTTGTAAGTCGCTGCCTTTCGGCTCACGAGCTGGGCGGCGAGCGCGGTGCCACATTTGTGTGGCCAGGTTTCCCGTGGACGCTGGCTAGACCAGATATGTCCGGCGGACGCAAGCCTTTGAAACAGAATTGTAACTCGCTGGCTTTCGGCACACGATCTAGGCGGTGAGCGCGGTACCACATTTGTGTGGCCAGGTTTCCCGTGGACGCTGGCTAGACCAGATATGTCCGGCGGACGCAAGCCTTTGAAACAGAATTGTAACTCGCTGCCTTTCGGCACACGATCTGGGCGGTGAGCGCGGTACCACATTTGTGTGGCCAGGTTTCCCGTGGACGCTGGCTAGACCAGATACATCCGGCGGACGCAAGCCTTTGAGACTCATTTGTATCTCGCTGCCTTTCGGCTCACGGGCAGGGCGGCGAGCGCGGTGCCACATTTATGTGGCCAGGTTTCCCGTGGACGCTGGCTAGACCAGATACGTCCGGCGGACGCAAGCCTTTGAAACCCATTTGTAACTCGCTGCCTTTCGGCTCACGAGCTGGGTGGCGAGCGCGGTACCACATTTGCGTGGCCAGGTTTCCCGTGGACGCTGGCTAGACCAGATACGTCCGGCGGATGCAAGCCTTTGAAACCCATTTGTAACTCCCTGCCTTTCGACTCACGAGCTGGGCGGCGAGCGCGGTGCCACATTTGTGTGGCCAGGTTTCCGTGGACGCTGGCTAGACCAGATATGTCCGGCGGACGCAAGCCTTTGAAACCCATTTGTAACTCGCTGCCTTTCGGCTCACGAGCTGGGCGGCGAGCGCGGTACCACATTTATGTGGCCAGGTTTCCCGTGAACGCTGGCTAGACCAGATACGTCCGGCGGACGCAAGCCTTTGAAACTCATTTGTAACTCGCTGCCTTTCGGCTCACGAGCTGGGCTGCGAGCGTGGTGCCACATTTGTGTGGCCAGGTTTCCCGTAGAAGTTGGCTAGACCAGATACGTCCAGCGGACGCAAGCCTTTGAAACCCATTTGTAACTCGTTGCCTTTCGGCTCGCGAGCTGGGCGGCGAGCGCGGTGTCACATTTGTGTGGCTAGATTTCCCGTGGACGCTGGCTAGACCAGATACGTCCGGCGGATGCAAGCCTTTGAAACCCATTTGTAACTGGCTGCCTTTCGACTCACGAGCTGGGCGGCGAGCGCTGCCACATTTGCGTGGCAAGGTTTCCCGTGGACGCTGGCTAGACCAGATACGTCCGGGGGACGCAAGCCTTTGAAACCCATTTGTAACTCGCTGCCTTTCGGCTTACGAGCTGGGCGGCGAGCGCGGTACCACATTTGTGTGGCCAGGTTTCCCGTGGACGCTGGCTAGACCAGATACGTCCGGTGGACGCAAGCCTTTGAGACTCATTTGTAACTCGCTGCCTTTCGGCTCGCGAGCAGGGCGGTGAGCGCGGTGCCACATTTGTGTGGCCAGGTTTCCCGTGGACGCTGGCTAGACCAGATACGTCCGGCGGACGCAAGCCTTTGAAACCCATTTGTAACTCGCTGCCTTTCAGCTCACGAGCTGGGTGGCGAGCGCGGTACCACATTTGTGTGGCCAGGTTTCCCGTGGACGCTGGCTAGACCAGATACGTCCGGCGGACGCAAGCCTTTGAAACCCATTTGTAACTCGCTGCCTCCCGGCTCACGACCTAGGTTGCGAGCGCGGTACCACATTTGTGTGGCTAGGTTTCCCGTGGACGCTGGCTAGACCAGATACGTCCGGCGGACGTAAGCCTTTGGAACCCATTTGTAAGTCGCTGCCTTTCGGCTCACGAGCTGGGCGGCGAGCGCGGTGCCACATTTGTGTGGCCAGGTTTCCCGTGGACGCTGGCTAGACCAGATATGTCCGGCGGACGCAAGCCTTTGAAACAGAATTGTAACTCGCTGGCTTTCGGCACACGATCTAGGCGGTGAGCGCGGTACCACATTTGTGTGGCCAGGTTTCCCGTGGACGCTGGCTAGACCAGATATGTCCGGCGGACGCAAGCCTTTGAAACAGAATTATAACTCGCTGCCTTTCGGCACACGATCTGGGCGGTGAGCGCGGTACCACATTTGTGTGGCCAGGTTTCCCGTGGACGCTGGCTAGACCAGATACATCCAGCGGACGCAAGCCTTTGAGACTCATTTGTAACTCGCTGCCTTTCGGCTCACGGGCAGGGCGGCGAGCGCGGTGCCACATTTGTGTGGCCAGGTTTCCCGTGGACGCTGGCTAGACCAGATACGTCCGGCGGACGCAAGCCTTTGAAACCCATTTGTAACTCGCTGCCTTTCGGCTCACGAGCTGGGTGGCGAGCGCGGTACCACATTTGCGTTGCCAGGTTTCCCGTGGACGCTGGCTAGACCAGATACGTCCGGCGGATGCAAGCCTTTGAAACCCATTTGTAACTCCCTGCCTTTCGACTCACGAGCTGGGCGGCGAGCGCGGTGCCACATTTGTGTGGCCAGGTTTCCGTGGACGCTGGCTAGACCAGATATGTCCGGCGGACGCAAGCCTTTGAAACCCATTTGTAACTCGCTGCCTTTCGGCTCACGAGCTGGGCGGCGAGCGCGGTACCACATTTATGTGGCCAGGTTTCCCGTGGACGCTGGCTAGACCAGATACGTCCGGCGGACGCAAGCCTTTGAAACTCATTTGTAACTCGCTGCCTTTCGGCTCACGAGCTGGGCTGCGAGCGTGGTGCCACATTTGTGTGGCCAGGTTTCCCGTAGAAGTTGGCTAGACCAGATACGTCCGGCGGACGCAAGCCTTTGAAACCCATTTGTAACTCGTTGCCTTTCGGCTCGCGAGCTGGGCGGCGAGCGCGGTGTCACATTTGTGTGGCTAGATTTCCCGTGGACGCTGGCTAGACCAGATACGTCCGGCGGATGCAAGCCTTTGAAACCCATTTGTAACTGGCTGCCTTTCGACTCACGAGCTGGGCGGCGAGCGCTGCCACATTTGCGTGGCAAGGTTTCCCATGGACGCTGGCTAGACCAGATACGTCCGGGGGACGCAAGCCTTTGAAACCCATTTGTAACTCGCTGCCTTTCGGCTTACGAGCTGGGCGGTGAGCGCGGTACCACATTTATGTGGCCAGGTTTCCCGTGGACGCTGGCTAGACCAGATACGTCCGGTGGACGCAAGCCTTTGAGACTCATTTGTAACTCGCTGCCTTTCGGCTCGCGAGCAGGGCGGCGAGCGCGGTGCCACATTTGTGTGGCCAGGTTTCCCGTGGACGCTGGCTAGACCAGATACGTCCGGCGGACGCAAGCCTTTGAAACCCATTTGTAACTCGCTGCCTTTCAGCTCACGAGCTGGGTGGCGAGCGCGGTACCACATTTGTGTGGCCAGGTTTCCCGTGGACGCTGGCTAGACCTGATACGTCCGGCGGACGCAAGCCTTTGAAACCCATTTGTAACTCGCTGCCTCCCGGCTCACGACCTGGGTTGCGAGCGCGGTACCACATTTGTGTGGCTAGGTTTCCCGTGGACGCTGGCTAGACCAGATACGTCCGGCGGACGTAAGCCTTTGGAACCCATTTGTAAGTCGCTGCCTTTCGGCTCACGAGCTGGGCGGCGAGCGCGGTGCCACATTTGTGTGGCCAGGTTTCCCGTGGACGCTGGCTAGACCAGATATGTCCGGCGGACGCAAGCCTTTGAAACAGAATTGTAACTCGCTGGCTTTCGGCACACGATCTAGGCGGTGAGCGCGGTACCACATTTGTGTGGCCAGGTTTCCCGTGGACGCTGGCTAGACCAGATATGTCCGGCGGACGCAAGCCTTTGAAACAGAATTGTAACTCGCTGCCTTTCGGCACACGATCTGGGCGGTCAGCGCGGTACCACATTTGTGTGGCCAGGTTTCCCGTGGACGCTGGCTAGACCAGATATGTCCGGCGGACGCAAGCCTTTGAAACAGAATTGTAACTCGCTGCCTTTCGGCACACGATCTGGGCGGTGAGCGCGGTACCACATTTGTGTGGCCAGGTTTCCCGTGGACGCTGGCTAGACCAGATACATCCGGCGGACGCAAGCCTTTGAGACTCATTTGTAACTCGCTGCCTTTCGGCTCACGGGCAGGGCGGCGAGCGCGGTGCCACATTTGTGTGGCCAGGTTTCCCGTGGACGCTGGCTAGACCAGATACGTCCGGCGGACGCAAGCCTTTGAAACCCATTTGTAACACGCTGCCTTTCAGCTCACGAGCTGGGTGGCGAGCGCGGTACCACATTTGCGTGGCCAGGTTTCCCGTGGACGCTAGCTAGACCAGATACGTCCGGCGGATGCAAGCCTTTGAAACCCATTTGTAACTCCCTGCCTTTCGACTCACGAGCTGGGCGGCGAGCGCGGTGCCACATTTGTGTGGCCAGGTTTCCGTGGACGCTGGCTAGACCAGATATGTCCGGCGGATGCAAGCCTTTGAAACCCATTTGTAACTCGCTGCCTTTCGGCTCACGAGCTGGGCGGCTAGCGCGGTACCACATTTATGTGGCCAGGTTTCCCGTGGACGCTGGCTAGACCAGATACGTCCGGCGGACGCAAGCCTTTGAAACTCATTTGTAACTCGCTGCCTTTCGGCTCACGAGCTGGGCTGCGAGCGTGGTGCCACATTTGTGTGGCCAGGTTTCCCGTAGAAGTTGGCTAGACCAGATACGTCCGGCGGACGCAAGCCTTTGAAACCCATTTGTAACTCGTTGCCTTTCGGCTCACGAGCTGGGCGGCGAGCGCGGTGTCACATTTGTGTGGCTAGATTTCCCGTGGACGCTGGCTAGACCAGATACGTCCGGCGGATGCAAGCCTTTGAAACCCATTTGTAACTGGCTGCCTTTCGACTCACGAGCTGGGCGGCGAGCGCTGCCACATTTGCGTGGCAAGGTTTCCCATGGACGCTGGCTAGACCAGATACATCCGGGGGACGCAAGCCTTTGAAACCCATTTCTAACTCGCTGCCTTTCGGCTTACGAGCTGGGCGGCGAGCGCGGTACCACATTTGTGTGGCCAGGTTTCCCGTGGACGCTGGCTAGACCAGATACGTCCGGCGGACGCAAGCCTTTGAAAACCATTTGTAACTCGCTGCCTTTCAGCTCACGAGCTGGGTGGCGAGCGCGGTACCACATTTGTGTGGCCAGGTTTCCCGTGGACGCTGGCTAGACCAGATACGTCCGGCGGACGCAAGCCTTTGAAACCCATTTGTAACTCGCTGTCTCCCGGCTCACGACCTGGGTTTCGAGCGCGGTACCACATTTGTGTGGCTAGGTTTCCCGTGGACGCTGGCTAGACCAGATACGTCCGGCGGACGTAAGCCTTTGGAACCCATTTGTAAGTCGCTGCCTTTCGGCTCACGAGCTGGGCGGCGAGCGCGGTGCCACATTTGTGTGGCCAGGTGTCCGTGGACGCTGGCTAGACCAGATATGTCCGGCGGACGCAAGCCTTTGAAACTCATTTGTAACTCGCTGCCTTTCGGCTCACGAGCTGGGCTGCGAGCGTGGTGCCACATTTGTGTGGCCAGGTTTCCCGTAGAAGTTGGCTAGACCAGATACGTCCGGCGGACGCAAGCCTTTGAAACAGAATTGTAACTCGCTGCCTTTCGGCACACGATCTGGGCGGTGAGCGCGGTACCACATTTGTGTGGCCAGGTTTCCCGTGGACGCTGGCTAGACCAGATACATCCGGCGGACGCAAGCCTTTGAGACTCATTTGTAACTCGCTGCCTTTCGGCTCACGGGCAGGGCGGCGAGCGCGGTGCCACATTTGTGTGGCCAGGTTTCCCGTGGACGCTGGCTAGACCAGATATGTCCGGCGGACGCAAGCCTTTGAAACCCATTTGTAACTCGCTGCCTTTTGGCTCACGAGCTGGGCGGCGAGCGCGGTACCACATTTATGTGGCCAGGTTTCCCGTGGACGCTGGCTAGACCAGATACGTCCGGCGGACGCAAGCCTTTGAAACTCATTTGTAACTCGCTGCCTTTCGGCTCACGAGCTGGGCTGCGAGCGTGGTGCCACATTTGTGTGGCCAGGTTTCCCGTAGAAGTTGGCTAGACCAGATACGTCCGGCGGACGCAAGCCTTTGAAACCCATTTGTAACTCGTTGCCTTTCGGCTCGCGAGCTGGGCGGCGAGCGCGGTGTCACATTTGTGTGGCTAGATTTCCCGTGGACGCTGGCTAGACCAGATACGTCCGGCGGATGCAAGCCTTTGAAACCCATTTGTAACTGGCTGCCTTTCGACTCACGAGCTGGGCGGCGAGCGCTGCCACATTTGCGTGGCAAGGTTTCCCATGGACGCTGGCTAGACCAGATACGTCCGGGGGACGCAAGCCTTTGAAACCCATTTGTAACTCGCTGCCTTTCGGCTTACGAGCTGGGCGGCGAGCGCGGTACCACATTTATGTGGCCAGGTTTCCCGTGGACGCTGGCTAGACCAGATACGTCCGGTGGACGCAAGCCTTTGAGACTCATTTGTAACTCGCTGCCTTTCGGCTCGCGAGCAGGGCGGCGAGCGCGGTGCCACATTTGTGTGGCCAGGTTTCCCGTGGACGCTGGCTAGACCAGATACGTCCGGCGGACGCAAGCCTTTGAAACCCATTTGTAACTCGCTGCCTTTCAGCTCACGAGCTGGGTGGCGAGCGCGGTACCACATTTGTGTGGCCAGGTTTCCCGTGGACGCTGGCTAGACCAGATACGTCCGGCGGACGCAAGCCTTTGAAACCCATTTGTAACTCGCTGCCTCCCGGCTCACGACCTGGGTTGCGAGCGCGGTACCACATTTGTGTGGCTAGGTTTCCCGTGGACGCTGGCTAGACCAGATACGTCCGGCGGACGTAAGCCTTTGGAACCCATTTGTAAGTCGCTGCCTTTCGGCTCACGAGCTGGGCGGCGAGCGCGGTGCCACATTTGTGTGGCCAGGTTTCCCGTGGACGCTGGCTAGACCAGATATGTCCGGCGGACGCAAGCCTTTGAAACAGAATTGTAACTCGCTGGCTTTCGGCACACGATCTAGGCGGTGAGCGCGGTACCACATTTGTGTGGCCAGGTTTCCCGTGGACGCTGGCTAGACCAGATATGTCCGGCGGACGCAAGCCTTTGAAACAGAATTGTAACTCGCTGCCTTTCGGCACACGATCTGGGCGGTGAGCGCGGTACCACATTTGTGTGGCCAGGTTTCCCGTGGACGCTGGCTAGACCAGATATGTCCGGCGGACGCAAGCCTTTGAAACAGAATTGTAACTCGCTGCCTTTCGGCACACGATCTGGGCGGTGAGCGCGGTACCACATTTGTGTGGCCAGGTTTCCCGTGGACGCTGGCTAGACCAGATACATCCGGCGGACGCAAGCCTTTGAGACTCATTTGTAACTCGCTGCCTTTCGGCTCACGGGCAGGGCGGCGAGCGCGGTGCCACATTTGTGTGGCCAGGTTTCCCGTGGACGCTGGCTAGACCAGATACGTCCGGCGGACGCAAGCCTTTGAAACCCATTTGTAACTCGCTGCCTTTCGGCTCACGAGCTGGGTGGCGAGCGCGGTACCACATTTGCGTGGCTAGGTTTCCCGTGGACGCTGGCTAGACCAGATACGTCCGGCGGATGCAAGCCTTTGAAACCCATTTGTAACTCCCTGCCTTTCGACTCACGAGCTGGGCGGCGAGCGCGGTGCCACATTTGTGTGGCCAGGTTTCCGTGGACGCTGGCTAGACCAGATATGTCCGGCGGACGCAAGCCTTTGAAACCCATTTGTAACTCGCTGCCTTTCGGCTCACGAGCTGGGCGGCGAGCGCGGTACCACATTTATGTGGCCAGGTTTCCCGTGGACGCTGGCTAGACCAGATACGTCCGGCGGACGCAAGCCTTTGAAACTCATTTGTAACTCGCTGCCTTTCGGCTCACGAGCTGGGCTGCGAGCGTGGTGCCACATTTGTGTGGCCAGGTTTCCCGTAGAAGTTGGCTAGACCAGATACGTCCGGCGGACGCAAGCCTTTGAAACCCATTTGTAACTCGTTGCCTTTCGGCTCGCGAGCTGGGCGGCGAGCGCGGTGTCACATTTGTGTGGCTAGATTTCCCGTGGACGCTGGCTAGACCAGATACGTCCGGCGGATGCAAGCCTTTGAAACCCATTTGTAACTGGCTGCCTTTCGACTCACGAGCTGGGCGGCGACCGCTGCCACATTTGCGTGGCAAGGTTTCCCGTGGACGCTGGCTAGACCAGATACGTCCGGGGGACGCAAGCCTTTGAAACCCATTTGTAACTCGCTGCCTTTCGACTTACGAGCTGGGCGGCGTGCGCGGTACCACATTTGTGTGGCCAGGTTTCCCGTGGACGCTGGCTAGACCAGATACGTCCGGTGGACACAAGCCTTTGAGACTCATTTGTAACTCGCTGCCTTTCGGCTCACGAGCAGGGCGGCGAGCGCGGTGCCACATTTGTGTGGCCAGGTTTCCCGTGGACGCTGGCTAGACCAGATACGTCCGGCGGACGCAAGCCTTTGAAACCCATTTGTAACTCGCTGCCTTTCAGCTCACGAGCTGGGTGGCGAGCGCGGTACCACATTTGTGTGGCCAGGTTTCCCGTGGACGCTGGCTAGACCAGATACGTCCGGCGGACGCAAGCCTTTGAAACCGATTTGTAACTCGCTGCCTCCCGGCTCACGACCTGGGTCGCGAGCGCGGTACCACATTTGTGTGGCTAGGTTTCCCGTGGACGCTGGCTAGACCAGATACGTCCGGCGGACGTAAGCCTTTGGAACCCATTTGTAAGTCGCTGCCTTTCGGCTCACGAGCTGGGCGGCGAGCGCGGTGCCACATTTGTGTGGCCAGGTTTCCCGTGGACGCTGGCTAGACCAGATATGTCCGGCGGACGCAAGCCTTTGAAACAGAATTGTAACTCGCTGGCTTTCGGCACACGATCTAGGCGGTGAGCGCGGTACCACATTTGTGTGGCCAGGTTTCCCGTGGACGCTGGCTAGACCAGATATGTCCGGCGGACGCAAGCCTTTGAAACAGAATTGTAACTCGCTGCCTTTCGGCACACGATCTGGGCGGTGAGCGCGGTACCACATTTGTGTGGCCAGGTTTCCCGTGGACGCTGGCTAGACCAGATACATCCGGCGGACGCAAGCCTTTGAGACTCATTTGTAACTCGCTGCCTTTCGGCTCACGGGCAGGGCGGCGAGCGCGGTGCCACATTTGTGTGGCCAGGTTTCCCGTGGACGCTGGCTAGACCAGATACGTCCGGCGGACGCAAGCCTTTTAAACCCATTTGTAACTCACTGCCTTTCGGCTCACGAGCTGGGTGGCGAGCGCGGTACCACATTTGCGTGGCCAGGTTTCCCGTGGACGCTGGCTAGACCAGATACGTCCGGCGGATGCAAGCCTTTGAAACCCATTTGTAACTCCCTGCCTTTCGACTCACGAGCTGGGCGGCGAGCGCGGTGCCACATTTGTGTGGCCAGGTTTCCGTGGACGCTGGCTAGACCAGATATGTCCGGCGGACGCAAGCCTTTGAAACCCATTTGTAACTTGCTGCCTTTTGGCTCACGAGCTGGGCGGCGAGCGCGGTACCACATTTATGTGGCCAGGTTTCCCGTGGACGCTGGCTAGACCAGATACGTCCGGCGGACGCAAGCCTTTGAAACTCATTTGTAACTCGCTGCCTTTCGGCTCACGAGCTGGGCTGCGAGCGTGGTGCCACATTTGTGTGGCCAGGTTTCCCGTAGAAGTTGGCTAGACCAGATACGTCCGGCGGACGCAAGCCTTTGAAACCCATTTGTAACTCGTTGCCTTTCGGCTCGCGAGCTGGGCGGCGAGCGCGGTGTCACATTTGTGTGGCTAGATTTCCCGTGGACGCTGGCTAGACCAGATACGTCCGGCGGATGCAAGCCTTTGAAACCCATTTGTAACTGGCTGCCTTTCGACTCACGAGCTGGGCGGCGACCGCTGCCACATTTGCGTGGCAAGGTTTCCCGTGGACGCTGGCTAGACCAGATACGTCCGGGGGACGCAAGCCTTTGAAACCCATTTGTAACTCGCTGCCTTTCGGCTTACGAGCTGGGCGGCGAGCGCGGTACCACATTTGTGTGGCCAGGTTTCCCGTGGACGCTGGCTAGACCAGATACATCCGGCGGACGCAAGCCTTTGAGACTCATTTGTAACTCGCTGCCTTTCGGCTCACGGGCAGGGCGGCGAGCGCGGTGCCACATTTGTGTGGCCAGGTTTCCCGTGGACGCTGGCTAGACCAGATACGTCCGGCGGACGCAAGCCTTTGAAACCCATTTGTAACTCGCTGCCTTTCGGCTCACGAGCTGGGTGGCGAGCGCGGTACCACATTTGCGTGGCTAGGTTTCCCGTGGACGCTGGCTAGACCAGATACGTCCGGCGGATGCAAGCCTTTGAAACCCATTTGTAACTCCCTGCCTTTCGACTCACGAGCTGGGCGGCGAGCGCGGTGCCACATTTGTGTGGCCAGGTTTCCGTGGACGCTGGCTAGACCAGATATGTCCGGCGGACGCAAGCCTTTGAAACCCATTTGTAACTCGCTGCCTTTCGGCTCACGAGCTGGGCGGCGAGCGCGGTACCACATTTATGTGGCCAGGTTTCCCGTGGACGCTGGCTAGACCAGATACGTCCGGCGGACGCAAGCCTTTGAAACTCATTTGTAACTCGCTGCCTTTCGGCTCACGAGCTGGGCTGCGAGCGTGGTGCCACATTTGTGTGGCCAGGTTTCCCGTAGAAGTTGGCTAGACCAGATACGTCCGGCGGACGCAAGCCTTTGAAACCCATTTGTAACTCGTTGCCTTTCGGCTCGCGAGCTGGGCGGCGAGCGCGGTGTCACATTTGTGTGGCTAGATTTCCCGTGGACGCTGGCTAGACCAGATACGTCCGGCGGATGCAAGCCTTTGAAACCCATTTGTAACTGGCTGCCTTTCGACTCACGAGCTGGGCGGCGACCGCTGCCACATTTGCGTGGCAAGGTTTCCCGTGGACGCTGGCTAGACCAGATACGTCCGGGGGACGCAAGCCTTTGAAACCCATTTGTAACTCGCTGCCTTTCGACTTACGAGCTGGGCGGCGAGCGCGGTACCACATTTGTGTGGCCAGGTTTCCCGTGGACGCTGGCTAGACCAGATACGTCCGGTGGACACAAGCCTTTGAGACTCATTTGTAACTCGCTGCCTTTCGGCTCACGAGCAGGGCGGCGAGCGCGGTGCCACATTTGTGTGGCCAGGTTTCCCGTGGACGCTGGCTAGACCAGATACGTCCGGCGGACGCAAGCCTTTGAAACCCATTTGTAACTCGCTGCCTTTCAGCTCACGAGCTGGGTGGCGAGCGCGGTACCACATTTGTGTGGCCAGGTTTCCCGTGGACGCTGGCTAGACCAGATACGTCCGGCGGACGCAAGCCTTTGAAACCGATTTGTAACTCGCTGCCTCCCGGCTCACGACCTGGGTCGCGAGCGCGGTACCACATTTGTGTGGCTAGGTTTCCCGTGGACGCTGGCTAGACCAGATACGTCCGGCGGACGTAAGCCTTTGGAACCCATTTGTAAGTCGCTGCCTTTCGGCTCACGAGCTGGGCGGCGAGCGCGGTGCCACATTTGTGTGGCCAGGTTTCCCGTGGACGCTGGCTAGACCAGATATGTCCGGCGGACGCAAGCCTTTGAAACAGAATTGTAACTCGCTGGCTTTCGGCACACGATCTAGGCGGTGAGCGCGGTACCACATTTGTGTGGCCAGGTTTCCCGTGGACGCTGGCTAGACCAGATATGTCCGGCGGACGCAAGCCTTTGAAACAGAATTGTAACTCGCTGCCTTTCGGCACACGATCTGGGCGGTGAGCGCGGTACCACATTTGTGTGGCCAGGTTTCCCGTGGACGCTGGCTAGACCAGATACATCCGGCGGACGCAAGCCTTTGAGACTCATTTGTAACTCGCTGCCTTTCGGCTCACGGGCAGGGCGGCGAGCGCGGTGCCACATTTGTGTGGCCAGGTTTCCCGTGGACGCTGGCTAGACCAGATACGTCCGGCGGACGCAAGCCTTTTAAACCCATTTGTAACTCACTGCCTTTCGGCTCACGAGCTGGGTGGCGAGCGCGGTACCACATTTGCGTGGCCAGGTTTCCCGTGGACGCTGGCTAGACCAGATACGTCCGGCGGATGCAAGCCTTTGAAACCCATTTGTAACTCCCTGCCTTTCGACTCACGAGCTGGGCGGCGAGCGCGGTGCCACATTTGTGTGGCCAGGTTTCCGTGGACGCTGGCTAGACCAGATATGTCCGGCGGACGCAAGCCTTTGAAACCCATTTGTAACTTGCTGCCTTTTGGCTCACGAGCTGGGCGGCGAGCGCGGTACCACATTTATGTGGCCAGGTTTCCCGTGGACGCTGGCTAGACCAGATACGTCCGGCGGACGCAAGCCTTTGAAACTCATTTGTAACTCGCTGCCTTTCGGCTCACGAGCTGGGCTGCGAGCGTGGTGCCACATTTGTGTGGCCAGGTTTCCCGTAGAAGTTGGCTAGACCAGATACGTCCGGCGGACGCAAGCCTTTGAAACCCATTTGTAACTCGTTGCCTTTCGGCTCGCGAGCTGGGCGGCGAGCGCGGTGTCACATTTGTGTGGCTAGATTTCCCGTGGACGCTGGCTAGACCAGATACGTCCGGCGGATGCAAGCCTTTGAAACCCATTTGTAACTGGCTGCCTTTCGACTCACGAGCTGGGCGGCGACCGCTGCCACATTTGCGTGGCAAGGTTTCCCGTGGACGCTGGCTAGACCAGATACGTCCGGGGGACGCAAGCCTTTGAAACCCATTTGTAACTCGCTGCCTTTCGGCTTACGAGCTGGGCGGCGAGCGCGGTACCACATTTGTGTGGCCAGGTTTCCCGTGGACGCTGGCTAGACCATATACGTCCGGTGGACACAAGCCTTTGAGACTCATTTGTAACTCGCTGCCTTTCGGCTCACGAGCAGGGCGGCGAGCGCGGTGCCACATTTGTGTGGCCAGGTTTCCCGTGGACGCTGGCTAGACCAGATACGTCCGGCGGACGCAAGCCTTTGAAACCCATTTGTAACTCGCTGCCTTTCATCTCATGAGCTGGGTGGCGAGCGCGGTACCACATTTGTGTGGCCAGGTTTCCCGTGGACGCTGGCTAGACCAGATACGTCCGGCGGACGCAAGCCTTTGAAACCGATTTGTAACTCGCTGCCTCCCGGCTCACGACCTGGGTCGCGAGCGAGGTACCACATTTGTGTGGCTAGGTTTCCCGTGGACGCTGGCTAGACCAGATACGTCCGGCGGACGTAAGCCTTTGGAACCCATTTGTAAGTCGCTGCCTTTCGGCTCACGAGCTGGGCGGCGAGCGCGGTGCCACATTTGTGTGGCCAGGTTTCCCGTGGACGCTGGCTAGACCAGATATGTCCGACGGACGCAAGCCTTTGAAACAGAATTGTAACTCGCTGGCTTTCGGCACACGATCTGGGCGGTGAGCGCGGTACCACATTTGTGTGGCCAGGTTTCCCGTGGACGCTGGCTAGACCAGATATGTCCGGCGGACGCAAGCCTTTGAAACAGAATTGTAACTCGCTGCCTTTCGGCACACGATCTGGGCGGTGAGCGCGGTACCACATTTGTGTGGCCAGGTTTCCCGTGGACGCTGGCTAGACCAGATACGTCCGGCGGACGCAAGCCTTTGAGACTCATTTGTAACTCGCTGCCTTTCGGCTCACGAGCAGGGCGGCGAGCGCGGTGCCACATTTGTGTGGCCAGGTTTCCCGTGGACGCTGGCTAGACCAGATACGTCCGGCGGACGCAAGCCTTTGAAACCCATTTGTAACTCGCTGCCTTTCGGCTCACGAGCTGGGTGGCGAGCGCGGTACCACATTTGTGTGGCCAGGTTTCCCGTGGACGCTGGCTAGACCAGATACGTCCGGCGGACGCAAGCCTTTGAAACCCATTTGTAACTCCCTGCCTTTCGACTCACGAGCTGGGCGGCGAGCGCGGTGCCACATTTGTGTGGCCAGGTTTCCGTGGACGCTGGCTAGACCAGATATGTCCGGCGGACGCAAGCCTTTGAAACCCATTTGTAACTCGCTGCCTTTCGGCTCACGAGCTGGGCGGCGAGCGCGGTACCACATTTATGTGGCCAGGTTTCCCGTGGACGCTGGCTAGACCAGATACGTCCGCCGGACGCAAGCCTTTGTAACTCATTTGTAAGTCGCTGCCTTTCAGCTCACGAGCTGGGCGGCGAGCGCGGTGCCACATTTGTGGGGCCAGGTTTCCCGTGGACGCTGGCTAGACCAGATATGTCTGGCGGACGCAAGTCTTTGAAACAGAATTGTAACTCGCTGCCTTTCGGCACACGATCTGGGCGGTGAGCGCGGTACCACATTTGTGTGGCCAGGTTTCCCGTGGACGCTGGCTAGACCAGATACGTCCGGCGGACGCAAGCCTTTGAAACCCATTTGTAACTCGCTGCCTTTCGGCTCACGAGCTGGGTGGCGAGCGCGGTACCACATTTGCGTGGTCAGGTTTCCCGTGGACGCTGGCTAGACCAGATACGTCCGGCGGACGCAAGCCTTTGAAACCCATTTGTAACTCCCTGTATTTCGACTCACGAGCTGGGCGGCGAGCGTGGTGCCACATTTGTGTGGCCAGGTTTCCCGTAGAAGTTGGCTAGACCAGATACGTCCGGCGGACGCAAGCCTTTGAAACCCATTTGTAACTCGTTGCCTTTCGGCTCGCGAGCTGGGCGGCGAGCGCGGTGCCACATTTGTGTGGCTAGATTTCCCGTGGACGCTGGCTAGACCAGATACGTCCGGCGGATGCAAGCCTTTGAAACCCATTTGTAACTCGCTGCCTTTCGACTCACGAGCTGGGCGGCGAGCGCTGCCACATTTGCGTGGCAAGGTTTCCCGTGGACGCTGGCTAGACCAGATATGTCCGGCGGACGCAAGCCTTTGAAACAGAATTGTAACTCGCTGGCTTTCAGCACACGATCTAGGCGGTGAGCGCGGTACCACATTTGTGTGGCCAGGTTTCCCGTGGACGCTGGCTAGACCAGATATGTCCGGCGGACGCAAGCCTTTGAAACAGAATTGTAACTCGCTGCCTTTCGGCACACGATCTGGGCGGTGAGCGCGGTACCACATTTGTGTGGCCAGGTTTCCCGTGGACGCTGGCTAGACCAGATACATCCGGCGGACGCAAGCCTTTGAGACTCATTTGTAACTCGCTGCCTTTCAGCTCACGGGCAGGGCGGCGAGCGCGGTGCCACATTTGTGTGGCCAGGTTTCCCGTGGACGCTGGCTAGACCAGATACGTCCGGCGGACGCAAGCCTTTGAAACCCATTTGTAACTCGCTGCCTTTCGGCTCACGAGCTGGGTGGCGAGCGCGGTACCACATTTGCGTGGCCAGGTTTCCCGTGGACGCTGGCTAGACCAGATACGTCCGGCGGATGCAAGCCTTTGAAACCCATTTGTAACTCCCTTCCTTTCGACTCACGAGCTGGGCGGCGAGCGCGGTGCCACATTTATGTGGCCAGGTTTCCGTGGACGCTGGCTAGACCAGATATGTCCAGCGGACGCAAGCCTTTGAAACCCATTTGTAACTCGCTGCCTTTCTGCTCACGAGCTGGGCGGCGAGCGCGGTACCACATTTATGTTGCCAGGTTTCCCGTGGACGCTGGCTAGACCAGATACGTCCGGCGGACGCAAGCCTTTGAAACTCATTTGTAACTCGCTGCGTTTCGGCTCACGAGCTAGGCGGCGAGCGATGCCACATTTGCGTGGCCAGGTTTCCCGTGGACGCTGGCTAGACCAGATACGTCCGGCGGACGCAAGCCTTTGAAAACCACTTGTAACTCGCTGCATTCCGGCTCACGACCTGGGTGGCGAGCGCGGTACCACATTTGCGTGGCCAGGTTTCCCGTGGACGCTGGCTAGACCACATACGTCCGGCGGACGCAAGCCTTTGAAACCCATTTGTAACTCCCTGCCTTTCGACTCACGATCTGGGCGGCGAGCGCGGTGCCACATTTGTGTGGCCATGTTTCCGTGGACGCTGGCTAGACCAGATATGTCCGGCGGACGCAAGCCTTTGAAACCCATTTGTAACTCGCTGCCTTTCGGCTCACGAGCTGGGCGGCGAGCGCGGTACCACATTTGTGTGGCCAGGTTTCCCGTGGACGCTGGCTAGACCAGATACGTCCGGCGGACGCAAGCCTTTGAAACCGATTTGTAACTCGCTGCCTCCCGGCTCACGACCTGGGTCGCGAGCGCGGTACCACATTTGTGTGGCTAGGTTTCCCGTGGACGCTGGCTAGACCAGATACGTCCGGCGGACGTAAGCCTTTGGAACCCATTTGTAAGTCGCTGCCTTTCGGCTCACGAGCTGGGCGGCGAGCGCGGTGCCACATTTGTGTGGCCAGGTTTCCCGTGGACGCTGGCTAGACCAGATATGTCCGGCGGACGCAAGCCTTTGAAACAGAATTGTAACTCGCTGGCTTTCGGCACACGATCTGGGCGGCGAGCGCGGTACCACATTTATGTTGCCAGGTTTCCCGTGGACGCTGGCTAGACCAGATACGTCCGGCGGACGCAAGCCTTTGAAACTCATTTGTAACTCGCTGCGTTTCGGCTCACGAGCTGGGCGGCGAGCGGTGCCACATTTGTGTGGCCAGGTTTCCCGTGGACGCTGGCTAGACCAGATATGTCCGGCGGATGCAAGCCATTGAAACAGAATTGTAACTCGCTGGCTTTCGGCACACGATCTGGGCGGTGAGCACGGTACGACATTTGTGTGGCCAGGTTTCCCGTGGACGCTGGCTAGACCAGATATGTCCGGCGGACGCAAGCCTTTGAAACAGAATTGTAACTCGCTGCCTTTCGGCACACGATCTGGGCGGTGAGCGCAGTACCACATTTGTGTGGCCAGGTTTCCCGTGGACGCTGGCTAGACCAGATACGTCCGGCGGACGCAAGCCTTTGAGACTCATTTGTAACTGGCTGCCTTTCGACTCACGAGCTGGGCGGCGAGCGCTGCCACATTTGCGTGGCAAGGTTTCCCGTGGACGCTGGCTAGACCAGATACGTCCGGGGGACGCAAGCCTTTGAAACCAATTTGTAACTCGCTGCCTTTCGGCTTACGAGCTGGGCGGCGAGCGCGGTACCACATTTGTGTGGCCAGGTTTCCCGTGGACGCTGGCTAGACCAGATACGTCTGGTGGACACAAGCCTTTGAGACTCATTTGTAACTCGCTGCCTTTCGGCTCGCGAGCTGGGCGGCGAGCGCGGTGTCACATTTGTGTGGCTAGATTTCCCGTGGACGCTGGCTAGACCAGATACGTCCGGCGGATGCAAGCCTTTGAAACCCATTTGTAACTGGCTGCCTTTCGACTCACGAGCTGGGCGGCGAGCGCTGCCACATTTGCGTGGCAAGGTTTCCCATGGACGCTGGCTAGACCAGATACGTCCGGGGGACGCAAGCCTTTGAAACCCATTTGTAACTCGCTGCCTTTCGGCTGACGAGCTGGGCGGCGAGCGCGGTACCACATTTGTGTGGCCAGGTTTCCCGTGGACGCTGGCTAGACCAGATACGTCCGGTGGACGCAAGCCTTTGAGACTCATTTGTAACTCGCTGCCTTTCGGCTCACGAGCAGGGCGGCGAGCGCGGTGCCACATTTGTGTGGCCAAGTTTCCCGTGGACGCTGGCTAGACCAGATACGTCCGGCGGACGCAAGCCTTTGAAACCCATTTGTAACTCGCTGCCTTTCAGCTCACGAGCTGGGTGGCGAGCGCGGTACCACATTTGTGTGGCCAGGTTTCCCGTGGACGCTGGCTAGACCAGATACGTCCGGCGGACGCAAGCCTTTGAAACCCATTTGTAACTCGCTGCCTCCCGGCTCACGACCTGGGTTGCGAGCGCGGTACCACATTTGTGTGGCTAGGTTTCCCGTGGACGCTGGCTAGACCAGATACGTCCGGCGGACGTAAGCCTTTGGAACCCATTTGTAAGTCGCTGCCTTTCGGCTCACGAGCTGGGCGGCGAGCGCGGTGCCACATTTGTGTGGCCAGGTTTCCCGTGGACGCTGGCTAGACCAGATATGTCCGGCGGACGCAAGCCTTTGAAACAGAATTGTAACTCGCTGGCTTTCGGCACACGATCTAGGCGGTGAGCGCGGTACCACATTTGTGTGGCCAGGTTTCCCGTGGACGCTGGCTAGACCAGATATGTCCGGCGGACGCAAGCCTTTGAAACAGAATTGTAACTCGCTGCCTTTCGGCACACGATCTGGGCGGTGAGCGCGGTACCACATTTGTGTGGCCAGGTTTCCCGTGGACGCTGGCTAGACCAGATACATCCGGCGGACGCAAGCCTTTGAGACTCATTTGTAACTCGCTGCCTTTCGGCTCACGGGCAGGGCGGCGAGCGCGGTGCCACATTTGTGTGGCCAGGTTTCCCGTGGACGCTGGCTAGACCAGATACGTCCGGCGGACGCAAGCCTTTTAAACCCATTTGTAACTCGCTGCCTTTCGGCTCACGAGCTGGGTGGCGAGCGCGGTACCACATTTGCGTGGCCAGGTTTCCCGTGGACGCTGGCTAGACCAGATACGTCCGGCGGATGCAAGCCTTTGAAACCCATTTGTAACTCCCTGCCTTTCGACTCACGAGCTGGGCGGCGAGCGCGGTGCCACATTTGTGTGGCCAGGTTTCCGTGGACGCTGGCTAGACCAGATATGTCCGGCGGACGCAAGCCTTTGAAACCCAGTTGTAACTCGCTGCCTTTCGGCTCACGAGCTGGGCGGCGAGCGCGGTACCACATTTATGTGGCCAGGTTTCCCGTGGACGCTGGCTAGACCAGATACGTCCGGCGGACGCAAGCCTTTGAAACTCATTTGTAACTCGCTGCCTTTCGGCTCACGAGCTGGGCTGCGAGCGTGGTGCCACATTTGTGTGGCCAGGTTTCCCGTAGAAGTTGGCTAGACCAGATACGTCCGGCGGACGCAAGCCTTTGAAACCCATTTGTAACTCGTTGCCTTTCGGCTCGCGAGCTGGGCGGCGAGCGCGGTGTCACATTTGTGTGGCTAGATTTCCCGTGGACGCTGGCTAGACCAGATACGTCCGGTGGATGCAAGCCTTTGAAACCCATTTGTAACTGGCTGCCTTTCGACTCACGAGCTGGGCGGCGACCGCTGCCACATTTGCGTGGCAAGGTTTCCCGTGGACGCTGGCTAGACCAGATACGTCCGGGGGACGCAAGCCTTTGAAACCCATTTGTAACTCGCTGCCTTTCGACTTTCGAGCTGGGCGGCGAGCGCGGTACCACATTTGTGTGGCCAGGTTTCCCGTGGACGCTGGCTAGACCAGATACGTCCGGTGGACACAAGCCTTTGAGACTCATTTGTAACTCGCTGCCTTTCGGCTCACGAGCAGGGCGGCGAGCGCGGTGCCACATTTGTGTGGCCAGGTTTCCCGTGGACGCTGGCTAGACCAGATACGTCCGGCGGACGCAAGCCTTTGAAACCCATTTGTAACTCGCTGCCTTTCAGCTCACGAGCTGGGTGGCGAGCGCGGTACCACATTTGTGTGGCCAGGTTTCCCGTGGACTCTGGTTAGACCAGATACGTCCGGCGGACGCAAGCCTTTGAAACCGATTTGTAACTCGCTGCCTCCCGGCTCACGACCTGGGTCGCGAGCGCGGTACCACATTTGTGTGGCTAGGTTTCCCGTGGACGCTGGCTAGACCAGATACGTCCGGCGGACGTAAGCCTTTGGAACCCATTTGTAAGTCGCTGCCTTTCGGCTCACGAGCTGGGCGGCGAGCGCGGTGCCCCATTTGTGTGGCCAGGTTTCCCGTGGACGCTGGCTAGACCAGATATGTCCGGCGGACGCAAGCCTTTGAAACAGAATTGTAACTCGCTGGCTTTCGGCACACGATCTAGGCGGTGAGCGCGGTACCACATTTGTGTGGCCAGGTTTCCCGTGGACGCTGGCTAGACCAGATATGTCCGGCGGACGCAAGCCTTTGAAACAGAATTGTAACTCGCTGCCTTTCGGCACACGATCTGGGCGGTGAGCGCGGTACCACATTTGTGTGGCCAGGTTTCCCGTGGACGCTGGCTAGACCAGATATGTCCGGCGGACGCAAGCCTTTGAAACAGAATTGTAACTCGCTGCCTTTCGGCACACGATCTGGGCGGTGAGCGCGGTACCACATTTGTGTGGCCAGGTTTCCCGTGGACGCTGGCTAGACCAGATACATCCGGCGGACGCAAGCCTTTGAGACTCATTTGTAACTCGCTGCCTTTCGGCTCACGGGCAGGGCGGCGAGCGCGGTGCCACATTTGTGTGGCCAGGTTTCCCGTGGACGCTGGCTAGACCAGATACGTCCGGCGGACGCAAGCCTTTGAAACCCATTTGTAACTCGCTGCCTTTCGGCTCACGAGCTGGGTGGCGAGCGCGGTACCACATTTGCGTGGCTAGGTTTCCCGTGGACGCTGGCTAGACCAGATACGTCCGGCGGATGCAAGCCTTTGAAACCCATTTGTAACTCCCTGCCTTTCGACTCACGAGCTGGGCGGCGAGCGCGGTGCCACATTTGTGTGGCCAGGTTTCCGTGGACGCTGGCTAGACCAGATATGTCCGGCGGACGCAAGCCTTTGAAACCCATTTGTAACTCGCTGCCTTTCGGCTCACGAGCTGGGCGGCGAGCGCGGTACCACATTTATGTGGCCAGGTTTCCCGTGGACGCTGGCTAGACCAGATACGTCCGGCGGACGCAAGCCTTTGAAACTCATTTGTAACTCGCTGCCTTTCGGCTCACGAGCTGGGCTGCGAGCGTGGTGCCACATTTGTGTGGCCAGGTTTCCCGTAGAAGTTGGCTAGACCAGATACGTCCGGCGGACGCAAGCCTTTGAAACCCATTTGTAACTCGTTGCCTTTCGGCTCGCGAGCTGGGCGGCGAGCGCGGTGTCACATTTGTGTGGCTAGATTTCCCGTGGACGCTGGCTAGACCAGATACGTCCGGCGGATGCAAGCCTTTGAAACCCATTTGTAACTGGCTGCCTTTCGACTCACGAGCTGGGCGGCGACCGCTGCCACATTTGCGTGGCAAGGTTTCCCGTGGACGCTGGCTAGACCAGATACGTCCGGGGGACGCAAGCCTTTGAAACCCATTTGTAACTCGCTGCCTTTCGGCTTACGAGCTGGGCGGCGAGCGCGGTACCACATTTGTGTGGCCAGGTTTCCCGTGGACGCTGGCTAGACCAGATACGTCCGGTGGACACAAGCCTTTGAGACTCATTTGTAACTCGCTGCCTTTCGGCTCACGAGCAGGGCGGCGAGCGCGGTGCCACATTTGTGTGGCCAGGTTTCCCGTGGACGCTGGCTAGACCAGATACGTCCGGCGGACGCAAGCCTTTGAAACCCATTTGTAACTCGCTGCCTTTCAGCTCACGAGCTGGGTGGCGAGCGCGGTACCACATTTGTGTGGCCAGGTTTCCCGTGGACGCTGGCTAGACCAGATACGTCCGGCGGACGCAAGCCTTTGAAACCGATTTGTAACTCGCTGCCTCCCGGCTCACGACCTGGGTCGCGAGCGCGGTACCACATTTGTGTGGCTAGGTTTCCCGTGGACGCTGGCTAGACCAGATACGTCCGGCGGACGTAAGCCTTTGGAACCCATTTGTAAGTCGCTGCCTTTCGGCTCACGAGCTGGGCGGCGAGCGCGGTGCCACATTTGTGTGGCCAGGTTTCCCGTGGACGCTGGCTAGACCAGATATGTCCGACGGACGCAAGCCTTTGAAACAGAATTGTAACTCGCTGCCTTTCGGCACACGATCTGGGCGGTGAGCGCGGTACCACATTTGTGTGGCCAGGTTTCCCGTGGACGCTGGCTAGACCAGATACGTCCGGCGGACGCAAGCCTTTGAGACTCATTTGTAACTCGCTGCCTTTCGGCTCACGAGCAGGGCGGCGAGCGCGGTGCCACATTTGTGTGGCCAGGTTTCCCGTGGACGCTGGCTAGACCAGATACGTCCGGCGGACGCAAGCCTTTGAAACCCATTTGTAACTCGCTGCCTTTCGGCTCACGAGCTGGGTGGCGAGCGCGGTACCACATTTGTGTGGCCAGGTTTCCCGTGGACACTGGCTAGACCAGATACGTCCGGCGGACGCAAGCCTTTGAAACCCATTTGTAACTCCCTGCCTTTCGACTCACGAGCTGGGCGGCGAGCGCGGTGCCACATTTGTGTGGCCAGGTTTCCGTGGACGCTGGCTAGACCAGATATGTCCGGCGGACGCAAGCCTTTGAAACCCATTTGTAACTCGCTGCCTTTCGGCTCACGAGCTGGGCGGCGAGCGCGGTACAACATTTATGTGGCCAGGTTTCCCGTGGACGCTGGCTAGACCAGATACGTCCGCCGGACGCAAGCCTTTGAAACTCATTTGTAAGTCGCTGCCTTTCAGCTCACGAGCTGGGCGGCGAGCGCGGTGCCACATTTGTGTGGCCAGGTTTCCCGTGGACGCTGGCTAGACCAGATATGTCTGGCGGACGCAAGTCTTTGAAACAGAATTGTAACTCGCTGCCTTTCGGCACACGATCTGGGCGGTGAGCGCGGTACCACATTTGTGTGGCCAGGTTTCCCGTGGACGCTGGCTAGACCAGATACGTCCGGCGGACGCAAGCCTTTGAAACCCATTTGTAACTCGCTGCCTTTCGGCTCACGAGCTGGGTGGCGAGCGCGGTACCACATTTGCGTGGTCAGGTTTCCCGTGGACGCTGGCTAGACCAGATACGTCCGGCGGACGCAAGCCTTTGAAACCCATTTGTAACTCCCTGTATTTCGACTCACAAGCTGGGCGGCGAGCGTGGTGCCACATTTGTGTGGCCAGGTTTCCCGTAGAAGTTGGCTAGACCAGATACGTCCGGCGGACGCAAGCCTTTGAAACCCATTTGTAACTCGTTGCCTTTCGGCTCGCGAGCTGGGCGGCGAGCGCGGTGCCACATTTGTGTGGCTAGATTTCCCGTGGACGCTGGCTAGACCAGATACGTCCGGCGGATGCAAGCCTTTGAAACCCATTTGTAACTCGCTGCCTTTCGACTCACGAGCTGGGCGGCGAGCGCTGCCACATTTGCGTGGCAAGGTTTCCCGTGGACGCTGGCTAGACCAGATATGTCCGGCGGACGCAAGCCTTTGAAACAGAATTGTAACTCGCTGGCTTTCAGCACACGATCTAGGCGGTGAGCGCGGTACCACATTTGTGTGGCCAGGTTTCCCGTGGACGCTGGCTAGACAAGATATGTCCGGCGGACGCAAGCCTTTGAAACAGAATTGTAACTCGCTGCCTTTCGGCACACGATCTGGGCGGTGAGCGCGGTACCACATTTGTGTGGCCAGGTTTCCCGTGGACGCTGGCTAGACCAGATACATCCGGCGGACGCAAGCCTTTGAGACTCATTTGTAACTCGCTGCCTTTCGGCTCACGGGCAGGGCGGCGAGCGCGGTGCCACATTTGTGTGGCCAGGTTTCCCGTGGACGCTGGCTAGACCAGATACGTCCGGTGGACGCAAGCCTTTGAAACCCATTTGTAACTCGCTGCCTTTCGACTCACGAGCTGGGTGGCGAGCGCGGTACCACATTTGCGTGGCCAGGTTTCCCGTGGACGCTGGCTAGACCAGATACGTCCGGCGGATGCAAGCCTTTGAAACCCATTTGTAACTCCCTTCCTTTCGACTCACGAGCTGGGCGACGAGCGCGGTGCCACATTTATGTGGCCAGGTTTCCGTGGACGCTGGCTAGACCAGATATGTCCGGCGGACGCAAGCCTTTGAAACCCATTTGTAACTCGCTGCCTTTCTGCTCACGAGCTGGGCGGCGAGCGCGGTACCACATTTATGTTGCCAGGTTTCCCGTGGATGCTGGCTAGACCAGATACGTCCGGCGGACGCAAGCCTTTGAAACTCATTTGTAACTCGCTGCGTTTCGGCTCACGAGCTGGGCGGCGAGCGATGCCACATTTGCGTGGCCAGGTTTCCCGTGGACGCTGGCTAGACCAGATACGTCCGGCGGACGCAAGCCTTTGAAAACCACTTGTAACTCGCTGCATTCCGGCTCACGACCTGGGTGGCGAGCGCGGTACCACATTTGCGTGGCCAGGTTTCCCGTGGACGCTGGCTAGACCACATACGTCCGGCGGACGCAAGCCTTTGAAACCCATTTGTAACTCCCTGCCTTTCGACTCACGAGCTGGGCGGCGAGCGCGGTGCCACATTTGTGTGGCCAGGTTTCCGTGGACGCTGGCTAGACCAGATATGTCCGGCGGACGCAAGCCTTTGAAACCCATTTGTAACTCGCTGCCTTTCGGCTCACGAGCTGGGCGGCGAGCGCGGTACCACATTTATGTGGCCAGGTTTCCCGTGGACGCTGGCTAGACCAGATACGTCCAGTGGACACAAGCCTTTGAGACTCATTTGTAACTCGCTGCCTTTCGGCTTACGAGCAGGGCGGCGAGCGCGGTGCCACATTTGTGTGGCCAGGTTTCCCGTGGACGCTGGCTAGACCAGATACGTCCGGCGGACGCAAGCCTTTGAAACCCATTTGTAACTCGCTGCCTTTCAGCTCACGAGCTGGGTGGCGAGCGCGGTACCACATTTGTGTGGCCAGGTTTCCCGTGGACGCTGGCTAGACCAGATACGTCCGGCGGACGCAAGCCTTTGAAACCGATTTGTAACTCGCTGCCTCCCGGCTCACGACCTGGGTCGCGAGCGCGGTACCACATTTGTGTGGCTAGGTTTCCCGTGGACGCTGGCTAGACCAGATACGTCCGGCGGACGTAAGCCTTTGGAACCCATTTGTAAGTCGCTGCCTTTCGGCTCACGAGCTGGGCGGCGAGCGCGGTGCCACATTTGTGTGGCCAGGTTTCCCGTGGACGCTGGCTAGACCAGATATGTCCGGCGGACGCAAGCCTTTGAAACAGAATTGTAACTCGCTGGCTTTCGGCACACGATCTGGGCGGTGAGCACGGTACCACATTTGTGTGGCCAGGTTTCCCGTGAACGCTGGCTAGACCAGATATGTCCGGCGGACGCAAGCCTTTGAAACAGAATTGTAACTCGCTGCCTTTCGGCACACGATCTGGGCGGTGAGCGCGGTACCACATTTGTGTGGCCAGGTTTCCCGTGGACGCTGGCTAGACCAGATACGTCCGGCGGACGCAAGCCTTTGAGACTCATTTGTAACTCGCTGCCTTTCGGCTCACGAGCAGGGCGGCGAGCGCGGTGCCACATTTGTGTGGCCAGGTTTCCCGTGGACGCTGGCTAGACCAGATACGTCCGGCGGACGCAAGCCTTTGAAACCCATTTGTAACTCGCTGCCTTTCGGCTCACGAGCTGGGTGGCGAGCGCGGTACCACATTTGCGTGGCCAGGTTTCCCGTGGACGCTGGCTAGACCAGATACGTCCGGCGGACGCAAGCCTTTGAAACCCATTTGTAACTCCCTGCCTTTCGACTCACGAGCTGGGCGGCGAGCGCGGTGCCACATTTGTGTGGCCAGGTTTCCGTGGACGCTGGCTAGACCAGATATGTCCGGCGGACGCAAGCCTTTGAAACCCATTTGTAACTCGCTGCCTTTCGGCTCACGAGCTGGGCGGCGAGCGCGGTACCACATTTATGTGGCCAGGTTTCCCGTGGACGCTGGCTAGACCAGATACGTCCGCCGGACGCAAGCCTTTGAAACTCATTTGTAAGTCGCTGCCTTTCAGCTCACGAGCTGGGCGGCGAGCGCGGTGCCACATTTGTGTGGCCAGGTTTCCCGTGGACGCTGGCTAGACCAGATATGTCTGGCGGACGCAAGTCTTTGAAACAGAATTGTAACTCGCTGCCTTTCGGCACACGATCTGGGCGGTGAGCGCGGTACCACATTTGTGTGGCCAGGTTTCCCGTGGACGCTGGCTAGACCAGATACGTCCGGCGGACGCAAGCCTTTGAAACCCATTTGTAACTCGCTGCCTTTCGGCTCACGAGCTGGGTGGCGAGCGCGGTACCACATTTGCGTGGTCAGGTTTCCCGTGGACGCTGGCTAGACCAGATACGTCCGGCGGACGCAAGCCTTTGAAACCCATTTGTAACTCCCTGTATTTCGACTCACGAGCTGGGCGGCGAGCGTGGTGCCACATTTGTGTGGCCAGGTTTCCCGTAGAAGTTGGCTAGACCAGATACGTCCGGCGGACGCAAGCCTTTGAAACCCATTTGTAACTCGTTGCCTTTCGGCTCGCGAGCTGGGCGGCGAGCGCGGTGCCACATTTGTGTGGCTAGATTTCCCGTGGACGCTGGCTAGACCAGATACGTCCGGCGGATGCAAGCCTTTGAAACCCATTTGTAACTCGCTGCCTTTCGACTCACGAGCTGGGCGGCGAGCGCTGCGACATTTGCGTGGCAAGGTTTCCCGTGGACGCTGGCTAGACCAGATATGTCCGGCGGACGCAAGCCTTTGAAACAGAATTGTAACTCGCTGGCTTTTAGCACACGATCTAGGCGGTGAGCGCGGTACCACATTTGTGTGGCCAGGTTTCCCGTGGACGCTGGCTAGACCAGATATGTCCGGCGGACGCAAGCCTTTGAAACAGAATTGTAACTCGCTGCCTTTCGGCACACGATCTGGGCGGTGAGCGCGGTACCACATTTGTGTGGCCAGGTTTCCCGTGGACGCTGGCTAGACCAGATACATCCGGCGGACGCAAGCCTTTGAGACTCATTTGTAACTCGCTGCCTTTCGGCTCACGGGCAGGGCGGCGAGCGCGGTGCCACATTTGTGTGGCCAGGTTTCCCGTGGACGCTGGCTAGACCAGATACGTCCGGCGGACGCAAGCCTTTGAAACCCATTTGTAACTCGCTGCCTTTCGGCTCACGAGCTGGGTGGCGAGCGCGGTACCACATTTGCGTGGCCAGGTTTCCCGTGGACGCTTGCTAGACCAGATACGTCCGGCGGATGCAAGCCTTTGAAACCCATTTGTAACTCCCTTCCTTTCGACTCACGAGCTGGGCGGCGAGCGCGGTGCCACATTTATGTGGCCAGGTTTCCGTGGACGCTGGCTAGACCAGATATGTCCGGCGGACGCAAGCCTTTGAAACCCATTTGTAACTCGCTGCCTTTCTGCTCACGAGCTGGGCGGCGAGCGCGGTACCACATTTATGTTGCCAGGTTTCCCGTGGACGCTGGCTAGACCAGATACGTCCGGCGGACGCAAGCCTTTGAAACTCATTTGTAACTCGCTGCGTTTCGGCTCACGAGCTGGGCGGCGAGCGATGCCACATTTGCGTGGCCAGGTTTCCCGTGGACGCTGGCTAGACCAGCTACGTCCGGCGGACGCAAGCCTTTGAAAACCACTTGTAACTCGCTGCATTCCGGCTCACGACCTGGGTGGCGAGCGCGGTACCACATTTGCGTGGCCAGGTTTCCCGTGGACGCTGGCTAGACCACATACGTCCGGCGGACGCAAGCCTTTGAAACCCATTTGTAACTCCCTGCCTTTCGACTCACGAGCTGGGCGGCGAGCGCGGTGCCACATTTGTGTGGCCAGGTTTCCGTGGACGCTGGCTAGACCAGATATGTCCGGCGGACGCAAGCCTTTGAAACCCATTTGTAACTCGCTGCCTTTCGGCTCACGAGCTGGGCGGCGAGCGCGGTACCACATTTATGTGGCCAGGTTTCCCGTGGACGCTGGCTAGACCAGATACGTCCGCCGGACGCAAGCCTTTGAAACTCATTTGTAAGTCGCTGCCTTTCAGCTCACGAGCTGGGCGGCGAGCGCGGTGCCACATTTGTGTGGCCAGGTTTCCCGTGGACGCTGGCTAGACCAGATATGTCTGGCGGACGCAAGTCTTTGAAACAGAATTGTAACTCGCTGCCTTTCGGCACACGATCTGGGCGGTGAGCGCGGTACCACATTTGTGTGGCCAGGTTTCCCGTGGACGCTGGCTAGACCAGATACGTCCGGCGGACGCAAGCCTTTGAAACCCATTTGTAACTCGCTGCCTTTCGGCTCACGAGCTGGGTGGCGAGCGCGGTACCACATTTGCGTGGTCAGGTTTCCCGTGGACGCTGGCTAGACCAGATACGTCCGGCGGACGCAAGCCTTTGAAACCCATTTGTAACTCCCTGTATTTCGACTCACGAGCTGGGCGGCGAGCGTGGTGCCACATTTGTGTGGCCAGGTTTCCCGTAGAAGTTGGCTAGACCAGATACGTCCGGCGGACGCAAGCCTTTGAAACCCATTTGTAACTCGTTGCCTTTCGGCTCGCGAGCTGGGCGGCGAGCGCGGTGCCACATTTGTGTGGCTAGATTTCCCGTGGACGCTGGCTAGACCAGATACGTCCGGCGGATGCAAGCCTTTGAAACCCATTTGTAACTCGCTGCCTTTCGACTCACGAGCTGGGCGGCGAGCGCTGCGACATTTGCGTGGCAAGGTTTCCCGTGGACGCTGGCTAGACCAGATATGTCCGGCGGACGCAAGCCTTTGAAACAGAATTGTAACTCGCTGGCTTTTAGCACACGATCTAGGCGGTGAGCGCGGTACCACATTTGTGTGGCCAGGTTTCCCGTGGACGCTGGCTAGACCAGATATGTCCGGCGGACGCAAGCCTTTGAAACAGAATTGTAACTCGCTGCCTTTCGGCACACGATCTGGGCGGTGAGCGCGGTACCACATTTGTGTGGCCAGGTTTCCCGTGGACGCTGGCTAGACCAGATACATCCGGCGGACGCAAGCCTTTGAGACTCATTTGTAACTCGCTGCCTTTCGGCTCACGGGCAGGGCGGCGAGCGCGGTGCCACATTTGTGTGGCCAGGTTTCCCGTGGACGCTGGCTAGACCAGATACGTCCGGCGGACGCAAGCCTTTGAAACCCATTTGTAACTCGCTGCCTTTCGGCTCACGAGCTGGGTGGCGAGCGCGGTACCACATTTGCGTGGCCAGGTTTCCCGTGGACGCTTGCTAGACCAGATACGTCCGGCGGATGCAAGCCTTTGAAACCCATTTGTAACTCCCTTCCTTTCGACTCACGAGCTGGGCGGCGAGCGCGGTGCCACATTTATGTGGCCAGGTTTCCGTGGACGCTGGCTAGACCAGATATGTCCGGCGGACGCAAGCCTTTGAAACCCATTTGTAACTCGCTGCCTTTCTGCTCACGAGCTGGGCGGCGAGCGCGGTACCACATTTATGTTGCCAGGTTTCCCGTGGACGCTGGCTAGACCAGATACGTCCGGCGGACGCAAGCCTTTGAAACTCATTTGTAACTCGCTGCGTTTCGGCTCACGAGCTGGGCGGCGAGCGATGCCACATTTGCGTGGCCAGGTTTCCCGTGGACGCTGGCTAGACCAGCTACGTCCGGCGGACGCAAGCCTTTGAAAACCACTTGTAACTCGCTGCATTCCGGCTCACGACCTGGGTGGCGAGCGCGGTACCACATTTGCGTGGCCAGGTTTCCCGTGGACGCTGGCTAGACCACATACGTCCGGCGGACGCAAGCCTTTGAAACCCATTTGTAACTCCCTGCCTTTCGACTCACGAGCTGGGCGGCGAGCGCGGTGCCACATTTGTGTGGCCAGGTTTCCGTGGACGCTGGCTAGACCAGATATGTCCGGCGGACGCAAGCCTTTGAAACCCATTTGTAACTCGCTGCCTTTCGGCTCACGAGCTGGGCGGCGAGCGCGGTACCACATTTATGTGGCCAGGTTTCCCGTGGACGCTGGCTAGACCAGATACGTCCAGTGGACACAAGCCTTTGAGACTCATTTGTAACTCGCTGCCTTTCGGCTCACGAGCAGGGCGGCGAGCGCGGTGCCACATTTGTGTGGCCAGCTTTCCCGTGGACGCTGGCTAGACCAGATACGTCCGGCGGACGCAAGCCTTTGAAACCCATTTGTAACTTGCTGCCTTTCAGCTCACGAGCTGGGTGGCGAGCGCGGTACCACATTTGTGTGGCCAGGTTTCCCGTGGACGCTGGCTAGACCAGATACGTCCGGCGGACGCAAGCCTTTGAAACCGATTTGTAACTCGCTGCCTCCCGGCTCACGACCTGGGTCGCGAGCGCGGTACCACATTTGTGTGGCTAGGTTTCCCGTGGACGCTGGCTAGACCAGATACGTCCGGCGGACGTAAGCCTTTGGAACCCATTTGTAAGTCGCTGCCTTTCGGCTCACGAGCTGGGCGGCGAGCGCGGTGCCACATTTGTGTGGCCAGGTTTCCCGTGGACGCTGGCTAGACCAGATATGTCCGGCGGACGCAAGCCTTTGAAACAGAATTGTAACTAGCTGGCTTTCGGCACACGATCTGGGCGGTGAGCACGGTACCACATTTGTGTGGCCAGGTTTCCCGTGGACGCTGGCTAGACCAGATATGTCCGGCGGACGCAAGCCTTTGAAACAGAATTGTAACTCGCTGCCTTTCGGCACACGATCTGGGCGGTGAGCGCGGTACCACATTTGTGTGGCCAGGTTTCCCGTGGACGCTGGCTAGACCAGATACGTCCGGCGGACGCAAGCCTTTGAGACTCATTTGTAACTCGCTGCCTTTCGGCTCACGAGCAGGGCGGCGAGCGCGGTGCCACATTTGTGTGGCCAGGTTTCCCGTGGACGCTGGCTAGACCAGATACGTCCGGCGGACGCAAGCCTTTGAAACCCATTTGTAACTCGCTGCCTTTCGGCTCACGAGCTGGGTGGCGAGCGCGGTACCACATTTGCGTGGCCAGGTTTCCCGTGGACGCTGGCTAGACCAGATACGTCCGGCGGACGCAAGCCTTTGAAACCCATTTGTAACTCCCTGCCTTTCGACTCACGAGCTGGGCGGCGAGCGCGGTGCCACATTTGTGTGGCCAGGTTTCCGTGGACGCTGGCTAGACCAGATATGTCCGGCGGACGCAAGCCTTTGAAACCCATTTGTAACTCGCTGCCTTTCGGCTCACGAGCTGGGCGACGAGCGCGGTACCACATTTATGTGGCCAGGTTTCCCGTGGACGCTGGCTAGACCAGATACGTCCGCCGGACGCAAGCCTTTGAAACTCATTTGTAAGTCGCTGCCTTTCAGCTCACGAGCTGGGCGGCGAGCGCGGTGCCACATTTGTGTGGCCAGGTTTCCCGTGGACGCTGGCTAGACCAGATATGTCTGGCGGACGCAAGTCTTTGAAACAGAATTGTAACTCGCTGCCTTTCGGCACACGATCTGGGCGGTGAGCGCGGTACCACATTTGTGTGGCCAGGTTTCCCGTGGACGCTGGCTAGACCAGATACGTCCGGCGGACGCAAGCCTTTGAAACCCATTTGTAACTCGCTGCCTTTCGGCTCACGAGCTGGGTGGCGAGCGCGGTACCACATTTGCGTGGTCAGGTTTCCCGTGGACGCTGGCTAGACCAGATACGTCCGGCGGACGCAAGCCTTTGAAACCCATTTGTAACTCCCTGTATTTCGACTCACGAGCTGGGCGGCGAGCGTGGTGCCACATTTGTGTGGCCAGGTTTCCCGTAGAAGTTGGCTAGACCAGATACGTCCGGCGGACGCAAGCCTTTTAAACCCATTTGTAACTCGTTGCCTTTCGGCTCGCGAGCTGGGCGGCGAGCGCGGTGCCACATTTGTGTGGCTAGATTTCCCGTGGACGCTGGCTAGACCAGATACGTCCGGCGGATGCAAGCCTTTGAAACCCATTTGTAACTCGCTGCCTTTCGACTCACGAGCTGGGCGGCGAGCGCTGTCACATTTGCGTGGCAAGGTTTCCCGTGGACGCTGGCTAGACCAGATATGTCCGGCGGACGCAAGCCTTTAAAACAGAATTGTAACTCGCTGGATTTCAGCACACGATCTAGGCGGTGAGCGCGGTACCACATTTGTGTGGCCAGGTTTCCCGTGGACGCTGGCTAGACCAGATATGTCCGGCGGACGCAAGCCTTTGAAACAGAATTGTAACTCGCTGCCTTTCGGCACACGATCTGGGCGGTGAGCGCGGTACCACATTTGTGTGGCCAGGTTTCCCGTGGATGCTGGCTAGACCAGATACATCCGGCGGACGCAAGCCTTTGAGACTCATTTGTAACTCGCTGCCTTTCGGCTCACGGGCAGGGCGGCGAGCGCGGTGCCACATTTGTGTGGCCAGGTTTCCCGTGGACGCTGGCTAGACCAGATACGTCCGGCGGACGCAAGCCTTTGAAACCCATTTGTAACTCGCTGCCTTTCGGCTCACGAGCTGGGTGGCGAGCGCGGTACCACATTTGCGTGGCCAGGTTTCCCGTGGACGCTGGCTAGACCAGATACGTGCGGCGGATGCAAGCCTTTGAAACCCATTTGTAACTCCCTGCCTTTCGACTCACGAGCTGGGCGGCGAGCGCGGTGCCACATTTATGTGGCCAGGTTTCCGTGGACGCTGGCTAGACCAGATATGTCCGGCGGACGCAAGCCTTTGAAACCCATTTGTAACTCGCTGCCTTTCTGCTCACGAGCTGGGCGGCGAGCGCGGTACCACATTTATGTGGCCAGGTTTCCCATGGACGCTGGCTAGACCAGATACGTCCGGCGGACGCAAGCCTTTGAAACTCATTTGTAACTCGCTGCGTTTCGGCTCACGAGCTGGGCGGCGAGCGCTGCCACATTTGCGTGGCCAGGTTTCCCGTGGACGCTGGCTAGACCAGATACGTCCGGCGGACGCAAGCCTTTGAAAACCACTTGTAACTCGCTGCATTCCGGCTCACGACCTGGGTGGCGAGCGCGGTACCACATTTGCGTGGCCAGGTTTCCCGTGGACGCTGGCTAGACCACATACGTCCGGCGGACGCAAGCCTTTGAAACCCATTTGTAACTCCCTGCCTTTCGACTCACGAGCTGGGCGGCGAGCGCGGTGCCACATTTGTGTGGCCAGGTTTCCGTGGACGCTGGCTAGACCAGATATGTCCGGCGGACGCAAGCCTTTGAAACCCATTTGTAACTCGCTGCCTTTCGGCTCACGAGCTGGGCGGCGAGCGCGGTACCACATTTATGTGGCCAGGTTTCCCGTGGACGCTGGCTAGACCAGATACGTCCGGCGGACGCAAGCCTTTGAAACTCATTTGTAAGTCGCTGCGTTTCGGCTCACGAGCTGGGCGGCGAGCGCTGCCACATTTGCGTGGCCAGGTTTCCCGTGGACGCTGGCTAGGCCAGATACGTCCGGCGGACGCAAGCCTTTGAAAACCACTTGTAACTCGCTGCATTCCGGCTCACGACCTGGGTGGCGAGCGCGGTACCACATTTGCGTGGCCAGGTTTCCCGTGGACGCTGGCTAGACCACATACGTCCGGCGGACGCAAGCCTTTGAAACCCATTTGTAACTCCCTGCCTTTGGACTCACGAGCTGGGCGGCGAGCGCGGTGCCACATTTGTGTGGCCAGGTTTCCGTGGACGCTGGCTAGACCAGATATGTCCGGCGGACGCAAGCCTTTGAAACCCATTTGTAACTCGCTGCCTTTCGGCTCACGAGCTGGGCGGCGAGCGCGGTACCACATTTATGTGGCCAGGTTTCCCGTGGACGCTGGCTAGACCAGATACGTGCGGCGGACGCAAGCCTTTGAAACTCATTTGTAACTCGCTGCGTTTCGGCTCACGAGCTGGGCGGCGAGCGCTGCCACATTTGCGTGGCCAGGTTTCCCGTGGACGCTGGCTAGACCAGATACGTCCGGCGGACGCAAGCCTTTGAAAACCACTTGTAACTCGCTGCATTCCGGCTCACGACCTGGGTGGCGAGCGCGGTACCACATTTGCGTGGCCAGGTTTCCCGTGGACGCTGGCTAGACCACATACGTCCGGCGGACGCTTTGAAACCCATTTGTAACTCCCTGCCTTTCGACTCACGAGCTGGGCGGCGAGCGCGGTGCCACATTTGTGTGGCCAGGTTTCCGTGGACGCTGTCTAGACCAGATATGTCCGGCGGACGCAAGCCTTTGAAACCCATTTGTAACTCGCTGCCTTTCGGCTCACGAGCTGGGCGGCGAGCGCGGTACCACATTTATGTGGCCAGGTTTCCCGTGGACACTGGCTAGACCAGATACGTCCGGCGGACGCAAGCCTTTGAAACTCATTTGTAACTCGCTGCGTTTCGGCTCACGAGCTGGGCGGCGAGCGCTGCCACATTTGCGTGGCCAGGTTTCCCGTGGACGCTGGCTAGACCACATACGTCCGGCGGACGCAAGCCTTTGAAACCCATTTGTAACTCCCTGCCTTTCGACTCACGAGCTGGGCGGCGAGCGCGGTGCCACATTTGTGTGGCCAGGTTTCCGTGGACGCTGGCTAGACCAGATATGTCCGGCGGACGCAAGCCTTTGAAACCCATTTGTAACTCGCTGCCTTTCGGCTCACGAGCTGGGCGGCGAGCGCGGTACCACATTTATGTGGCCAGGTTTCCCGTGGACGCTGGCTAGACCAGATACGTCCGGCGGACGCAAGCCTTTGAAACTCATTTGTAACTCGCTGCCTTTCGGCTCACGAGCTGGGCGGCGAGCGCTGCCACATTTGCGTGGCCAGGTTTGCCGTGGACGCTGGCTAGACCAGATACGTCCGGCGGACGCAAGCCTTTGAAACCCATTTGTAACTCGCTGCCTTTCGGCTCACGAGCTGGGCGGCGAGCGCGGTACCACATTTGTGTGGCCAGGTTTCCCGTGGACGCTGGCTAGACTAGATACGTCTGGCGGACGCAAGCCTTTGAAACCCATTTGTAACTCGCTGCCTTCCGGCTCATGAGCTGGGTGGCGAGCGCGGTACCACATTTGTGTGGCTAGGTTTCCCGTGGACGCTGGCTAGACCAGATACGTCCGGCGGACCCAAGCCTTTGGAACCCATTTGTAACTTGCTGCCTTTAGGCTCACGAGCTGGGCGGCGAGCGCGGTGCCACATTTGTGTGGCCAGGTTTCCCGTGGACGCTGGCTAGACCAGATACGTCCGGCGGACGCAAGCCTTTGAAACCCATTTGTAACTCGCTGCCTTCCGTCTCACGACCTGGGTTGCGAGCGCGGTACCACATATGCGTGGCCAGGTTTGCCGTGGACACTGGCTAGACCAGATACGTCCGGCGGACGCAAGCCTTTGAAACCCATTTGTAACTCCCTGCCTTTCGACTCACGAGCTGGGCGGCGAGCGCGGTGCCACATTTGTGTGGCCAGGTTTCCGTGGACGCTGGCTAGACCAGATATGTCCGGCGGACGCAAGCCTTTGAAACCCATTTGTAACTCGCTGCCTTTCGGCTCACGAGCTGGGCGGCGAGCGCGGTACCACATTTATGTGGCCAGGTTTCCCGTGGACGCTGGCTAGACCAGATACGTCCGGCGGACGCAAGCCTTTGAAACTCATTTGTAACTCGCTGCGTTTCGGCTCACGAGCTGGGCGGCGAGCGCTGCCACATTTGCGTGGCAGGTTTCCCGTGGACGCTGGCTAGACCAGATACGTCCGGCGGACGCAAGCCTTTGAAAACCACTTGTAAATCGCTGCATTCCGGCTCACGACCTGGGTGGCGAGCGCGGTACCACATTTGCGTGGCCAGGTTTCCCGTGGACGCTGGCTAGACCACATACGTCCGGCGGACGCAAGCCTTTGAAACCCATTTGTAACTCCCTGCCTTTCGACTCACGAGCTGGGCGGCGAGCGCGGTGCCACATTTGTGTGGCCAGGTTTCTGTGGACGCTGGCTAGACCAGATATGTCCGGCGGACGCAAGCCTTTGAAACCCATTTGTAACTCGCTGCCTTTCGGCTCACGAGCTGGGCGGCGAGCGCGGTACCACATTTATGTGGCCAGGTTTCCCGTGGACGCTGGCTAGACCAGATACGTCCGGCGGACGCAAGCCTTTGAAACTCATTTGTAACTCGCTGCCTTTCGGCTCACAAGCTGGGCGGCGAGCGCTGCCACATTTGCGTGGCCAGGTTTGCCGTGAACGCTGGCTAGACCAGATACGTCCGGCGGACGCAAGCCTTTGAAACCCATTTGTAACTCGCTGCCTTCCGGCTCACGACCTGGGTTGCGAGCGCGGTACCACATTTGTGTGGCTAGAATTCCCGTGGACGCTGGCTAGACCAGATACGTCCGGCGGACGCAAGCCTTTGGAACCCATTTGTAAGTCGCTGCCGTTTGGCTCACGAGCTGGGCGGTGAGCGCGGTGCCACATTTGTGTGGCCAGGTTTCCCATGGACGCTGGCTAGACCAGATACGTCCGGCGGACGCAAGCCTTTGAAACCCATTTGTAACTCGCTGCCTTTCGGCTCACGAGCTGGGTGGCGAGCGCGGTACCACATATGCGTGACAAGGTTTGCCGTGGACACTGGCTAGACCAGATACGTCCGGCGGACGCAAGCCTTTGAAACCCATTTGTAACTCCCTGCCTTTCGACTCACGAGCTGGGCGGCGAGCGCGGTGCCACATTTGTGTGGCCAGGTTTCCGTGGACGCTGGCTAGACCAGATATGTCCGGCGGACGCAAGCCTTTGAAACCCATTTGTAACTCGCTGCCTTTCGGCTCACGAGCTGGGCGGCGAGCGCGGTACCACATTTATGTGGCCAGGTTTCCCGTGGACGCTGGCTAGACCAGATACGTCCGGCGGACGCAAGCCTTTGAAACTCATTTGTAACTCGCTGCGTTTCGGCTCACGAGCTGGGCGGCGAGCGCTGCCACATTTGCTTGGCCAGGTTTCCCGTGGACGCTGGCTAGACCAGATACGTCCGGCGGACGCAAGCCTTTGAAAACCACTTGTAACTCGCTGCATTCCGGCTCACGACCTGGGTGGCGAGCGCGGTACCACATTTGCGTGGCCAGGTTTCCCGTGGACGCTGGCTAGACCACATACGTCCGGCGGACGCAAGCCTTTGAAACCCATTTGTAACTCCCTGCCTTTCGACTCACGAGCTGGGCGGCGAGCGCGGTGCCACATTTGTGTGGCCAGGTTTCCGTGGACGCTGGCTAGACCAGATATGTCCGGCGGACGCAAGCCTTTGAAACCCATTTGTAACTCGCTGCCTTTCGGCTCACGAGCTGGGCGGCGAGCGCGGTACCACATTTACGTGGCCAGGTTTCCCGTGGACGCTGGCTAGACCAGATACGTCCGGCGGACGCAAGCCTTTGAAACTCATTTGTAACTCGCTGCCTTTCGGCTCACGAGCTGGGCGGCGAGCGCTGCCACATTTGCGTGGCCAGGTTTCCCGTGGACGCTGGCTAGACCAGATACGTCCGGCGGACGCAAGCCTTTGAAAACCACTTGTAACTCGCTGCATTACGGCTCACGACCTGGGTGGCGAGCGCGGTACCACATTTGCGTGGCCAGGTTTCCCGTGGACGCTGGCTAGACCACATACGTCCGGCGGACGCAAGCCTTTGAAACCCATTTGTAACTCCCTGCCTTTCGACTCACGAGCTGGGCGGCGAGCGCGGTGCCACATTTGTGTGGCTAGGTTTCCGTGGACGCTGGCTAGACCAGATATGTCCGGCGGACGCAAGCCTTTGAAACCCATTTGTAACTCGCTGCCTTCCGGCTCATGAGCTGGGTGGCGAGCGCGGTACCACATTTGTGTGGCTAGGTTTCCCGTGGACGCTGGCTAGACCAGATACGTCCGGCGGACCCAAGCCTTTGGAACCCATTTGTAACTTGCTGCCTTTAGGCTCACGAGCTGGGCGGCGAGCGCGGTGCCACATTTGTGTGGCCAGGTTTCCCGTGGACGCTGGTTAGACCAGATATGTCCGGCGGACGCAAGCCTTTGAAACCCATTTGTAACTCGTTGCCTTTCGGCTCACGAGCTGGGCGGCGAGCGCGGTACCACATTTGTGTGGCCAGGTTTCCCGTGGATGCTGGCTAGACCAGATACGTCCGACGGACGCAAGCCTTTGACACCCATTTGTAACTCGCTGCCTTTCGGCTCACGAGCTGGGCAGCGAGCGCGGTACCACATTTGTGTGGCCAGGGTTCCCGTGGACGCTGGCTAGACCAGATACGTCCGACAGATGCAAGCCTTTGAAACCCATTTGTAACTCGCTGCCTTTCGGCTCACGAGCTGGGCGGCGAGCGCTGCCACATTTGCGTGGCCAGGTTTCCCATGGACGCTGGCTAGACCAGATACGTCCGGCGGACGCAAGCCTTTGAAACCCATTTGTAACTCGCTGCCTTTCGGCTCACGAGCTGGGCGGCGAGCGCGGTACCACATTTGTGTGGCCAGGTTTCCCGTGGACGCTGGCTAGACTAGATACGTCTGGCGGACGCAAGCCTTTGAAACCCATTTGTAACTCGCTGCCTTCCGGCTCATGAGCTGGGTGGCGAGCGCGGTACCACATTTGTGTGGCTAGGTTTCCCGTGGACGCTGGCTAGACCAGATACGTCCGGCGGACCCAAGCCTTTGGAACCCATTTGTAACTTGCTGCCTTTAGGCTCACGAGCTGGGCGGCGAGCGCGGTGCCACATTTGTGTGGCCAGGTTTCCCGTGGACGCTGGCTACACCAGATACGTCCGGCGGACGCAAGCCTTTGAAACCCATTTGTAACTCGCTGCCTTCCGTCTCACGA
Organism: Urtica dioica subsp. dioica; assembly: GCF_054948205.1. Classification (NCBI taxonomy): domain Eukaryota; kingdom Viridiplantae; phylum Streptophyta; class Magnoliopsida; order Rosales; family Urticaceae; genus Urtica; species Urtica dioica. The sequence continues at coordinate 29,701,515 of NC_142756.1, read as the reverse complement.
CCTGGGTTGCGAGCGCAGTACCACATTTGTGTGGCTAGAATTCCCGTGGACGCAGGCTAGACCAGATACGTCCGGCGGATGCAAGCCTTTGGAACCCATTTGTAAGTCGCTGCCGTTTGGCTCACGAGCTGGGCGGTGAGCGCGGTGCCACATTTGTGTGGCCAGGTTTCCCATGGACGCTGGCTAGACCAGATACGTCCGGCGGACGCAAGCCTTTGAAACCCATTTGTAACTCGCTGCCTTTCGGCTCACGAGCTGGGTGGCGAGCGCGGTACCACATATGCGTGGCCAGGTTTGCCGTGGACACTGGCTAGACCAGATACGTCCGGCGGACGCAAGCCTTTGAAACCCATTTGTAACTCCCTGCCTTTCGACTCACGAGCTGGGCGGCGAGCGCGGTGCCACATTTGTGTGGCCAGGTTTCCGTGGACGCTGGCTAGACCAGATATGTCCAGCGGACGCAAGCCTTTGAAACCCATTTGTAACTCCCTGCCTTTCGGCTCACGAGCTGGGCGGCGAGCGCGGTACCACATTTATGTGGCCAGGTTTCCCGTGGACGCTGGCTAGACCAGATACGTCCGGCGGACGCAAGCCTTTGAAACTCATTTGTAACTCGCTGCGTTTCGGCTCACGAGCTGGGCGGCGAGCGCTGCCACATTTGCGTGGCAGGTTTCCCGTGGACGCTGGCTAGACCAGATACGTCCGGCGGACGCAAGCCTTTGAAAACCACTTGTAACTCGCTGCATTCCGGCTCACGACCTGGGTGGCGAGCGCGGTACCACATTTGCGTGGCCAGGTTTCCCGTGGACGCTGGCTAGACCACATACGTCCGGCGGACGCAAGCCTTTGAAACCCATTTGTAACTCCCTGCCTTTCGACTCACGAGCTGGGCGGCGAGCGCGGTGCCACATTTGTGTGGCCAGGTTTCTGTGGACGCTGGCTAGACCAGATATGTCCGGCGGACGCAAGCCTTTGAAACCCATTTGTAACTCGCTGCCTTTCGGCTCACGAGCTGGGCGGCGAGCGCGGTACCACATTTATGTGGCCAGGTTTCCCGTGGACGCTGGCTAGACCAGATACGTCCGGCGGACGCAAGCCTTTGAAACTCATTTGTAACTCGCTGCCTTTCGGCTCACAAGCTGGGCGGCGAGCGCTGCCACATTTGCGTGGCCAGGTTTGCCGTGAACGCTGGCTAGACCAGATACGTCCGGCGGACGCAAGCCTTTGAAACCCATTTGTAACTCGCTGCCTTCCGGCTCACGACCTGGGTTGCGAGCGCGGTACCACATTTGTGTGGCTAGAATTCCCGTGGACGCTGGCTAGACCAGATACGTCCGGCGGACGCAAGCCTTTGGAACCCATTTGTAAGTCGCTGCCGTTTGGCTCACGAGCTGGGCGGTGAGCGCGGTGCCACATTTGTGTGGCCAGGTTTCCCATGGACGCTGGCTAGACCAGATACGTCCGGCGGACGCAAGCCTTTGAAACCCATTTGTAACTCGCTGCCTTTCGGCTCACGAGCTGGGTGGCGAGCGCGGTACCACATATGCGTGACAAGGTTTGCCGTGGACACTGGCTAGACCAGATACGTCCGGCGGACGCAAGCCTTTGAAACCCATTTGTAACTCCCTGCCTTTCGACTCACGAGCTGGGCGGCGAGCGCGGTGCCACATTTGTGTGGCCAGGTTTCCGTGGACGCTGGCTAGACCAGATATGTCCGGCGGACGCAAGCCTTTGAAACCCATTTGTAACTCGCTGCCTTTCGGCTCACGAGCTGGGCGGCGAGCGCGGTACCACATTTATGTGGCCAGGTTTCCCGTGGACGCTGGCTAGACCAGATACGTCCGGCGGACGCAAGCCTTTGAAACTCATTTGTAACTCGCTGCGTTTCGGCTCACGAGCTGGGCGGCGAGCGCTGCCACATTTGCTTGGCCAGGTTTCCCGTGGACGCTGGCTAGACCAGATACGTCCGGCGGACGCAAGCCTTTGAAAACCACTTGTAACTCGCTGCATTCCGGCTCACGACCTGGGTGGCGAGCGCGGTACCACATTTGCGTGGCCAGGTTTCCCGTGGACGCTGGCTAGACCACATACGTCCGGCGGACGCAAGCCTTTGAAACCCATTTGTAACTCCCTGCCTTTCGACTCACGAGCTGGGCGGCGAGCGCGGTGCCACATTTGTGTGGCCAGGTTTCCGTGGACGCTGGCTAGACCAGATATGTCCGGCGGACGCAAGCCTTTGAAACCCATTTGTAACTCGCTGCCTTTCGGCTCACGAGCTGGGCGGCGAGCGCGGTACCACATTTACGTGGCCAGGTTTCCCGTGGACGCTGGCTAGACCAGATACGTCCGGCGGACGCAAGCCTTTGAAACTCATTTGTAACTCGCTGCCTTTCGGCTCACGAGCTGGGCGGCGAGCGCTGCCACATTTGCGTGGCCAGGTTTCCCGTGGACGCTGGCTAGACCAGATACGTCCGGCGGACGCAAGCCTTTGAAAACCACTTGTAACTCGCTGCATTACGGCTCACGACCTGGGTGGCGAGCGCGGTACCACATTTGCGTGGCCAGGTTTCCCGTGGACGCTGGCTAGACCACATACGTCCGGCGGACGCAAGCCTTTGAAACCCATTTGTAACTCCCTGCCTTTCGACTCACGAGCTGGGCGGCGAGCGCGGTGCCACATTTGTGTGGCTAGGTTTCCGTGGACGCTGGCTAGACCAGATATGTCCGGCGGACGCAAGCCTTTGAAACCCATTTGTAACTCGCTGCCTTCCGGCTCATGAGCTGGGTGGCGAGCGCGGTACCACATTTGTGTGGCTAGGTTTCCCGTGGACGCTGGCTAGACCAGATACGTCCGGCGGACCCAAGCCTTTGGAACCCATTTGTAACTTGCTGCCTTTAGGCTCACGAGCTGGGCGGCGAGCGCGGTGCCACATTTGTGTGGCCAGGTTTCCCGTGGACGCTGGTTAGACCAGATATGTCCGGCGGACGCAAGCCTTTGAAACCCATTTGTAACTCGTTGCCTTTCGGCTCACGAGCTGGGCGGCGAGCGCGGTACCACATTTGTGTGGCCAGGTTTCCCGTGGATGCTGGCTAGACCAGATACGTCCGACGGACGCAAGCCTTTGACACCCATTTGTAACTCGCTGCCTTTCGGCTCACGAGCTGGGCAGCGAGCGCGGTACCACATTTGTGTGGCCAGGGTTCCCGTGGACGCTGGCTAGACCAGATACGTCCGACAGATGCAAGCCTTTGAAACCCATTTGTAACTCGCTGCCTTTCGGCTCACGAGCTGGGCGGCGAGCGCTGCCACATTTGCGTGGCCAGGTTTCCCATGGACGCTGGCTAGACCAGATACGTCCGGCGGACGCAAGCCTTTGAAACCCATTTGTAACTCGCTGCCTTTCGGCTCACGAGCTGGGCGGCGAGCGCGGTACCACATTTGTGTGGCCAGGTTTCCCGTGGACGCTGGCTAGACTAGATACGTCTGGCGGACGCAAGCCTTTGAAACCCATTTGTAACTCGCTGCCTTCCGGCTCATGAGCTGGGTGGCGAGCGCGGTACCACATTTGTGTGGCTAGGTTTCCCGTGGACGCTGGCTAGACCAGATACGTCCGGCGGACCCAAGCCTTTGGAACCCATTTGTAACTTGCTGCCTTTAGGCTCACGAGCTGGGCGGCGAGCGCGGTGCCACATTTGTGTGGCCAGGTTTCCCGTGGACGCTGGCTACACCAGATACGTCCGGCGGACGCAAGCCTTTGAAACCCATTTGTAACTCGCTGCCTTCCGTCTCACGACCTGGGTTGCGAGCGCAGTACCACATTTGTGTGGCTAGAATTCCCGTGGACGCAGGCTAGACCAGATACGTCCGGCGGATGCAAGCCTTTGGAACCCATTTGTAAGTCGCTGCCGTTTGGCTCACGAGCTGGGCGGTGAGCGCGGTGCCACATTTGTGTGGCCAGGTTTCCCATGGACGCTGGCTAGACCAGATACGTCCGGCGGACGCAAGCCTTTGAAACCCATTTGTAACTCGCTGCCTTTCGGCTCACGAGCTGGGTGGCGAGCGCGGTACCACATATGCGTGGCCAGGTTTGCCGTGGACACTGGCTAGACCAGATACGTCCGGCGGACGCAAGCCTTTGAAACCCATTTGTAACTCCCTGCCTTTCGACTCACGAGCTGGGCGGCGAGCGCGGTGCCACATTTGTGTGGCCAGGTTTCCGTGGACGCTGGCTAGACCAGATATGTCCAGCGGACGCAAGCCTTTGAAACCCATTTGTAACTCGCTGCCTTTCGGCTCACGAGCTGGGCGGCGAGCGCGGTACCACATTTATGTGGCCAGGTTTCCCGTGGACGCTGGCTAGACCAGATACGTCCGGCGGACGCAAGCCTTTGAAACTCATTTGTAACTCGCTGCGTTTCGGCTCACGAGCTGGGCGGCGAGCGCTGCCACATTTGCGTGGCAGGTTTCCCGTGGACGCTGGCTAGACCAGATACGTCCGGCGGACGCAAGCCTTTGAAAACCACTTGTAACTCGCTGCATTCCGGCTCACGACCTGGGTGGCGAGCGCGGTACCACATTTGCGTGGCCAGGTTTCCCGTGGACGCTGGCTAGACCACATACGTCCGGCGGACGCAAGCCTTTGAAACCCATTTGTAACTCCCTGCCTTTCGACTCACGAGCTGGGCGGCGAGCACGGTGCCACATTTGTGTGGCCAGGTTTCTGTGGACGCTGGCTAGACCAGATATGTCCGGCGGACGCAAGCCTTTGAAACCCATTTGTAACTCGCTGCCTTTCGGCTCACGAGCTGGGCGGCGAGCGCGGTACCACATTTATGTGGCCAGGTTTCCCGTGGACGCTGGCTAGACCAGATACGTCCGGCGGACGCAAGCCTTTGAAACTCATTTGTAACTCGCTGCCTTTCGGCTCACAAGCTGGGCGGCGAGCGCTGCCACATTTGCGTGGCCAGGTTTGCCGTGAACGCTGGCTAGACCAGATACGTCCGGCGGACGCAAGCCTTTGAAACCCATTTGTAACTCGCTGCCTTCCGGCTCACGACCTGGGTTGCGAGCGCGGTACCACATTTGTGTGGCTAGAATTCCCGTGGACGCTGGCTAGACCAGATACGTCCAGCGGACGCAAGCCTTTGGAACCCATTTGTAAGTCGCTGCCGTTTGGCTCACGAGCTGGGCGGTGAGCGCGGTGCCACATTTGTGTGGCCAGGTTTCCCATGGACGCTGGCTAGACCAGATACGTCCGGCGGACGCAAGCCTTTGAAACCCATTTGTAACTCGCTGCCTTTCGGCTCACGAGCTGGGTGGCGAGCGCGGTACCACATATGCGTGACAAGGTTTGCCGTGGACACTGGCTAGACCAGATACGTCCGGCGGACGCAAGCCTTTGAAACCCATTTGTAACTCCCTGCCTTTCGACTCACGAGCTGGGCGGCGAGCGCGGTGCCACATTTGTGTGGCCAGGTTTCCGTGGACGCTGGCTAGACCAGATATGTCCGGCGGACGCAAGCCTTTGAAACCCATTTGTAACTCGCTGCCTTTCGGCTCACGAGCTGGGCGGCGAGCGCGGTACCACATTTATGTGGCCAGGTTTCCCGTGGACGCTGGCTAGACCAGATACGTCCGGCGGACGCAAGCCTTTGAAACTCATTTGTAACTCGCTGCGTTTCGGCTCACGAGCTGGGCGGCGAGCGCTGCCACATTTGCTTGGCCAGGTTTCCCGTGGACGCTGGCTAGACCAGATACGTCCGGCGGACGCAAGCCTTTGAAAACCACTTGTAACTCGCTGCATTCCGGCTCACGACCTGGGTGGCGAGCGCGGTACCACATTTGCGTGGCCAGGTTTCCCGTGGACGCTGGCTAGACCACATACGTCCGGCGGACGCAAGCCTTTGAAACCCATTTGTAACTCCCTGCCTTTCGACTCACGAGCTGGGCGGCGAGCGCGGTGCCACATTTGTGTGGCCAGGTTTCCGTGGACGCTGGCTAGACCAGATACGTCCGGCGGACGCAAGCCTTTGGAACCCATTTGTAAGTCGCTGCCGTTTGGCTCACGAGCTGGGCGGTGAGCGCGGTGCCACATTTGTGTGGCCAGGTTTCCCATGGACGCTGGCTAGACCAGATACGTCCGGCGGACGCAAGCCTTTGAAACCCATTTGTAACTCGCTGCCTTTCGGCTCACGAGCTGGGTGGCGAGCGCGGTACCACATATGCGTGGCCAGGTTTGCCGTGGACACTGGCTAGACCAGATACGTCCGGCGGACGCAAGCCTTTGAAACCCATTTGTAACTCCCTGCCTTTCGACTCACGAGCTGGGCGGCGAGCGCGGTGCCACATTTGTGTGGCCAGGTTTCCGTGGACGCTGGCTAGACCAGATATGTCCGGCGGACGCAAGCCTTTGAAACCCATTTGTAACTCGCTGCCTTTCGGCTCACGAGCTGGGCGGCGAGCGCGGTACCACATTTATGTGGCCAGGTTTCCCGTGGACGCTGGCTAGACCAGATACGTCCGGCGGACGCAAGCCTTTGAAACTCATTTGTAACTCGCTGCGTTTCGGCTCACGAGCTGGGCGGCGAGCGCTGCCACATTTGCTTGGCCAGGTTTCCCGTGGACGCTGGCTAGACCAGATACGTCCGGCGGACGCAAGCCTTTGAAAACCACTTGTAACTCGCTGCATTCCGGCTCACGACCTGGGTGGCGAGCGCGGTACCACATTTGCGTGGCCAGGTTTCCCGTGGACGCTGGCTAGACCACATACGTCCGGCGGACGCAAGCCTTTGAAACCCATTTGTAACTCCCTGCCTTTCGACTCACGAGCTGGGCGGCGAGCGCGGTGCCACATTTGTATGGCCAGGTTTCCGTGGACGCTGGCTAGACCAGATATGTCCGGCGGACGCAAGCCTTTGAAACCCATTTGTAACTCGCTGCCTTTCGGCTCACGAGCTGGGCGGCGAGCGCGGTACCACATTTATGTGGCCAGGTTTCCCGTGGACGCTGGCTAGACCAGATACGTCCGGCGGACGCAAGCCTTTGAAACTCATTTGTAACTCGCTGCCTTTCGGCTCACGAGCTGGGCGGCGAGCGCTGCCACATTTGCGTGGCCAGGTTTCCCGTGGACGCTGGCTAGACCAGATACGTCCGGCGGACGCAAGCCTTTGAAAACCACTTGTAACTCGCTGCATTCCGGCTCACGACCTGGGTGGCGAGCGCGGTACCACATTTGCGTGGCCAGGTTTCCCGTGGACGCTGGCTAGACCACATACGTCCGGCGGACGCAAGCCTTTGAAACCCATTTGTAACTCCCTGCCTTTCGGCTCACGAGCTGGGCGGCGAGCGCGGTGCCACATTTGTGTGGCCAGGTTTCCGTGGACGCTGGCTAGACCAGATATGTCCGGCGGACGCAAGCCTTTGAAACCCATTTGTAACTCGCTGCCTTCCGGCTCATGAGCTGGGTGGCGAGCGCGGTACCACATTTGTGTGGCTAGGTTTCCCGTGGACGCTGGCTAGACCAGATACGTCCGGCGGACCCAAGCCTTTGGAACCCATTTGTAACTTGCTACCTTTAGGCTCACGAGCTGGGCGGCGAGCGCGGTGCCACATTTGTGTGGCCAGGTTTCCCGTGGACGCTGGTTAGACCAGATATGTCCGGCGGACGCAAGCCTTTGAAACCCATTTGTAACTCGTTGCCTTTCGGCTCACGAGCTGGGCGGCGAGCGCGGTACCACATTTGTGTGGCCAGGTTTCCCGTGGATGCTGGCTAGACCAGATACGTCCGACGGACGCAAGCCTTTGACACCCATTTGTAACTCGCTGCCTTTCGGCTCACGAGCTGGGCAGCGAGCGCGGTACCACATTTGTGTGGCCAGGGTTCCCGTGGACGCTGGCTAGACCAGATACGTCCGACAGATGCAAGCCTTTGAAACCCATTTGTAACTCGCTGCCTTTCGGCTCACGAGCTGGGCGGCGAGCGCTGCCACATTTGCGTGGCCAGGTTTCCCATGGACGCTGGCTAGACCAGATACGTCCGGCGGACGCAAGCCTTTGAAACCCATTTGTAACTTGCTGCCTTTAGGCTCACGAGCTGGGCGGCGAGCGCGGTGCCACATTTGTGTGGCCAGGTTTCCCGTGGAGATGGTTAGACCAGATATGTCCGGCGGACGCAAGCCTTTGAAACCCATTTGTAACTCGTTGCCTTTCGGCTCACGAGCTGGGCGGCGAGCGCGGTACCACATTTGTGTGGCCAGGTTTCCCGTGGATGCTGGCTAGACCAGATACGTCCGACGGACGCAAGCCTTTGACACCCATTTGTAACTCGCTGCCTTTCGTCTCACGAGCTGGGCGGCGAGCGCGGTACCACATTTGTGTGGCCAGGTTTCCCGTGGACGCTGGCTAGACCAGATATGTCCGGCGGACGCAAGCCTTTGAAACCCATTTGTAACTCGCTGCCTTTCGGCTCAAGAGCTGGGCGGCGAGCGTGGTGCCACATTTGTGTGGCCAGGTTTCCCGTAGAAGTTGGCTAGACCAGATACGTCCGGCGGACGCAAGCCTTTGAAACCCATTTGTAACTCGTTGCCTTTCGGCTCGCGAGCTGGGCGGCGAGCGCGGTGCCACATTTGTGTGGCTAGATTTCCCGTGGACGCTGGCTAGACCAGATACGTCCGGCGGATGCAAGCCTTTGAAACCCATTTGTAACTCGCTGCCTTTCGACTCACGAGCTGGGCGGCGAGCGCTGCCACATTTGCGTGGCAAGGTTTCCCGTGGACGCTGGCTAGACTAGATACGTCCGGCGGACGCAAGCCTTTGAAACCCATTTGTAACTCGCTGCCTTTCGGCTCACGAGCTGGGCGGCGAGCGCGGTGCCACATTTGTGTGGCCAGGTTTCCCGTGGACGCTGGCTAGACCAGATATGTCCGGCGGATGCAAGCCTTTGAAACAGAATTGTAACTCGCTGCCTTTCGGCACACGAGCTGGGCGGCGAGCGCGGTACCACATTTGTGTGGCCAGGTTTCCCGTGGACGCTGGCTAGACCAGATACGTCTGGCGGACGCAAGCCTTTGAAACCCATTTGTAACTCGCTGCCTTTCAGCTCACGAGCTGGGTGGCGAGCGCAGTACCACATTTGTGTGGCTAGGTTTCCCGTGGCCGCTGGCTAGACCGGATACGTCCGGCGGACGCAAGCCTTTGAAACCCATTTGTAACTCGCTGCCTTTAGGCTCACGAGCTGGGCGGCGAGTGCGGTGCCACATTTGTGTGGCCAGCTTTCCCGTGGACATTGGCTAGACCAGACATGTTCCGCGGACGCAAGCCTTTGAAACCCATTTGTAACTCGCTGCCTTTCGGCTCACGAGCTTGGCGGCGAGCGCGGTACCACATTTGTGTGGCCAGGTTTCCCATGGACGCTGGCTAGACCAGATATGTCCGGCGGACGCAAGCCTTTGAAACCCATTTGTAACTCGCTACCTTTCGGCTCACGAGCTGGGCGGCGAGCGTGGTGCCACATTTGTGTGGCCAGGTTTCCCGTAGAAGTTGGCTAGACCAGATACGTCCGGTGGACGTAAGCCTTTGAAACCCATTTGTAACTCGTTGCCTTTCGGCTCGCGAGCTGGGCGGCGAGCGCGGTGCCACATTTGTGTGGCTAGATTTCCCGGGGACGCTGGCTAGACCAGATACGTCCGGCGGATGCAAGCCTTTGAAACCCATTTGTAACTCGCTGCCTTTCGACTCACGAGCTGGGCGGCGAGCGCTGCCACATTTGCGTGGCAAGGTTTCCCGTGGACGCTGGCTAGACTAGATACGTCCGGCGGACGCAAGCCTTTGAAACCCATTTGTAACTCGCTTCCTTTCGGCTCACGAGCTGGGCGGCGAGCGCGGTGCCACATTTGTGTGGCCAGGTTTCCCGTGGACGCTGGCTAAACCAGATATGTCCGGCGGACGCAAGCCTTTGAAACAGAATTGTAACTCGCTGCCTTTCAGCACACGAGCTGGGCGGCGAGCGCGGTACCACATTTGTGTGGCCAGGTTTCCCGTGGACGCTGGCTAGACCAAATATGTCCGGCGGACGCAAGCCTTTGAAACCCATTTGTAACTCGCTACCTTTCGGCTCACGAGCTGGGCGGCGAGCGTGGTGCCACATTTGTGTGGCCAGGTTTCCCGTAGAAGTTGGCTAGACCAGATACGTCCGGCGAACGTAAGCCTTTGAAACCCATTTGTAACTCGTTGCCTTTCGGCTCGCGAGCTGGGCGGCGAGCGCGGTGCCACATTTGTGTGGCTAGATTTCCCGTGGACGCTGGCTAGACCAGATACGTCCGGCGGATGCAAGCCTTTGAAACCCATTTGTAACTCGCTGCCTTTCGACTCACGAGCTGGGCGGCGAGCGCTGCCACATTTGCGTGGCAAGGTTTCGCGTGGACGCTGGCTAGACAATATACGTCCGGCGGACGCAAGCCTTTGAAACCCATTTGTAACTCGCTGCCTTTCGGCTCACGAGCTGGGCGGCGAGCGCGGTGCCACATTTGTGTGGCCAGGTTTCCCGTGGACGCTGGCTAAACCAGATATGTCCGGCGGACGCAAGCCTTTGAAACAGAATTGTAACTCGCTGCCTTTCGGCACACGAGCTGGGCGGCGAGCGCGGTACCACATTTGTGTGGCCATGTTTCCCGTGGACGCTGGCTAGACTAGATACGTCTGGCGGACGCAAGCCTTTGAAACCCATTTGTAACTCGCTGCCTTCCGGCTCATGAGCTGGGTGGCGAGCGCGGTACCACATTTGTGTGGCTAGGTTTCCCGTGGACGCTGGCTAGACCAGATACGTCCGGCGGACCCAAGCCTTTGGAACCCATTTGTAACTTGCTGCCTTTAGGCTCACGAGCTGGGCGGCGAGCGCGGTGCCACATTTGTGTGGCCAGGTTTCCCGTGGATGCTGGTTAGACCAGATATGTCCGGCGGACGCAAGCCTTTGAAACCCATTTGTAACTCGTTGCCTTTCGGCTCACGAGCTGGGCGGCGAGCGCGGTACCACATTTGTGTGGCCAGGTTTCCCGTGGATGCTGGCTAGACCAGATACGTCCGGCGGACGCAAGCCTTTGACACCCATTTGTAACTCGCTGCCTTTCGGCTCACGAGCTGGGCGGCGAGCGCGGTACCACATTTGTGTGGCCAGGGTTCCCGTGGACGCTGGCTAGACCAGATACGTCCGGCGGATGCAAGCCTTTGAAACCCATTTGTAACTCGCTGCCTTTCGGCTCACGAGCTGGGCGGCGAGCGCTGCCACATTTGCGTGGCCAGGTTTCCCATGGATGCTGGCTAGACCAGATACGTCCGGCGGACGCAAGCCTTTGAAACCCATTTGTAACTCGCTGCCTTTCGGCTCACGAGCTGGGCGGCGAGCGTGGTACCACATTTGTGTGGCCAGGTTTCCCGTGGACGCTGGCTAGACCAGATACGTCCGGCGGACGCAAGCCTTTGAAACCCATTTGTAACTCGCTGCCTTTCAGCTCACGAGCTGGGTGGCGAGCGCAGTACCACATTTGTGTGGCTAGGTTTCCCATGGCCGCTGGCTAGACCAGATACGTCCGGCGGACGCAAGCCTTTGAAACCCATTTGTAACTCGCTGCCTTTAGGCTCACAAGCTGGGCGGCGAGTGCGGTGCCACATTTGTGTGGCCAGGTTTCCCGTGGACATTGGCTAGACCAGACATGATCCGCGGACGCAAGCCTTTGAAACCCATTTGTAACTCGCTGCCTTTCGGCTCACGAGCTGGGCGACGAGCGCGGTACCACATTTATGTGGCCAGGTTTCCCATGGACGCTGGCTAGACCAAATATGTCCGGCGGACGCAAGCCTTTGAAACCCATTTGTAACTCGCTGCCTTTTGGCTCACGAGCTGGGCGGCGAGCGTGGTGCCACATTTGTGTGGCCAGGTTTCCCTTAGAAGTTGGCTAGACCAGATACGTCCGGCGGACGCAAGCCTTTGAAACCCATTTGTAACTCGCTGCCTTTAGGCTCACGAGCTGGGCGGCGAGTGCGGTGCCACATTTGTGTGGCCAGGTTTCCCGTGGACATTGGCTAGACCAGACATGTTCCGCGGACGCAAGCCTTTGAAACCCATTTGTAACTCGCTGCCTTTCGGCTCACGAGCTGGGCAGCGAGCGCGGTACCACATTTGTGTGGCCAGGTTTCCCGTGGACGCTGGCTAGACTAGATACGTCTGGCGGACGCAAGCCTTTGAAACCCATTTGTAACTCGCTGCCTTCCGGCTCATGAGCTGGGTGGCGAGCGCGGTACCACATTTGTGTGGCTAGGTTTCCCGTGGACGCTGGCTAGACCAGATACGTCCGGCGGACCCAAGCCTTTGGAACCCATTTGTAACTTGCTGCCTTTAGGCTCACGAGCTGGGCGGCGAGCGCGGTGCCACATTTGTGTGGCCAGGTTTCCCGTGGACGCTGGTTAGACCAGATATGTCCGGCAGACGCAAGCCTTTGAAACCCATTTGTAACTCGTTGCCTTTCGGCTCACGAGCTGGGCGGCGAGCGCGGTACCACATTTGTGTGGCCAGGTTTCCCGTGGATGCTAGCTAGACCAGATACGTCCGGCGGACGCAAGCCTTTGACACCCATTTGTAACTCGCTGCCTTTCGGCTCACGAGCTGGGCGGCGAGCGCGGTACCACATTTGTGTGGCCAGGGTTCCCGTGGACGCTGGCTAGACTAGATACGTCCGGCGGATGTGTTGTCGCTGTTTTTCGGACAACTATTTAGGAGCCAAAGACGGTTAGACCCAAGGCCGGACCAAGTGGTCTCGTCTCGACTCGAGCGTGTCGGGCTTGATATCCCAAGCCGTCCCTTAGCTGTAGGTGATCTCTGTCTCGTCCAAGCACCTGAAAAGTAAGCAAGGAAGGTGTGAACTACAAAGGGGAAACAGGGGGGGTGCCCCTGTTTACCTCTCCGACGCTCAACATTAGTGTGATTGAGGTGGAGTATAGAGGTTTTAGGGGTGTTTAGAGGCCAAAGATGAGCGAAACGAGCGAGGTACGAGTTCGGCAGCGTTTCGGGACTCAAAAATGGATTACCTGAACCAAGGGGGGTGCCTTGGTATTTATAGGCAGCCAAGGGGTGGTTTGAGGACCCCTTGGCCGAGTGAGAATGCTTGGGTCGGCATTGGAGGAGGTTGGGTCGGCCAATGGCCGAGTGAACATGGTGGTGAGGTTCACTCGGCCATTGGCCGAGTGGAGGTCTTGGGCCGGCTGAGGTTCACTCGGCCAATGGCCGAGTGAACTGCTGAGGCAGCAGGGGGGTTCACTCGGCCATTGGCCGAGTGAACTGCATGGCCGGCTGAGGGGTTCACTCGGCCATTGGCCGAGTGAACTGCTGGAAGGTTCACTCGGCCATTGGCCGAGTGAACTGCATGGCCGGCTGAAGTGTTCACTCGGCCACTGGCCGAGTGAACTGCTGGAAGGTTCACTCGGCCATTGGCCGAGTGAACTGCACGGCCGGCTGAAGGGTTCACTCGGCCATTGGCCGAGTGAACTGCTGGAAGGTTCACTCGGTCAATGGCCGAGTGAACTGCCTTGATGGCTGAGGGGTTCACTCGGCCATTGGCTGAGTGAACTGTCCAATGGCCGAGTGAGCCATTTGACCCAGCCAATGGCCGAGTGAGCCATTGACTCGGCCCATGGCTGGGCTTTGACTTGGCCATTGGTTTGGGCCGGCTCCTGGTTGAGTCAGGGTTCCGTCGCCCAAGACCTCGTACTAGCCATGTGGGTCGAAGAGATGCCCTTGTTCCCGTTGGCCCTAGACGGGCCAACAACATTAGCCCCCCGAGTTTCCGGTCGAGCGTAGATCGAGTGGAAACTCAAAATCTACGCTTTTATACGGATGCGGGATGAACGCTCTCGGGTCCGTGCCATGAGGAATGGCCTTCGCGCGTCGCGAGGGACGGCCTTTGTGCGTCGCGAGGGACGACTTTTTGTTTCGGGTTGATCGTGCGTGGCTCATTTTCCCGATCTACCAATGAGGGCGTGATCGGTTAGCACGGCTTTATTGTGTTGTGCGCGTCTTGTTTTCTCGACTTGCCAATGAGGGCATAATCGATTTGCGCGTCTTCTTTGTGTGGTGCGCGTCTTACTTTTCTCGACTCGCCAACGAAGGCATAATCGATTTGCACGTCTTTTTGGTTTTGTGCGCGTCTTACTTTTCTCGACTTGCCAACGAAGGCATAATCGATTTGCACGTCTTTGTCGTTTTTGTGCGCGCCTTACTTTTCTCGATTTGCCACCGAAGGCATAATCGATTTGCACGTCTTCGTCGTTTAGTGCGCGTCTTACTTTTCTCGATTTGCCAACGAAGGCATAATCGATTAGCACGCCTTCGTCGTATGGTGCGCGTCTTATGTTCTCGATTTGCCAACGAAAGCATAATCGATTAGCACGTCTTTGTTGTTTAGTGCGCGTCTTACTTTTCTCGATTTGCCACCGAAGGCATAATCGATTTGCACGTCTTCGTCGTTTAGTGCGCGTCTTACTTTTCTCGATTTGCCAACGAAGGCATAATCGATTAGCACGTCTTCGTCGTATGGTGCGCGTCTTATGTTCTCGATTTGCCAACGAAGGCATAATCGATTAGCACGTCTTCGTCGTATGGTGCGCGTCTTATGTTCTCGATTTGCCAACGAAGGCATAATCGATTAGCACGTCTTTGTTGTTTAGTGCGCGTCTTACTTTTCTCGATTTGCCAACGAAGGCATAATCGATTTGCACGTCTTTGTTGTATTGTGCGCGTCTTATGTTCTCGATTTGCCAACGAAGGCATAATCGATTTGCACGTCTTCGTCGTTTGGTGCGCGTCTTATGTTCTCGATTTGCCAACGAAGGCATAATCGATTAGCACGTCTTTTTTGTTGTTTTTTTTTTTTTTTTTGTTGAACGAGTGAGCTTTAGTTTCGTTGAGCATTGTTTCCCATTAGCCCCCCGAGTTTCTTGTGTACTCGTAGAGGAGACTAGAAATTATAGTGCAACAAGGTGAAATGTAATCTGATTACCATATGGAAATAGTCAAAAATTACATCCCTGGGCCATTGGCCTTATTGAAATTCGAGATTGTCTTAAAACCGGAAATAAAATGACATAATGAGAAAAGGGGACGGGCTTAGCCCACGACATGCAGCTGTGAGCTCTCCGGTTGTTCGATCGCTGCCTGGTTCATGTCAGTCACTGTCGCCGGACCCTTCCTTCCCCGCCGTGGACGGCCTTCGTGCACCGTGGCCGCCCCGACCGTTCTTAGGACATACTCTTTTAATTTCCCGGCTTGAATTAGGGCCTCGATCTGACGCCTAAGATGATAGCACTCGGACGTCAGATGCCCGTGATCCTGGTGGTACTCACAGAACTTGTTCCGATCCCTCTTCGCGGGATCCTTCGCTAGAGGGGCCGGACTTCCTAGCTTGTCGCGATGCAGAGCTAGGATCCGCTCTTGCGGAGTGTTCAGCGGGGTGTACGTTGATAACGCTTGGAAGTTATCAACGTACGACGATCTTGGACCGGAGAGGGGGCGACCGTTAGGGGCCCGGCCTCCCTTGCTCCTCTTGCTTTGAGGGTCGGGGCGATCTTCGTCCCGTTCTTCGCGGTGGCGACCACCTTGTCCTCCTGACTTCCGGCCATCGCGGCCATCGAGATAGTCCTCGATTCCCATATGTGTGCGGGCTCTCGTCATCAGCTCCGCCATGTCTCGCGGGACTTGCCCGACAATGGACTTGAGGAAGTCGCTCGTGCGAACTCCCTCGGTAATCGCCGTGATGGCGTCCCTGTCGTCGAAGCCCTCGACTTTGTGAGACTCCTCGGTGAAGCGGGCGAGGTATTGTCTCAACGTCTCATCTCTCCCTTGTCGAATGGAGAGGAGGTGGGTCTTCGGTTTCTTTTGTGCCACAAGCGTGGCAAAGCGAGCGAGGAAAGCCTCTCGCAAGGCTCGGAAGGACGGGATGCTTCCAGGCCTCAAACTTTGGAACCACTCAAAGCCTGACCCTGTGAGGGTCAGACTGAAGGCTTGGCAGAGGGTGGCGTCCGTCTGCCCTTGCATCGTCATCCACGTCTCATAGTGTTGGACGTGGTAGTGGGGGTCCGTGCGTCCATCATAGGGGGGAATGGACGGTAACTTAAAGTTTCCCACGCATGGCTGCGCGAGGACCTGTGCGGCGAAGGGAGAGTATGATTCCTCGATCCCTCCGTACGGCCTTTGCCTCCCTGATTCCCTCATCTCGATGATTTGGTTTTGGAGGCTCTGGATCATTGTGACCATATCAAGCCCGTTGGCAGGGCCAATCGTCGGGGCCACGGGGGTCACCGGTCGGCGTTCATTGGACGCCTGGTCCACGACATTCGCCTGAGGTCGGCCAAGAGTTGCGGCGGGGAGCGCGTCCCTTCGAGAATTTAGCCTTTGGCGGAGATCCTCCCCTCGGGAGTTTCTCTGCGCCGTCAAGCGCTCTCTAAGGTCCACGCTTGGTGCGTGACGAGGCGAGGTCGCCCTTGGCCGGGTCGTCCGGCGAGCGCTTCGGCTATCGGCTCCATCGTCGACCAGAGTCGCTCTCTCCTCGGCGAGGGGCCGTGTCCGGCCACCTCTTGAGACCGAGGGGGCGAGTCCCCGGGACTGTGACCGTGCCTGTTGTCGCGCCGGGCACAAAGGATCGGCCAACGCACCGTTGGCCCTCTCGGGTCGCGCTTGAGCGAGGCTAGGGGTGGCCTCGTCGGTCCTCGACTCCTCCACGTACTCGGGGTCGGAGTAATCTTGAGCTGATCGATCCTCGACGTCGTAGCCGAGGAGACCGGCGATGAGGGAGCTGTCAACGCCGGGACGGTCAAGGAGCTCCGCGAGCCGCCGGGCCGTGTCCTCTCGGAGCTCGGCCTCGGGGTCGTTCACCGGGTCTTGGGGCTGGCTCTCGCTGTCGCGAGGTTGCCCTTCAAGACGGTGCGCGAGGTTTCGGAGGTCGTACCTCGAGCTCGTCGCTCGGGTACCCGCGGAGGTAGTGGGTAGATGACTCATCTCTCGAGAGTCGTGAGAACGAAGGGAGAAACCTGGTAGAGGGAATGCGTCGTCAAGGTCGAGAGATCCCCTCCTTCTAGCGCCAAAATGTTGTCGCTGTTTTTCGGACAACTATTTAGGAGCCAAAGACGGTTAGACCCAAGGCCGGACCAAGTGGTCTCGTCTCGACTCGAGCGTGTCGGGCTTGATATCCCAAGCCGTCCCTTAGCTGTAGGTGATCTCTGTCTCGTCCAAGCACCTGAAAAGTAAGCAAGGAAGGTGTGAACTACAAAGGGGAAACAGGGGGGGTGCCCCTGTTTACCTCTCCGACGCTCAACATTAGTGTGATTGAGGTGGAGTATAGAGGTTTTAGGGGTGTTTAGAGGCCAAAGATGAGCGAAACGAGCGAGGTACGAGTTCGGCAGCGTTTCGGGACTCAAAAATGGATTACCTGAACCAAGGGGGGTGCCTTGGTATTTATAGGCAGCCAAGGGGTGGTTTGAGGACCCCTTGGCCGAGTGAGAATGCTTGGGTCGGCATTGGAGGAGGTTGGGTCGGCCAATGGCCGAGTGAACATGGTGGTGAGGTTCACTCGGCCATTGGCCGAGTGGAGGTCTTGGGCCGGCTGAGGTTCACTCGGCCAATGGCCGAGTGAACTGCTGAGGCAGCAGGGGGGTTCACTCGGCCATTGGCCGAGTGAACTGCTGGAAGGTTCACTCGGCCATTGGCCGAGTGAACTGCATGGCCGGCTGAGGGGTTCACTCGGCCATTGGCCGAGTGAACTGCTGGAAGGTTCACTCGGCCATTGGCCGAGTGAACTGCATGGCCGGCTGAAGGGTTCACTCGGCCACTGGCCGAGTGAACTGCTGGAAGGTTCACTCGGCCATTGGCCGAGTGAACTGCACGGCCGGCTGAAGGGTTCACTCGGCCATTGGCCGAGTGAACTGCTGGAAGGTTCACTCGGTCAATGGCCGAGTGAACTGCCTTGATGGCTGAGGGGTTCACTCGGCCATTGGCTGAGTGAACTGTCCAATGGCCGAGTGAGCCATTTGACCCAGCCAATGGCCGAGTGAGCCATTGACTCGGCCCATGGCTGGGCTTTGACTTGGCCATTGGTTTGGGCCGGCTCCTGGTTGAGTCAGGGTTCCGTCGCCCAAGACCTCGTACTAGCCATGTGGGTCGAAGAGATGCCCTTGTTCCCGTTGGCCCTAGACGGGCCAACAACAGGATGCAAGCCTTTGAAACCCATTTGTAACTCGCTGCCTTTCGGCTCACGAGCTGGGCGGCGAGCGCTGCCACATTTGCGTGGCCAGGTTTCCCATGGACGCTGGCTAGACCAGATACGTCCGGCGGACGCAAGCCTTTGAAACCCATTTGTAACTCGCTGCCTTTCGGCTCACGAGCTGGGCGGCGAGCGCGGTACCACATTTGTGTGGCCAGGTTTCCCGTGGACGCTGGCTAGACCAGATACGTCCGGCGGACGCATGCCTTTGAAACCCATTTGTAAGTCGCTGCCTTTCAGCTCACGAGCTAGGTGGCGAGCGCAGTACCACATTTGTGTGGCTAGGTTTCCCGTGGCCGCTGGCTAGACCAGATACGTCCGGCGGACGCAAGCCTTTGAAACCCATTTGTAACTCGCTGCCTTTAGGCTCACGAGCTGGGCGGCGAGTGCGGTGCCACATTTGTGTGGCCAGGTTTCCCGTGGACATTGGCTAGACCAGACATGTTCCACGGACGCAAGCCTTTGAAACCCGTTTGTAACTCGCTGCCTTTCGGCTTACGAGCTGGGCGGCGAGCACGGTACCACATTTGTGTGGCCAGGTTTCCCATGGACGCTGGCTAGACCAGATATGTCCGGCGGACGCAAGCCTTTGAAACCCATTTCTAACTCACTGCCTTTCGGCTCACGAGCTGGGCGGCGAGCGTGGTGCCACATTTGTGTGGCCAGGTTTCCCGTAGAAGTTGGCTAGACCAGATACGTCCGGCGGACGCAAGCCTTTGAAACCCATTTGTAACTCGCTGCCTTTAGGCTCACGAGCTGGGCGGCGAGTGCGGTGCCACATTTGTGTGGCCAGGTTTCCCGTGGACATTGGCTAGACCAGACATGTTCTGCTGACGCAAGCCTTTGAAACCCATTTTTAACTCGCTGCCTTTCGGCTCACGAGCTGGGCGGCGAGCGCGGTACCACATTTGTGTGGCCAGGTTTCCCGTGGACGCTGGCTAGACTAGATACGTCTGGCGGACGCAAGCCTTTAAAACCCATTTGTAACTCGCTGCCTTCCGGCTCATGAGCTGGGTGGCGAGCGCGGTACCACATTTGTGTGGCTAGGTTTCCCGTGGACGCTGGCTAGACCAGATACGTCCGGCGGACCCAAGCCTTTGGAACCCATTTGTAACTTGCTGCCTTTAGGCTCACGAGCTGGGCGGCGAGCGCGGTGCCACATTTGTGTGGCCAGGTTTCCCGTGGACGCTGGTTAGACCAGATATGTCCGGCGGACGCAAGCCTTTGAAACCCATTTCTAACTCGTTGCCTTTCGGCTCACGAGCTGGGCGGCGAGCGCGGTACCACATTTGTGTGGCCACGTTTCCCGTGGACGCTGGCTAGACCAGATACGTCCGGCGGACGCAAGCCTTTGAAACCCATTTGTAACTCGCTGCCTTTCAGCTCACGAGCTGGGTGGCGAGCGCAGTACCACATTTGTGTGGCTAGGTTTCCCGTGGCCGCTGGCTAGACCAGATACGTCCGGCGGACGCAAGCCTGTGAAACCCATTTGTAACTCGCTGCCTTTCGGCTCATGAGCTGGGCGGCGAGCGTGATGCCACATTTGTGTGGCCAGGTTTCCCGTAGAAGTTGGCTAGACCAGATACGTCCGGCGGACGCAAGCCTTTGAAACCCATTTGTAACTCGCTACCTTTAGGCTCACGAGCTGGGCGGCGAGTGCGGTGCCACATTTGTGTGGCCAGGTTTCCCGTGGACATTGGCTAGACCAGACATGTTCCGCGGACGCAAGCCTTTGAAACCCATTTGTAACTCGCTGCCTTTCGGCTCACGAGCTGGGCGGCGAGCGCGGTACCACATTTGTGTGGCCAGGTTTCCCGTGGACGCTGGCTAGACTAGATACGTCTGGCGGACGCAAGCCTTTGAAACCCATTTGTAACTTGCTGCCTTCCGGCTCATGAGCTGGGTGGCGAGCGCGGTACCACATTTGTGTGGCTAGGTTTCCCGTGGACGCTGGCTAGACCAGATACGTCCGGCGGACCCAAGCCTTTGGAACCCATTTGTAACTTGCTGCCTTTAGGCTCACGAGCTGGCCGGCGAGCGCTGTGCCACATTTGTGTGGCCAGGTTTCCCGTGGACGCTGGTTAGACCAGATATGTCCGGCGGACGCAAGCCTTTGAAACCCATTTCTAACTCGTTGCCTTTCGGCTCACGAGCTGGGCGGCGAGCGCGGTACCACATTTGTGTGGCCAGGTTTCCCGTGGATGCTGGCTAGACCAGATACGTCCGGCGGACGCAAGCCTTTCACACCCATTTGTAACTCGCTGCCTTTCGGCTCACGAGCTGGGCGGCGAGCGCGGTACCACATTTGTGTGGCCAGGGTTCCCGTGGACGCTGGCTAGACCAGATACGTCCGGCGGATGCAAGCCTTTGAAACCCATTTGTAACTCGCTGCTTTTCGGCTCACGAGCTGGGCGGCGAGCGCTGCCACATTTGCGTGGCCAGGTTTCCCATGGACGCTGGCTAGACCAGATACGTCCGGCGGACGCAAGCCTTTGAAACCCATTTGTAACTCGCTGCCTTTCGGCTCACGAGCTGGGCGGCGAGCGCGGTACCACATTTGTGTGGCCAGGTTTCCCGTGGACGCTGGCTAGACCAGATACGTCCGGCGGACGCAAGCCTTTGAAACCCATTTGTAACTCGCTGCCTTTCAGCTCACGAGCTGGGTGGCGAGCGCAGTACCACATTTGTGTGGCTAGGTTTCCCGTGGCCGCTGGCTAGACCAGATACGTCCGGCGGACGCAAGCCTTTGAAACCCATTTGTAACTCGCTGCCTTTAGGCTCACGAGCTGGGCGGCGAGTGCGGTGCCACATTTGTGTGGCCAGGTTTCCCGTGGACATTGGCTACACCAGACATGTTCCGCGGACGCAAGCCTTTGAAACCCATTTGTAACTCGCTGTCTTTCGGCTCACGAGCTGGGCGGCGAGCGCGGTACCACATTTGTGTGGCCAGGTTTCCCGTGGACGCTGGCTAGACCAGATATGTCCGGCGGACACAAGCCTTTGAAACCCATTTGAAACTCGCTGCCTTTCGGCTCACGAGCTGGGCGGCGAGCGTGGTGCCACATTTGTGTGGCCAGGTTTCCCGTAGAAGTTGGCTAGACCAGATACGTTTGGCGGACGCAAGCCTTTGAAACCCATTTGTAACTCGTTGCCTTTCAGCTCGCGAGCTGGGCGGCGAGCGCGGTGCCACATTTGTGTGGCTAGATTTCCCGTGGACGCTGGCTAGACCAGATACGTCCGGCGGATGCAAGCCTTTGAAACCCATTTGTAACTCGCTGCCTTTCGACTCACGAGCTGGGCGGCGAGCGCTGCCACATTTGCGTGGCAAGGTTTCCCGTGGACGCTGGTTAGACCAGATATGTCCGGCGGACGCAAGCCTTTGAAACCCATTTGTAACTCGTTGCCTTTCGGCTCACGAGCTGGGCGGCGAGCGCGGTACCACATTTGTGTGGCCAGGTTTCCCGTGGATGCTGGCTAGACCAGATACGTCCGGCGGACGCAAGCCTTTGACACCCATTTGTAACTCGCTGCCTTTCGGCTCACGAGCTGGGCGGCGAGCGCGGTACCACATTTGTGTGGCCAGGGTTCCCGTGGACGCTGGCTAGACTAGATACGTCCGGCGGATGCAAGCCTTTGAAACCCATTTGTAACTCGCTGCCTTTCGGCTCACGAGCTGGGCGGGGAGCGCTGCCACATTTGCGTGGCCAGGTTTCCCATGGACGCTGGCTAGACCAGATACGTCCGGCGGACGCAAGCCTTTGAAACCCATTTGTAACTCGCTGCCTTTCGGCTCACGAGCTGGGCGGCGAGCGCGGTACCACATTTGTGTGGCCAGGTTTCCCGTGGACGCTGGCTAGACCAGATACGTCCGGCGGACGCAAGCCTTTGAAACCCATTTGTAACTCGCTGCCTTTCAGCTCACGAGCTGGGTGGCGAGCGCAGTACCACATTTGTGTGGCTAGGTTTCCCGTGGCCGCTGGCTAGACCAGATACGTCCGGCGGACGCAAGCCTTTGAAACCCATTTGTAACTCGCTGCCTTTAGGCTCACGAGCTGGGCGGCGAGTGCGGTGCCACATTTGTGTGGCCAGGTTTCCCGTGGACATTGGCTAGACCAGACATGTTCCGCGGACGCAAGCCTTTGAAACCCATTTGTAACTCGCTGCCTTTCGGCTTACGAGCTGGGCGGCGAGCGCGGTACCACATTTGTGTGGCCAGGTTTCCCATGGACGCTGGCTAGACCAGATATGTCCGGCGGACGCAAGCCTTTGAAACCCATTTGTAACTCGCTGCCTTTCGGCTCACGAGCTGGGCGGCGAGCGTGGTGCCACATTTGTGTGGCCAGGTTTCCCGTAGAAGTTGGCTAGACCAAATACGTCCGGCGGACGCAAGCCTTTGAAACCCATTTGTAACTCGCTGCCTTTAGGCTCACGAGCTGGGCGGCGAGTGCGGTGCCACATTTGTGTGGCCATGTTTCCCGTGGACATTGGCTAGACCAGACATGTTCCGCGGACGCAAGGCTTTGAAACCCATTTGTAACTCGCTGCCTTTCGGCTCACGAGCTGGGCGGCGAGCGCGGTACCACATTTGTGTGGCCAGGTTTCCCGTGGACGCTGGCTAGACTAGATACGTCTGGCGGACGCAAGCCTTTAAAACCCATTTGTAACTCGCTACCTTCCGGCTCATGAGCTGGGTGGCGAGCGCGGTACCACATTTGTGTGGCTAGGTTTCCCGTGGACGCTGGTTAGACCAGATACGTCCGGCGGACCCAAGCCTTTGGAACCCATTTGTAACTTGCTGCCTTTAGGCTCACGAGCTGGGCGGCGAGCGCGGTGCCACATTTGTGTGGCCAGGTTTCCCGTGGACGCTGGTTAGACCAGATATGTCCGGCGGACGCAAGCCTTTGAAACCCATTTCTAACTCGTTGCCTTTCGGCTCACGAGCTGGGCGGCGAGCGCGGTACCACATTTGTGTGGCCAGGTTTCCCGTGGACGCTGGCTAGACCAGATACGTCCGGCGGACGCAAGCCTTTGAAACCCATTTGTAACTCGCTGCCTTTCAGCTCACGAGCTGGGTGGCGAGCGCAGTACCACATTTGTGTGGCTAGGTTTCCCGTGGCCGCTGGCTAGACCAGATACGTCCGGCGGACGCAAGCCTTTGATACCCATTTGTAACTCGCTGCCTTTCGGCTCATGAGCTGGGCGGCGAGCGTGGTGCCACATTTGTGTGGCCAGGTTTCCCGTAGAAGTTGGCTAGACCAGATACGTCCGGCGGACGCAAGCCTTTGAAACCCATTTGTAACTCGCTGCCTTTAGGCTCACGAGCTGGGCGGCGAGTGCGATGCCACATTTGTGTGGCCAGGTTTCCCGTGGACATTGGCTAGACCAGACATGTTCCGCGGACGCAAGCCTTTGAAACCCATTTGTAACTCGCTGCCTTTCGGCTCACGAGCTGGGCGGCGAGCGCGGTACCACATTTGTGTGGCCAGGTTTCCCGTGGACGCTGGCTAGACTAGATACGTCTGGCGGACGCAAGCCTTTGAAACCCATTTGTAACTTGCTGCCTTCCGGCTCATGAGCTGGGTGGCTAGCGCGGTACCACATTTGTGTGGCTAGGTTTCCCGTGGACGCTGGCTAGACCAGATACGTCCGGCGGACCCAAGCCTTTGGAACCCATTTGTAACTTGCTGCCTTTAGGCTCACGAGCTGGGCGGCGAGCGCGGTGCCACATTTGTGTGGCCAGGTTTCCCGTGGACGCTGGTTAGACCAGATATGTCCGGCGGACGCAAGCCTTTGAAGCCCATTTCTAACTCGTTGCCTTTCGGCTCACGAGCTGGGTGGCGAGCGCGGTACCACATTTGTGTGGCCAGGTTTCCCATGGATGCTGGCTAGACCAGATACGTCCGGCGGACGCAAGCCTTTCACACCCATTTGTAACTCGCTGCCTTTCGGCTCACGAGCTGGGCGGCGAGCGCGGTACCACATTTGTGTGGCCAGGGTTCCCGTGGACGCTGGCTAGACCAGATACGTCCGGCGGATGCAAGCCTTTGAAACCCATTTGTAACTCGCTGCTTTTCGGCTCACGAGCTGGGCGGCGAGCGCTGCCACATTTGCGTGGCCAGGTTTCCCATGGACGCTGGCTAGACCAGATACGACCGGCGGACGCAAGCCTTTGAAACCCATTTGTAACTCGCTGCCTTTCGGCTCACGAGCTGGGCGGCGAGCGCGGTACCACATTTGTGTGGCCAGGTTTCCCGTGGACGCTGGCTAGACCAGATACGTCCGGCGGACGCAAGCCTTTGAAACCCATTTGTAACTCGCTGCCTTTCGGCTCATGAGCTGGGCGGCGAGCGTGGTGCCACATTTGTGTGGCCAGGTTTCCCGTAGAAGTTGGCTAGACCAGATACGTCCGGCGGACGCAAGCCTTTGAAACCCATTTGTAACTCGCTGCCTTTAGGCTCACGAGCTGGGCGGCGAGTGCGGTGCCACATTTGTGTGGCCAGGTTTCCCGTGGACATTGGCTACACCAGACATGTTCCGCGGACGCAAGCCTTTGAAACCCATTTGTAACTCGCTGCCTTTCGGCTCACGAGCTGGGCAGCGAGCGCGGTACCACATTTGTGTGGCCAGGTTTCCCGTGGACGCTGGCTAGACTAGATACGTCTGGCGGACGCAAGCCTTTGAAACCCATTTGTAACTTGCTGCCTTCCGGCTCATGAGCTGGGTGGCTAGCGCGGTACCACATTTGTGTGGCCAGGTTTCCCGTGGACGCTGGCTAGACCAGATACATCCGGCGGACCCAAGCCTTTGGAACCCATTTGTAACTTGCTGCCTTTAGGCTCACGAGCTGGGCGGCGAGCGCGGTGCCACATTTGTGTGGCCAGGTTTCCCGTGGACGCTGGTTAGACCAGATATGTCCGGCGGACGCAAGCCTTTGAAACCCATTTCTAACTCGTTGCCTTTCGGCTCACGAGCTGGGCGGCGAGCGCGGTACCACATTTGTGTGGCCAGGTTTCCCGTGGATGCTGGCTAGACCAGATACGTCCGGCGGACGCAAGCCTTTCACACCCATTTGTAACTCGCTGCCTTTCGGCTCACGAGCTGGGCGGCGAGCGCGGTACCACATTTGTGTGGCCAGGGTTCCCG
This sequence comes from Urtica dioica subsp. dioica, assembly GCF_054948205.1. Classification (NCBI taxonomy): domain Eukaryota; kingdom Viridiplantae; phylum Streptophyta; class Magnoliopsida; order Rosales; family Urticaceae; genus Urtica; species Urtica dioica. The sequence continues at coordinate 29,676,072 of NC_142756.1, read as the reverse complement.
TGGACGCTGGCTAGACCAGATACGTCCGGCGGATGCAAGCCTTTGAAACCCATTTGTAACTCGCTGCTTTTCGGCTCACGAGCTGGGCGGCGAGCGCTGCCACATTTGCGTGGCCAGGTTTCCCATGGACGCTGGCTAGACCAGATACGTCCGGCGGACGCAAGCCTTTGAAACCCATTTGTAACTCGCTGCCTTTCGGCTCACGAGCTGGGCGGCGAGCGCGGTACCACATTTGTGTGGCCAGGTTTCCCGTGGACGCTGGCTAGACCAGATACGTCCGGCGGACGCAAGCCTTTGAAACCCATTTGTAACTCGCTGCCTTTCAGCTCACGAGCTGGGTGGCGAGCGCAGTACCACATTTGTGTGGCTAGGTTTCCCGTGGCCGCTGGCCAGACCAGATACGTCCGGCGGACGCAAGCCTTTGAAACCCATTTGTAACTCGCTGCCTTTAGGCTCACGAGCTGGGCGGCGAGTGCGGTGCCACATTTGTGTGGCCAGGTTTCCCGTGGACATTGGCTACACCAGACATGTTCCGCGGACGCAAGCCTTTGAAACCCATTTGTAACTCGCTGCCTTTCGGCTCACGAGCTGGGCGGCGAGCGCGGTACCACATTTGTGTGGCCAGGTTTCCCGTGGACGCTGGCTAGACCAGATATGTCCGGCGGACACAAGCCTTTGAAACCCATTTGTAACTCGCTGCCTTTCGGCTCACGAGCTGGGCGGCGAGCGTGGTGCCACATTTGTGTGGCCAGGTTTCCCGTAGAAGTTGGCTAGACCAGATACGTTTGGCGGACGCAAGCCTTTGAAACCCATTTGTAACTCGTTGCCTTTCAGCTCGCGAGCTGGGCGGCGAGCGCGGTGCCACATTTGTGTGGCTAGATTTCCCGTGGACGCTGGCTAGACCAGATACGTCCGGCGGATGCAAGCCTTTGAAACCCATTTGTAACTCGCTGCCTTTCGACTCTCGAGCTGGGCGGCGAGCGCGGTGCCACATTTGCGTGGCAAGGTTTCCCGTGGACGCTGGCTAGACTAGATACGTCCGGCGGACGCAAGCCTTTGAAACCCATTTGTAACTCGCTGCCTTTCGGCTCACGAGCTGGGCGGCGAGCGCGGTGCCACATTTGTGTGGCCAGGTTTCCCGTGGACGCTGGCTAGACCAGATATGTCCGGCGGACGCAAGCCTTTGAAACAGAATTGTAACTCACTGCCTTTCGGCACACGAGCTGGGCGGCGAGCGCGGTACCACATTTGTGTGGCCAGGTTTCCCATGGACGCTGGCGAGACCAGATACGTCCGGCGGATGCAAGCCTTTGAAACCCATTTGTAACTCGCTGCCTTTCGGCTCACGAGCTGGGCGGCGAGCGCTGCCACATTTGCGTGGCCAGGTTTCCCGTGGACGCTGGCTAGACTAGATACGTCCGGCGGACGCAAGCCTTTGAAACCCATTTATAACTCGCTGCCTTTCGGCTCACGAGCTGGGTGGCGAGCGCGGTACCACATTTGTGTGGCTACGTTTCCCGTGGACGCTGGCTAGACCAGATACATTTGTGTGGCTATATTTCCCGTGGACGTTGTCTAGACCAGATATGTCCGGCGGATGCAAGCCTTTGAAACCCATTTGTAAGTCGCTGCCTTTCGACTCACGAGCTGGGCGGCGAGCGCTGCCACATTTGTGTGGCTATATTTCCCGTGGACGTTGGCTAGACCAGATACGTCCGGCGGATGCAAGCCTTTGAAACCCATTTGTAACTCGCTGCCTTTCGACTCACGAGCTGGGCGGCGAGCGCTACCACATTTGCGTGGCATGGTTTCCCGTGGACGCTGGCTAGACCAGATACGTCCGGCGGACGCAAGCCTTTGAAACCCATTTGTAACTCGCTGCCTTTCGGCTCACGAGCTGGGCGGCGAGCGCTGCCACATTTGCGTGGCCAGGTTTACCGTGGACGCTGGCTAGACCAGATACGTCCGGCGGACGCAAGCCTTTGAAACCCATTTATAACTCGCTGCCTTTCGGCTCACGAGCTGGGTGGCGAGCGCGGTACCACATTTGTGTAACTACGTTTCCCGTGGACGCTGGCTAGACCAGATACGTCCGGCGGACGCAAGCCTTTGGAATCCATTTGTAACTCGCTACCTTTCGGCTCAGGAATTGGGCCGCGAGCGCGGTGCCAAATTTGTGTGGCCAGGTTTCTCGTGGACGCTGGCTAGACCAGATATGTCCGGCGGACGCAAGCCTTTGAAACCCATTTGTAACTCGCTGCCTTTCGGCTCACGAGCTGGGTGGCGAGCGCGGTTCCACATTTGTGTGGCTAGGTTTCCCGTGGACGCTGGCTAGACTAGATACGTCCGGCGGACGCAAGCCTTTGGAATCCATTTGTAACTCCCTACCTTTCGGCTCAGGAATTGGGCAGCGAGCGCGGTGCCAAATTTGTGTGGCCAGGTTTCTCGTGGACGCTGGCTAGACCAGATATGTCCGGCGGACGCAAGCCTTTGAAACGCATTTGTAACTCGCTGCCATTCGGCTCACGAGCTGGGCGGAGAGCGTGGTGCAACATTTGTGTGGCCAGGTTTCCCGTGGAAGCTGGCTAGACTAGATACGTCCGGCGGACGCAAGCCTTTGAAACCCATTTGTAACTCGTTGCCTTTCGGCTCGCGAGCTGGGCGGTGAGCGCAGTGCCACATTTGTGTGGCTATATTTCCCGTGGACGTTGGCTAGACCAGATACGTCCGGCGGATGCAAGCCTTTGAAACCCATTTGTAACTCGCTGCCTTTCGACTCACGAGCTGGGCGGCGAGCGCTGCCACATTTGCCTGGCAAGGTTTCCCGTGGACGCTGGCTAGACCAGACACATCCGGCGGACGCAAGCCTTTGAAACCCATTTGTAACTCGCTGCCTTTCGACTCACGAGTTGGGCGGCGAGCGCTGCCACATTTGCGTGGCCAGGTTTCCCGTGGACGCTGGCTAGACCAGATACGTCTGGCGGACGCAAGCCTTTGAAACCCATTTATAACTCGTTGCCTTTCGGCTCAGGAGCTGGGTGGCGAGCGCGGTACCACATTTGTGAGGCTACGTTTCCCGTGGACGCTGGCTACACCAGATACGTCCGGCGGACGCAAGCCTTTGGAATCCATTTGTAACTCGCTACCTTTCGGCTAACGAGCTGGGCCGCGAGCGCGGTGCCACATTTGTGTGGCCAGGTTTCTCGTGGACGCTGGCTAGACCAGATATGTCCGGCGGACGCAAGCCTTTGAAACGCATTTGTAACTCTCTGCCTTTCGGCTCACGAGCTGGGCGGCGAGCGCGGTACCACATTTGTGTGGCCAGGTTTCCCGTGGACGCTGGCTAGACCAGATATGTCCGGCGGACGCAAGCCTTTGAAACCCATTTGTAACTCGCTGCCTTTCGGCTCACGAGCTGGGCGGCGAGCGTGGTGCAACATTTGTGTGGCCACGTTTCCCGTGGAAGCTGGCTAGACCAGATACGTCCGGCGGACGCAAGCCTTTGAAACCCATTTGTAACTCGTTGCCTTTCGGCTCGCGAGCTGGGCGGTGAGCGCAGTGCCACATTTGTGTGGCTATATTTCCCGTGGACGTTGGCTAGACCCGATACGTCCGGCGGATGCAAGCCTTTGAAACCCATTTGTAACTCGCTGCCTTTCGACTCACGAGCTGGGCGGCGAGCGCTGCCACATTTGCGTGGCAAGGTTTCCCGTGGACGCTGGCTAGACCAGATACGTCCGGCGGACGCAAGCCTTTGAAACCCATTTCTAACTCGCTGCCTTTCGGCTCACGAGCTAGGCGGCGAGCGCTGCCACATTTGCGTGGCCAGGTTTCCCGTGGACGCTGGCTAGACCAGATACGTCCGGCGGACGCAAGCCTTTGAAACCCATTTATAACTCGCTGCCTTTCGGCTCACGAGCTGGGTGGTGAGCGCGGTACCACATTTGTGTGGCTACATTTCCCGTGGACGCTGGCTAGACCAGATACGTCCGGCGGACGCAAACCTTTGGAATCCATTTGTAACTCGCTACCTTTCGGCTCACGAGCTGGGCGGCGAACGCGGTGCCACATTTGTGTGGCCAGGTTTCTCGTGGACGCTGGCTAGACCAGATATGTCCGGCGGACGCAAGCCTTTGAAACGCATTTGTAACTCTCTTCCTTTCGGCTCACGAGCTGGGCGGTGAGCGCGGTACCACATTTGTGTGGCCAGGTTTCCCGTGGACGCTGGCTAGACCAGATACGTCCGGCGGACGCAAGCCTTTGAAACCCATTTGTAACTCGCTGCCTTTCGGCTTACGAGCTGGGCGGCGAGCGCGGTACCACATTTGTGTGGCCAGGTTTCCCGTGGACGCTGGCTAGACCAGATACGTCCGGCGGACGCAAGCCTTTGAAACCCATTTGTAACTCGCTGCCTTTCGGCTCACGAGCTGGGTGGCGAGCGCGGTACCACATTTGTGTGGCCAGGTTTCCCGTGGATGCTGGCTAGACCAGATACGTCCGGCGGACGCAAGCCTTTGAAACCCATTTGTAACTCGCTGCCTTCCGGCTCACGACCTGGGTTGCGAGCGCGGTACCACATTTGTGTGCTAGGTTTCCCGTGGCCGCTGGCTAGACCAGATACGTCCGGCGGACGCAAGCCTTTGGAACCCATTTGTAAGTCGCTGCCTTTCGGCTCACGAGCTGGGCGGCGAGCGCGGTGCCACATTTGTGAGGCCAGGTTTCCCGTGGACGCTGGCTAGACCAGATAGGTCCGGCGGATGCAAGCCTTTGAAACCCATTTGTAACTCGCTGCCTTTCGGCTCACGAGCTGGGCGGCGAGCGCTGCCACATTTGCGTCGCCAGGTTTCCCGTGGACGCTGGCTAGACCAGATATGTCCGGCGGACGCAAGCCTTTGAAACCCATTTGTAACTCGCTGCCTTTCGGCTCACGAGCTGGGTGGCGAGCGCGGTACCACATTTGTGTCGCTAGGTTTCCCGTGGACGCTGGCTAGACCAGATAGGTCCGGCGGACGTAAGCCTTTGAAATCCATTTGTAACTCGCTGCCTTTCGGCTCACGAGCTGGGCGGCGAGCGCTGCCACATTTGCGTGGCCAGGTTTCCCGTGAACGCTGGCTAGACCAGATACGTCCGGCGGACGCAAGCCTTTGAAACCCATTTATAACTCGCTGCCTTTCGGCTCACGAGCTGGGCGGTGAGCGCGGTACCACATTTGTGTGGCCAGGTTTCCCGTGGACGGTGGATAGACCAGATACGTCCGGCGGACGCAAGCCTTTGAAACCCATTTGTAACTCGCTGCCTTTCGGCTTACGAGCTGGGCGGCGAGCGCGGTACCACATTTGTGTGGCCAGGTTTCCCGTGGACGCTGGCTAGACCAGATACGTCCGGCGGACGCAAGCCTTTGAAACCCATTTGTAACTCGCTGCCTTTCGGCTCACGAGCTGGGCGGCGAGCGCGGTGCCACATTTGTGAGGCCAGGTTTCCCGTGGACGCTGGCTAGACCAGATAGGTCCGGCGGACGCAAGCCTTTGAAACCCATTTGTAACTCGCTGCCTTTCGGCTCACGAGCTGGGCGGCGAGCGCTGCCACATTTGCGTCGCCAGGTTTCCCGTGGACGCTGGCTAGACCAGATATGTCCGGCGGACGCAAGCCTTTGAAACCCATTTGTAACTCGCTGCCTTTCGGCTCACGAGCTGGGTGGCGAGCGCTGTACCACATTTGTGTCGCTAGGTTTCCCGTGGACGCTGGCTAGACCAGATAGGTCCGGCGGACGCAAGCCTTTGAAACCCATTTGTAACTCGCTGCCTTTCGGCTCACGAGCTGGGCGGCGAGCGCTGCCACATTTGCGTGGCCAGGTTTCCCGTGAACGCTGGCTAGACCAAATACGTCCGGCGGACGCAAGCCTTTGAAACCCATTTATAACTCGCTGCCTTTCGGCTCACGAGCTGGGTGGCGAGCGCGGTACCACATTTGTGTGGCTACGTTTCCCGTGGACGCTGGCTAGACCAGATACGTCCGGCGGATGCAAGCCTTTGGAATCCATTTGTAACTCGCTACCTTTCGGCTCAGGAATTGGGCCGCGAGCGCGGTGCCAAATTTGTGTGGCCAGGTTTCTCGTGGACGCTGACTAGACCAGATATGTCCGGCGGACGCAAGCCTTTGGAACCCATTTGTAACTCGCTGCCTTTCGGCTCACGAGCTGGGCCGCGAGCGCGGTGCCACATTTGTGTGGCCAGGTTTCCCGTGGACGCTGGCTAGACCAGATATGTCCGGCGGACGCAAGCCTTTGAAACCCATTTGTAACTCGCTGCCTTTCGGCTCACGAGCTGGGTGGCGAGCGCGGTACCACATTTGTGTCGCTAGGTTTCCCGTGGACGCTGGCTAGACCAGATAGGTCCGGCGGACGCAAGCCTTTGAAACCCATTTGTAACTCGCTGCCTTTCGGCTCACGAGCTGGGCGGCGAGCGCTGCCACATTTGCGTGGCCAGGTTTCCCGTGAACGCTGGCTAGACCAGATACGTCCGGCGGACGCAAGCCTTTGAAACCCATTTATAACTCGCTGCCTTTCGGCTCACGAGCTGGGCGGTGAGCGCGGTAGCACATTTGTGTGGCCAGGTTTCCCGTGGACGGTGGATAGACCAGATACGTCCGGCGGACGCAAGCCTTTGAAACCCATTTGTAACTCGCTGCCTTTCGGCTTACGAGCTGGGCGGCGAGCGCGGTACCACATTTGTGTGGCCAGGTTTCCCGTGGACGCTGGCTAGACCAGATACGTCCGGCGGACGCAAGCCTTTGAAACCCATTTGTAACTCGCTGCCTTTCGGCTCACGAGCTGGGCGGCGAGCGCGGTGCCACATTTGTGAGGCCAGGTTTCCCGTGGACGCTGGCTAGACCAGATAGGTCCGGCGGACGCAAGCCTTTGAAACCCATTTGTAACTCGCTGCCTTTCGGCTCACGAGCTGGGCGGCGAGCGCTGCCACATTTGCGTCGCTAGGTTTCCCGTGGACGCTGGCTAGACCAGATATGTCCGGCGGACGCAAGCCTTTGAAACCCATTTGTAACTCGCTGCCTTTCGACTCACGAGCTGGGTGGCGAGCGCGGTACCACATTTGTGTCGCTAGGTTTCCCGTGGACGCTGGCTAGACCAGATAGGTCCGGCGGACGCAAGCCTTTGAAACCCATTTGTAACTCGCTGCCATTCGGCCCACGAGCAGGGCGGCGAGCGCTGCCACATTTGCGTGGCCAGGTTTCCCGTGAACGCTGGCTAGACCAAATACGTCCGGCAGACGCAAGCCTTTGAAACAAATTTATAACTCGCTGCCTTTCGGCTCACGAGCTGGGTGGCGAGCGCGGTACCACATTTGTGTGGCTACGTTTCCCGTGGACGCTGGCTAGACCAGATACGTCCGGCGGATACAAGCCTTTGGAATCCATTTGTAACTCGCTACCTTTCGGCTCAGGAATTGGGCCGCGAGCGCGGTGCCAAATTTGTGTGGCCAGGTTTCTCGTGGACTCTGACTAGACCAGATATGTCCGGCGGACGCAAGCCTTTGAAACCCATTTGTAACTCGCTGCCTTTCGGCTCACGAGCTGGGCCGCGAGCGCGGTGCCACATTTGTGTGGCCAGGTTTCCCGTGGACGCTGGCTAGACCAGATATGTCCGGCGGACGCAAGCCTTTGAAACCCATTTGTAACTCGCTGCCGTTCGGCTCACGAGCTGGGTGGCGAGCGCGGTACCACATTTGTGTCGCTAGGTTTCCCGTGGACGCTGGCTAGACCAGATAGGTCCGGCGGACGCAAGCCTTTGAAACCCATTTGTAACTCGCTGCCTTTCGGATCACGAGCTGGGCGGCGAGCGCTGCCACATTTGCGTGGCCAGGTTTCCCGTGAACGCTGGCTAGACCAGATACGTCCGGCGGACGCAAGCCTTTGAAACCCATTTATAACTCGCTGCCTTTCGGCTCACGAGCTGGGCGGTGAGCGCGGTACCACATTTGTGTGGCCAGGTTTCCCGTGGACGGTGGATAGACCAGATATGTCCGGCGGACGCAAGCCTTTGAAACGCATTTGTAACTCGCTGCCTTTCGGCTTACGAGCTGGGCGGCGAGCGTGGTGCAACATTTGTGTGGCCAGGTTTCCCGTGGACGCTGGCTAGACCAGATATGTCCGGCGGACGCAAGCCTTTGAAACCCATTTGTAACTCGCTGCCTTTCGGCTCACGAGCTCGGTGGCGAGCGCGGTACCACATTTGTGTCGCTAGGTTTCCCGTGGACGCTGGCTAGACCAGATAGGTCCGGTGGACGCAAGCCTTTGAAACCCATTTGTAACTCGCTGCCTTTCGGCTCACGAGCTGGGCGGCGAGCGCTGCCACATTTGCGTGGCCAGGTTTCCCGTGAACGCTGGCTAGACCAGATACGTCCGGCGGACGCAAGCCTTTGAAACCCATTTATAACTCGCTGCCTTTCGGCTCACGAGCTGGGCGGTGAGCGCGGTACCACATTTGTGTGGCCAGGTTTCCCGTGGACGGTGGATAGACCAGATACGTCCGGCGGACGCAAGCCTTTGAAACCCATTTGTAACTCGCTGCCTTTCGGCTTACGAGCTGGGCGGCGAGCGCGGTACCACATTTGTGTGGCCAGGTTTCCCGTGGACGCTGGCTAGACCAGATACGTCCGGCGGACGCAAGCCTTTGAAACCCATTTGTAACTCGCTGCCTTTCGGCTCACGAGCTGGGCGGCGAGCGCGGTGCCACATTTGTGAGGCCAGGTTTCCCGTGGACGCTGGCTAGACCAGATAGGTCCGGCGGACGCAAGCCTTTGAAACCCATTTGTAACTCGCTGCCTTTCGGCTCACGAGCTGGGCGGCGAGCGCTGCCACATTTGCGTCGCCAGGTTTCCCGTGGACGCTGGCTAGACCAGATATGTCCGGCGGACGCAAGCCTTTGAAACCCATTTGTAACTCGCTGCCTTTCGGCTCACGAGCTGGGTGGCGAGCGCGGTACCACATTTGTGTCGCTAGGTTTCCCGTGGACGCTGGCTAGACCAGATAGGTCCGGCGGACGCAAGCCTTTGAAACCCATTTGTAACTCGCTGCCATTCGGCTCACGAGCAGGGCGGCGAGCGCTGCCACATTTGCGTGGCCAGGTTTCCCGTGAACGCTGGCTAGACCAAATACGTCCGGCAGACGCAAGCCTTTGAAACAAATTTATAACTCGCTGCCTTTCGGCTCACGAGCTGGGTGGCGAGCGCGGTACCACATTTGTGTGGCTACGTTTCCCGTGGACGCTGGCTAGACCAGATACGTCCGGCGGATGCAAGCCTTTGGAATCCATTTGTAACTCGCTACCTTTCGGCTCAGGAATTGGGCCGCGAGCGCGGTGCCAAATTTGTGTGGCCAGGTTTCTCGTGGACGCTGACTAGACCAGATATGTCCGGCGGACGCAAGCCTTTGAAACCCATTTGTAACTCGCTGCCTTTCGGCTCACGAGCTGGGCCGCGAGCGCGGTGCCACATTTGTGTGGCCAGGTTTCCCGTGGACGCTGGCTAGACCAGATATGTCCGGTGGACGCAAGCCTTTGAAACCCATTTGTAACTCGCTGCCGTTCGGCTCACGAGCTGGGTGGCGAGCGCGGTACCACATTTGTGTCGCTAGGTTTCCCGTGGACGCTGGCTAGACCAGATAGGTCCGGCGGACGCAAGCCTTTGAAACCCATTTGTAACTCGCTGCCTTTCGGATCACGAGCTGGGCGGCGAGCGCTGCCACATTTGCGTGGCCAGGTTTCCCGTGAACGCTGGCTAGACCAGATACGTCCGGCGGACGCAAGCCTTTGAAACCCATTTATAACTCGCTGCCTTTCGGCTCACGAGCTGGGCGGTGAGCGCGGTACCACATTTGTGTGGCCAGGTTTCCCGTGGACGGTGGATAGACCAGATATGTCCGGCGGACGCAAGCCTTTGAAACGCATTTGTAACTCGCTGCCTTTCGGCTTACGAGCTGGGCGGCGAGCGTGGTGCAACATTTGTGTGGCCAGGTTTCCCGTGGACGCTGGCTAGACCAGATATGTCCGGCGGACGCAAGCCTTTGAAACCCATTTGTAACTCGCTGCCTTTCGGCTCACGAGCTCGGTGGCGAGCGCGGTACCACATTTGTGTCGCTAGGTTTCCCGTGGACGCTGGCTAGACCAGATAGGTCCGGTGGACGCAAGCCTTTGAAACCCATTTGTAACTCGCTGCCTTTCGGCTCACGAGCTGGGCGGCGAGCGCTGCCACATTTGCGTGGCCAGGTTTCCCGTGAACGCTGGCTAGACCAAATACGTCCGGCGGACGCAAGCCTTTGAAACCCATTTATAACTCGCTGCCTTTCGGCTCACGAGCTGGGTGGCGAGCGCGGTACCACATTTGTGTGGCTACGTTTCCCGTGGACGCTGGCTAGACCAGATACGTCCGGCGGACGCAAGCCTTTGAAACCCATTTGTAACTCGCTGCCTTTCGGCTCACGAGCTGGGCCGCGAGCGCGGTGCCACATCTGTATGGCCAGGTTTCTCGTGGACGCTGGCTAGACCAGATATGTCCGGCGGACGCAAGCCTTTGAAACGCATTTGTAACTCTCTGCCTTTCAGCTCACGAGCTGGGCGGTGAGCGCGGTACCATATTTGTGTGGCCAGGTTTCCCGTGGATGCTGGCTTGACCAGATACGTCCGGCGGACGCAAGCCTTTGAAACCCATTTATAACTCGCTGCCTTTCGGCTCACGAGCTGGGTGGCGAGCGCGGTACCACATTTGTGTGGCTACGTTTCCCGTGGACGCTGGCTAGACCAGATACGTCCGGCGGACGCAAGCCTTTGGAATCCATTTGTAACTCGCTACCTTTCGGCTCAGGAGCTGGGCCGCGAGCGCGGTGACACATTTGTGTGGCCAGGTTTCTCGTGGACGCTGGCTAGACCAGATATGTCCGGCGGACGCAAGCCTTTGAAACGCATTTGTAACTCTCTGCCTTTCGGCTCACGAGCTGGGCGGTGAGCGCGGTACCACATTTGTGTGGCCAGGTTTCCCGTGGACGGTGGATAGACCAGATACGTCCGGCGGACGCAAGCCTTTGAAACCCATTTGTAACTCGCTGCCTTTCGGCTTACGAGCTGGGCGGCGAGCGCGGTACCACATTTGTGTGGCCAGGTTTCCCGTGGATGGTGGCTAGACCATATACGTCCGGCGGACGCAAGCCTTTGAAACCCATGTGTAACTCGCTGCCTTTCGGCTCACGAGCTGGGTGGCGAGCGCGGTACCGCATTTGTGTGGCCAGGTTTCCCGTGGATGCTGGCTAGACCGGATACGTCCGGCGGACGCAAGCCTTTGAAACCCATTTGTAACTCGCTGCCTTACGGCTCACGACCTGGGTTGCGAGCGCGGTACCATATTTGTGTGGCTAGGTTTCCCGTGGCCGCTGGCTAGACCAGATACGTCCGGCGGACGCAAGCCTTTGGAACCCATTTGTAAGTCGCTGCCTTTCGGCTCACGAGCTGCGTCGAGCGCGGTGCCACATTTGTGTGGCCATATTTCCCGTGAAAGTTGGCTAGACCAGATATGTCCGGCGGACGCAAGCCTTTGAAACCCATTTGTAACTCGCTGCCTTTCAACTCACGAGCTGGGCGGCGAGCGCTGCCACATTTGCGTGGCCAGGTTTCCCGTGGACGCTGGCTAGACCAGATACGTCTGGCGGACGCAAGCCTTTGAAACCCATTTGTAACTCGCTGCCTTTCGGCTCACGAGCTGGGCGGCGAGCGCTGCCACATTTGCGTGGCCAGGTTTCCCGTGGACGCTGGCTAGACCAGATACGTCCGGCGGACGCAAGCCTTTAAAACCCATTTATAACTCGCTGCCTTTCGGCTCACGAGCTGGGTGGCGAGCGCGGTACCACATTTGTGTGGCTACGTTTCCCGTGGACGCTGGCTAGACCAGATACGTCCGGCGGACGCAAGCCTTTGGAATCCATTTGTAACTCGCTACCTTTCGGCTCACGAGCTGGGCCGCGAGCGCGGTGCCACATTTGTGTGGCTAGGTTTCTCGTGGACGCTGGCTAGAATAGATATGTCCGGCGGACGCAAGCCTTTGAAACGCATTTGTAACTCTCTGCCTTTCAGCTCACGAGCTGGGCGGTGAGCGCGGTACCATATTTGTGTGGCCAGGTTTCCCGTGGACGCTGGCTTGACCAGATACGTCCGGCGGACGCAAGCCTTGGAAACCCATTTGTAACTCGCTGCCTTTCGGCTTACGAGCTGGGCGGCGAGCGCGGTACCACATTTGTGTGACCAGGTTTCCCGTGGACGCTGGCTAGACCAGATACGTCCGGCGGACGCAAGCCTTTGAAACCCATTTGTAACTCGCTGCCTTTCGGCTCACGAGCTGGGCGGCGAGCGCGGTGCCACATTTGTGTGGCCAGGTTTCCCGTGGAAGCTGGCTAGACCAGATACGTCCGGCGGACGCAAGCCTTTGAAACCCATTTGTAACTCGTTGCCCTTCGGCTCGCGAGCTGGGCGGTGAGCGCAGTGCCACATTTGTGTGGCACGGGTTTCCCGTGGACGCTGGCTAGACCAGATATGTCCGGCGGACGCAAGCCTTTGAAACCCATTTGTAACTCGCTGCCTTTCGGCTCACGAGCTGGGTGGAGAGCGCGGTACCACATTTGTGTCGCTAGGTTTCCCGTGGACGCTGGCTAGACCAGATAGGTCCGGCGGACGCAAGCCTTTGAAACCCATTTGTAACTCGCTGCCATTCGGCTCACGAGCAGGGTGGCGAGCGCTGCCACATTTGCGTGGCCAGGTTTCCCGTGAACGCTGGCTAGACCAAATACGTCCGGCGGACGCAAGCCTTTGAAACAAATTTATAACTCGCTGCCTTTCGGCTCACGAGCTGGGTGGCGAGCGCGGTACCACATTTGTGTGGCTACGTTTCCCGTGGACGCTGGCTAGACCAGATACGTCCGGCGGATGCAAGCCTTTGGAATCCATTTGTAACTCGCTACCTTTCGGCTCAGGAATTGGGCCGCGAGCGCGGTGCCAAATTTGTGTGGCCAGGTTTCTCGTGGACGCTGACTAGACCAGATATGTCCGGCGGACGCAAGCCTTTGAAACCCATTTGTAACACGCTGCCTTTCGGCTCACGAGCTGGGCCGCGAGCGCGGTGCCACATTTGTGTGGCCAGGTTTCCCGTGGACGCTGGCTAGACCAGATATGTCCGGCGGACGCAAGCCTTTGAAACCCATTTGTAACTCGCTGCCGTTCGGCTCACGAGCTGGGTGGCGAGCGCGGTACCACATTTGTGTCGCTAGGTTTCCCGTGGACGCTGGCTAGACTAGATACGTCCGGCGGACGCAAGCCTTTGGAATCCATTTGTAACTCCCTACCTTTCGGCTCAGGAATTGGGCCGCGCGCGCAGTGCCAAATTTGTGTGGCCAGGTTTCTCGTGGACGCTGGCTAGACCAGATATGTCCGGCGGACGCAAGCCTTTGAAACGCATTTGTAACTCTCTGCCTTTCAGCTCACGAGCTGGGCGGCGAGCACGGTACCACATTTGTGTGGCCAGGTTTCCCGTGGACGCTGGCTAGACCAGATATGTCCAGCGGACGCAAGCCTTTGAAACCCATTTGTAACTCGCTGCCTTTTGGCTCACGAGCTGGGCGGCGAGCGTGGTGCAACATTTGTGTGGCCAGGTTTCCCGTGGAAGCTGGCTAGACCAGATACGTCCGGTGGACGCAAGCCTTTGAAACCCATTTGTAACTCGTTGCCTTTCGGCTCGCGAGATGGGCGGTGAGCGCAGTGCCACATTTGTGTGGCTATATTTCCCGTGGACGTTGGCTAGACCAGATACGTCCGGCGGACGCAAGCCTTTGGAATCCATTTGTAACTCGCTACCTTTCGGGTCACGAGCTGGGCCGCGAGCGCGGTGCCACATTTGTGTGGCCAGGTTTCTCGTGGACGCTGGCTAGACCAGATATGTCCGGCGGACGCAAGCCTTTGAAACGCATTTGTAACTCTCTGCCTTTCGGCTCACGAGCTGGGAGGTGAGCGCGGTACCACATTTGTGTGGCCAGGTTTCCCGTGGACGCTGGCTAGACCAAATACGTCCGGCGGACGCAAGCCTTTGAAACCCATTTATAACTCGCTGCCTTTCGGCTCACGAGCTGGGTGGCGAGCGCGGTACCACATTTGTGTGGCTACGTTTCCCGTGGATGCTGGCTAAACCAGATACGTCCGGCGGACGCAAGCCTTTGGAATCCATTTGTAACTCGCTACCTTCGGCTCACGAGCTGGGCCGCGAGCGCGGTGCCACATTTGTGTGGCTAGGTTTCTCGTGGACGCTGGCTAGACCAGATATGTCCGGCGGACGCAAGCCTTTGAAACGCATTTGTAACTCTCTGCCTTTCGGCTCACGAGCTGGGCGGTGAGCGCGGTACCACATTTGTGTGGCCAGGTTTCCCGTGGACGCTGGCTAGACCAGATACGTCCGACGGACGCAAGCCTTTGAAACCCATTTGTAACTCGCTGCCTTTCGGCTTACGAGCTGGGCGGCGAGCGCGGTACCACATTTGTGTGGCCAGGTTTCCCGTGGACGATGGCTAGACCAGATACGTCCGGCGGACGCAAGCCTTTGAAACCCATTTGTAACTCGCTGCCTTTCGGCTCACGAGCTGGGTGGCGAGCGCGGTACCACATTTGTGTGCCCAGGTTTCCCGTGGATGCTGGCTAGACTAGATACGTCCGGCGGTCGCAAGCCTTTGAAACCCATTTGTAACTCGCTGCCTTCCGGCTCACGACCTGGGTTGCGAGCGCGGTACCACATTTGTGTGGCTAGGTTTCCCGTGGCCGCTGGCTAGACCAGATACGTCCGGCGGACGCAAGCCTTTGGAACCCATTTGTAAGTCGCTGCCTTTCGGCTCACGAGCTGCGTCGAGCGCGGTGCCACATTTGTGTGGCCAGGTTTCCCGTGGACGTTGGCTAGACCAGATATGTCCGGCGGACGCAAGCCTTTGAAACCCATTTGTAACTCGCTGCCTTTCGGCTCACGAGCTGGGTGGCGAGCGCGGTACCACATTTGTGTGGCTAGGTTTCCCGTGGACGTTGGCTACACTAGATACGTCCGGCGGACGCAAGCCTGTGGAATCCATTTGTAACTCCCTACCTTTCGGCTCAGGAATTGGGCCGCGAGCGTGGTGCCAAATTTGTGTGGCCAGGTTTCTCGTGGACGCTGGCTAGACCAGATATGTCCGGCGGACGCAAGCCTTTGAAACCCATTTGTAACTCGCTGCCTTTCGGCTCGCGAGCTGGGTGGCGAGCGCGGTACCACATTTGTGTGGCTAGGTTTCCCGTGGACGCTGGCTAGACTAGATACGTCCGGCGGACGTAAGCCTTTGGGATCCATTTGTAACTCCTTACCTTTCGGCTTAGGAATTGGGCCGCGAGCGCGGTGCCAAATTTGTGTGGCCAGGTTTCTCGTGGACGCTGGCTAGACCAGATATGTCCGGCAGACGCAAGCCTTTGAAACGCATTTGTAACTCTCTGCCTTTCGGCTCACGAGCTGGGCGGCGAGCGCGGTACCACATTTGTTTGGCCAGGTTTCCCGTGGACGCTGGCTAGACCAGATATGTCCGGCGGACGCAAGCCTTTGAAACCCATTTGTAACTCGCTGCCTTTCGGCTCACGAGCTGGGCGGCGAGCGTGGTGCAACATTTGTGTGGCCAGGTTTCCCGTGGAAGCTTGCTAGACCAGATACGTCCGGCGGACGCATGCCTTGGAAACCCATTTGTAACTCGTTGCCTTTCGGCTCGCGAGCTGGGCGGTGAGCGCAGTGCCACATTTGTGTGGCTATATTTCCCGTGAACGCTGGCTAGACAAGACACGTCCGGCGGATGCAAGCCTTTGAAACCCATTTGTAACTCGCTGCCTTTCGACTCACGAGCTGGGCGGCGAGCGCTGCCACATTTGCGTGGCAAGGTTTCCCGTGGACGCTGGCTAGACCAGATACGTCCGGCGGACGCAAGTCTTTGAAACAAAATTGTAACTCGCTGCCTTTCGGCACACGAGCTGGGCGGCGAGCAAGGTACCACATTTGTGTGGCCAAGTTTCCCGTGGACGCTGGCTAGACCAGATACGTCCGGCGGATGCAAGCCTTTGAAACCCATTTGTAACTCGCTGCCTTTCGGCTCACGAGCTGGGCCGCGAGCGCGGTGCCACATTTGTGTGGCTAGGTTTCTCGTGGACGCTGGCTAGACCAGATATGTCCGGCGGACGCAATCCTTTGGAACGCATTTGTAACTCTCTGCCTTTCGGCTCACGAGCTGGGCGGTGAGCGCGGTACCACATTTGTGTGGCCAGGTTTCCCGTGGACGGTGGATAGACCAGATACGTCCGGCGGACGCAAGCCTTTGAAACCCATTTGTAACTCGCTGCCTTTCGGCTTACGAGCTGGGCGGCGAGCGCGGTACCACATTTGTGTGGCCAGGTTTCCCGTGGATGGTGGCTAGACCATATACGTCCGGCGGACGCAAGCCTTTGAAACCCATGTGTAACTCGCTGCCTTTCGGCTCACGAGCTGGGTGGCGAGCGCGGTACCGCATTTGTGTGGCCAGGTTTCCCGTGGACGCTGGCTAGACCAGATATGTCCGGCGGACGCAATCCTTTGGAACGCATTTGTAACTCTCTGCCTTTCGGCTCACGAGTTGGGCGGTGAGCGCGGTACCACATTTGTGTGGCCAGGTTTCCCGTGGACGCTGGCTAGACCAGATACGTCCGACGGACGCAAGCCTTTGAAACCCATTTGTAACTCGCTGCCTTTCGGCTTACGAGCTGGGCGGCGAGCGCGGTACCACATTTGTGTGGCCAGGTTTCCCGTGGACGATGGCTAGACCAGATACGTCCGGCGGACGCAAGCCTTTGAAACCCATTTGTAACTCGCTGCCTTTCGGCTCACGAGCTGGGTGGCGAGCGCGGTACCACATTTGTGTGCCCAGGTTTCCCGTGGATGCTGGCTAGACTAGATACGTCCGGCGGTCGCAAGCCTTTGAAACCCATTTGTAACTCGCTGCCTTCCGGCTCACGACCTGGGTTGCGAGCGCGGTACCACATTTGTGTGGCTAGGTTTCCCGTGGCCGCTGGCTAGACCAGATACGTCCGGCGGACGCAAGCCTTTGGAACCCATTTGTAAGTCGCTGCCTTTCGGCTCACGAGCTGCGTCGAGCGCGGTGCCACATTTGTGTGGCCAGGTTTCCCGTGGACGTTGGCTAGACCAGATATGTCCGGCGGACGCAAGCCTTTGAAACCCATTTGTAACTCGCTGCCTTTCGGCTCACGAGCTGGGTGGCGAGCGCGGTACCACATTTGTGTGGCTAGGTTTCCCGTGGACGCTGGCTAGACTAGATACGTCCGGCGGACGCAAGCCTGTGGAATCCATTTGTAACTCCCTACCTTTCGGCTCAGGAATTGGGCCGCGAGCGTGGTGCCAAATTTGTGTGGCCAGGTTTCTCGTGGACGCTGGCTAGACCAGATATGTCCGGCGGACGCAAGCCTTTGAAACCCATTTGTAACTCGCTGCCTTTCGGCTCACGAGCTGGGTGGCGAGCGCGGTACCACATTTGTGTGGCTAGGTTTCCCGTGGACGCTGGCTAGACTAGATACGTCCGGCGGACGCAAGCCTTTGGAATCCATTTGTAACTCCTTACCTTTCGGCTCAGGAATTGGGCCGCGAGCGCGGTGCCAAATTTGTGTGGCCAGGTTTCTCGTGGACGCTGGCTAGACCAGATATGTCCGGCAGACGCAAGCCTTTGAAACGCATTTGTAACTCTCTGCCTTTCGGCTCACGAGCTGGGCGGCGAGCGCGGTACCACATTTGTGTGGCCAGGTTTCCCGTGGACGCTGGCTAGACCAGATATGTCCGGCGGACGCAAGCCTTTGAAACCCATTTGTAACTCGCTGCCTTTCGGCTCACGAGCTAGGCGGCGAGCGTGGTGCAACATTTGTGTGGCCAGGTTTCCCGTGGAAGCTGGCTAGACCAGATACGTCCGGCGGACGCAAGCCTTGGAAACCCATTTGTAACTCGTTGCCTTTCGGCTCGCGAGCTGGGCGGTGAGCGCAGTGCCACATTTGTGTGGCTATATTTCCCGTGGACGCTGGCTAGACAAGACACGTCCGGCGGATGCAAGCCTTTGAAACCCATTTGTAACTCGCTGCCTTTCGACTCACGAGCTGGGCGGCGAGCGCTGACACATTTGCGTGGCAAGGTTTCCCGTGGACGCTGGCTAGACCAGATACGTCCGGCGGACGCAAGTCTTTGAAACAAAATTGTAACTCGCTGCCTTTCGGCACACGAGCTGGGCGGCGAGCAAGGTACCACATTTGTGTGGCCAGGTTTCCCGTGGACGCTGGCTAGACCAGATACGTCCGGCGGATGCAAGCCTTTGAAACCCATTTGTAACTCGCTGCCTTTCGGCTCACGAGCTGGGTGGCGAGCGCGGTACCGCATTTGTGTGGCCAGGTTTCCCGTGGATGCTGGCTAGACCGGATACGTCCGGCGGACGCAAGCCTTTGAAACCCATTTGTAACTCGCTGCCTTACGGCTCACGACCTGGGTTGCGAGCGCGGTACCATATTTGTGTGGCTAGGTTTCCCGTGGCCGCTGGCTAGACCAGATACGTCCGGCGGACGCAAGCCTTTGGAACCCATTTGTAAGTCGCTGCCTTTCGGCTCACGAGCTGCGTCGAGCGCGGTGCCACATTTGTGTGGCCATATTTCCCGTGGACGTTGGCTAGACCAGATATGTCCGGCGGACGCAAGCCTTTGAAACCCATTTGTAACTCGCTGCCTTTCAACTCACGAGCTGGGCGGCGAGCGCTGCCACATTTGCGTGGCCAGGTTTCCCGTGGACGCTGGCTAGACCAGATACGTCTGGCGGACGCAAGCCTTTGGAACCCATTTGTAAGTCGCTGCCTTTCGGCTCACGAGCTGCGTCGAGCGCGGTGCCACATTTGTGTGGCCAGGTTTCCCGTGGACGTTGGCTAGACCAGATATGTCCGGCGGACGCAAGCCTTTGAAACCCATTTGTATCTCGCTGCCTTTCGGCTCACGAGCTGGGCGGCGAGCGCGGTACCACATTTGTGTGGCCAGGTTTCCCGTGGACGCTGGCTAGACCAGATACGTCCGGCGGAAGCAAGCCTTTGAAACCCATTTGTAACTGGCTGCCTTTCGGCTCACGAGCTGGGTGGCGAGCGCGGTTTCACATTTGTGTGGCCAGGTTTCCCGTGGACGCTGGCTAGACCAGATACGTCCGGCGGACGCAAGCCTTTGAAACCCATTTGTAACTCGCTGCCTTTCGGCTCACGAGCTGGGCGGCGAGCGCGGTGCCACATATGTGTGGCCAGGTTTCCCGTGGAAGCTGGCTAGACCAGATACGTCCGGCGGACAAAAGCCTTTGAAACCCATTTGTAACTCCCTGCCTTTAGGCTCACGAGCTGGGCGGCGAGCGCGGTGCCACATTTGTGTGGCCAGGTTTCCCGTGGACATTGGCTAGACCAGACATGTTCGGCGGACGCAAGCCTTTGAAACCCATTTGTAACTCGCTGCCTTTCGGCTCACGAGCTGGGCGGCGAGCGCGGTACCACATTTGTGTGGCCAGGTTTCCCGTGGACGCTGGCTAGACCAGATATGTCCGGCGGACGCAAGCCTTTGAAACCCATTTGTAACTCGCTGCCTTTCGGCTCACGAGCTGGGCGGCGAGCGTGGTGCCACATTTGTGTGGCCAGGTTTCCCGTGGAAGCTGGCTAGACCAGATACGTCCGGCAGACGCAAGCCTTTGAAACCCATTTGTAACTCGTTGCCTTTCGGCTCGCGAGCTGGGCGGCGAGCGCGGTGCCACATTTGTGTGGCTAGATTTCCCGTGGACGCTGGCAAGACCAGATACGTCCGGCGGATGCAAGCCTTTGAAACCCATTTGTAACTCGCTGCCTTTCGACTCACGAGTTGGGCGGCGAGCGCGGTGCCACATTTGTGTGGCTAGGTTTCCCGTGGACGCTGGCTAGACCAGATACGTCCGGCGGATGCAAGCCTTTGAAACCCATTTGTAACTCGCTGCCTTTCGACTCACGAGCTGGGCGGCGAGCGCTGCCACATTTGCGTGGCAAGGTTTCCCGTGGACTCTGGCTAGACCAGATATGACCGGCGGACGCAAGCCTTTGAAACCCATTTGTAACTCGCTGCCTTTCGGCTCACGAGCTGGGTGGCGAGCGCGGTACCACATTTGTGTGGCCAGGTTTCCCGTGGACGCTGGCTAGACCAGATACGTCCGGCGGATGCAAGCCTTTGAAACCCAATTGTAATTCGCTGCCTTTCGGCTCACGAGCAGGGCGGCGAGCGCGATACCACATTTGTGTGTCCAGGTTTCCCGTGGACGCTGGCTAGACTAGATACGTCCGGCGGATGCAAGCCTTTGAAACCCATTTGTAACTCGCTGCCTTTCGGCTCACGAGCTGGGCGGCGAGCGCTGCCACATTTGCGTGGCCAGGTTTCCCGTGGACGCTAGCTAGGCCAGATACGTCCGGCGGACGCAAGCCTTTGAAACCCATTTGTAACTCGCTGCCTTTCGGCTCACGAGCTGGGTGGCGAGCGCGGTACCACATTTGTGTGGCTAGGTTTCCCGTGGACGCTGACTAGACCAGATACGTCCGGCGGACGCAAGCCTTTGGAATCCATTTGTAACTCGCTACCTTTCGGCTCACGAGCTGGGCCGCGAGCACGGTGCCACATTTGTGTGGCCAGGTTTCTCGTGGACGCTGGCTAGACCAGATATGTCCGGCGGACGCAAGCCTTTGAAACGCATTTGTAACTCGCTGCCTTTCGGCTCACGAGCTGGGCGGTGAGCGCGGTACCACATTTGTGTGGTCAGGTTTCCCGTGGACGCTGGCTAGACCAGATACGTCCGGCGGACGCAAGCCTTTGAAACCCATTTGTAACTCGCTGCCTTTCGGCTCACGAGCTGGGCGGTGAGCGCGGTACCACATTTGTGTGGCCAGGTTTCCCGTGGACGCTGGCTAGACCAGATACGTCCAGCGGACGCAAGCCTTTGAGACTCATTTGTAACTCGCTGCCTTTCGGCTCACGAGCAGGGCGGCGAGCGCGGTGCCACATTTGTGTGGCCAGGTTTCCCGTGGACGCTGGCTAGACCAGATACGTCCGGCGGACGCAAGCCTTTGAAACCCATTTGTAACTCGCTGCCTTTCGGCTCACGAGCTAGGTGGCGAGCTCGGTACCACATTTGTGTGGCCAGGTTTCCCGTGGACGCTGGCTAGACCAGATACGTCCGGCGGACGCAAGCCTTTGAAACCCATTTGTAACTCGCTGCCTTCCGGCTCACGACCTGGGTTGCGAGCGCGGTACCACATATGTGTGGCTAGGTTTCCCGTGGACGCTGGCTAGACCAGATACGTCCGGCGGACGCAAGCCTTTGGAACCCATTTGTAAGTCGCTGCCTTTCGGCTCACGAGCTGGGCGGCGAGCGCGGTGCCACATTTGTGTGGCCAGGTTTCCCGTGGACGCTGGCTAGACCAGATATGTCCGGCGGACGCAAGCCTTTGAAACAGAATTGTAACTCGCTGCGTTTCGGCACACAAGATGGGCGGCGAGCGCGGTACCACATTTGTGTGGCCAGGTTTCCCGTGGACGCTGGCTAGACTAGATACGTCCGGCGGATGCAAGCCTTTGAAACCCATTTGTAACTCGCTGCCTTTCGGCTCACGAGCTGGGCGGCGAGCGCTGCCACATTTGCGTGGCCAGGTTTCCCGTGGACGCTGGCTAGACCAGATACGTCCGGCGGACGCAAGCCTTTGAAACCCATTTGTAACTCGCTGCCTTTCGGCTCACGAGCTGGGTGGCGAGCGCGGTACCACATTTGTGTGGCCAGGTTTCCCGTGGACGCTGGCTAGACCAGATACGTCCGGCGGACGCAAGCCTTTGAAACCCATTTGTAACTCCCTGCCTTTAGGCTCACGAGCTGGGCGGCGAGCGCGGTGCCACATTTGTGTGGCCAGGTTTCCCGTGGACATTGGCTAGACCAGACATGTTCGGCGGACGCAAGCCTTTGAAACCCATTTGTAACTCGCTGCCTTTCGGCTCACGAGCTGGGCGGCGAGCGCGGTACCACATTTGTGTGGCCAGGTTTCCCGTGGACGCTGGCTAGACCAGATATGTCCGGCGGACGCAAGCCTTTGAAACCCATTTGTAACTCGCTGCCTTTCGGCTCACGAGCTGGGCGCGAGCGTGGTGCCACATTTGTGTGGCCAGGTTTCCCGTGGAAGCTGGCTAGACCAGATACGTCCGGCGGACGCAAGCCTTTGAAACCCATTTGTAACTCGTTGCCTTTCGGCTCGCGAGCTGGGCGGCGAGCGCGGTGCCACATTTGTGTGGCTAGATTTCCCGTGGACGCTGGCAAGACCAGATACGTCCGGCGGATGCAAGCCTTTGAAACCCATTTGTAACTCGCTGCCTTTCGACTCACGAGCTGGGCGGCGAGCGCTGCCACATTTGCGTGGCAAGGTTTCCCGTGGACTCTGGCTAGACCAGATATGACCGGCGGACGCAAGCCTTTGAAACCCATTTGTAACTCGCTGCCTTTCGGCTCACGAGCTGGGTGGCGAGCGCGGTACCACATTTGTGTGGCCAGGTTTCCCGTGGACGCTGGCTAGACCAGATACGTCCGGCGGACGCAAGCCTTTGAAACCCATTTGTAACTCCCTGCCTTTAGGCTCACGAGCTGGGCGGCGAGCGCGGTGCCACATTTGTGTGGCCAGGTTTCCCGTGGACATTGGCTAGACCAGACATGTTCGGCGGACGCAAGCCTTTGAAACCCATTTGTAACTCGCTGCCTTTCGGCTCACGAGCTGGGCGGCGAGCGCGGTACCACATTTGTGTGGCCAGGTTTCCCGTGGACGCTGGCTAGACCAGATATGTCCGGCGGACGCAAGCCTTTGAAACCCATTTGTAACTCGCTGCCTTTCGGCTCACGAGCTGGGCGCGAGCGTGGTGCCACATTTGTGTGGCCAGGTTTCCCGTGGAAGCTGGCTAGACCAGATACGTCCGGCGGACGCAAGCCTTTGAAACCCATTTGTAACTCGTTGCCTTTCGGCTCGCGAGCTGGGCGGCGAGCGCGGTGCCACATTTGTGTGGCTAGATTTCCCGTGGACGCTGGCAAGACCAGATACGTCCGGCGGATGCAAGCCTTTGAAACCCATTTGTAACTCGCTGCCTTTCGACTCACGAGCTGGGCGGCGAGCGCTGCCACATTTGCGTGGCAAGGTTTCCCATGGACTCTGGCTAGACCAGATACGACCGGCGGACGCAAGCCTTTGAAACCCATTTGTAACTCGCTGCCTTTCGGCTCACGAGCTGGGCGGCGAGCGCGGTGCCACATTTGTGTGGCTAGGTTTCCCGTGGACGCTGGCTAGACCAGATACGTCCGGCGGATGCAAGCCTTTGAAACCCATTTGTAATTCGCTGCCTTTCGGCTCACGAGCTGGGCGGCGAGCGCGATACCACATTTGTGTGGCCAGGTTTCCCGTGGACGCTGGCTAGACTAGATACGTCCGGCGGATGCAAGCCTTTGAAACCCATTTGTAACTCGCTGCCTTTCGGCTCACGAGCTGGGCGGCGAGCGCTGCCACATTTGCGTGGCCAGGTTTCCCATGGACGCTAGCTAGGCCAGATACGTCCGGCGGACGCAAGCCTTTGAAACCCATTTGTAACTCGCTGCCTTTCGGCTCACGAGCTGTGTGGCGAGCGCGGTACCACATTTGTGTGGCTAGGTTTCCCGTGGATGCTGACTAGACCAGATACGTCCGGCGGACGCAAGCCTTTGGAATCCATTTGTAACTCGCTACCTTTCGGCTCACGAGCTGGGCCGCGAGCACGGTGCCACATTTGTGTGGCCAGGTTTCTCGTGGACGCTGGCTAGACCAGATATGTCCGGCGGACGCAAGCCTTTGAAACGCATTTGTAACTCGCTGCCTTTCGGCTCACGAGCTGGGCGGTGAGCGCGGTACCACATTTGTGTGGCCAGGTTTCCCTTGGACGCTGGCTAGACCAGATACGTCCGGCGGACGCAAGCCTTTGAAACCCATTTGTAACTCGCTGCCTTTCGGCTCACGAGCTGGGCGGCGAGCGCGGTACCACATTTGTGTGGCCAGGTTTCCCGTGGACGCTGGCTAGACCAGATACGTCCAGCGAACGCAAGCCTTTGAGACTCATTTGTAACTCGCTGCCTTTCGGCTCACGAGCAGGGCGGCGAGCGCGGTGCCACATTTGTGTGGCCAGGTTTCCCGTGGACGCTGGCTAGACCAGATACGTCCGGCGGACGCAAGCCTTTGAAACCCATTTGTAACTCGCTGCCTTTCGGCTCACGAGCTGGGTGGCGAGCTCGGTACCACATTTGTGTGGCCAGGTTTCCCGTGGACGCTGGCTAGACCAGATACGTCCGGCGGACGCAAGCCTTTGAAACCCATTTGTAACTCGCTGCCTTCCGGCTCACGACCTGGGTTGCGAGCGCGGTACCACATTTGTGTGGCTAGGTTTCCCGTGGACGCTGGCTAGACCAGATACGTCCGGCGGACGCAAGCCTTTGGAACCCATTTGTAAGTCGCTGCCTTTCGGCTCACGAGCTGGGCGGCGAGCGCGGTGCCACATTTGTGTGGCCAGGTTTCCCGTGGACGCTGGCTAGACTAGATATGTCTGGCGGACGCAAGCCTTTGAAACAGAATTGTAACTCGCTGCGTTTCGGCACACGAGCTGGGCGGCGAGCGCGGTACCACATTTGTGTGGCCAGGTTTCCCGTGGCACTGGCTAGACCAGATACGTCCGGCGGATGCAAGCCTTTGAAACCCATTTGTAACTCACTGCCTTACGGCTCACGAGCTGGGCGGCGAGCACTGCCACATTTGCGTGGCCAGGTTTCCCGTGGACGCTGGCTAGACCAGATACGTCCAGCGAACGCAAGCCTTTGAGACTCATTTGTAACTCGCTGCCTTTCGGCTCACGAGCAGGGCGGCGAGCGCGGTGCCACATTTGTGTGGCCAGGTTTCCCGTGGACGCTGGCTAGACCAGATACGTCCGGCGGACGCAAGCCTTTGAAACCCATTTGTAACTCGCTGCCTTTCGGCTCACGAGCTGGGTGGCGAGCTCGGTACCACATTTGTGTGGCCAGGTTTCCCGTGGACGCTGGCTAGACCAGATACGTCCGGCGGACGCAAGCCTTTGAAACCCATTTGTAACTCGCTGCCTTCCGGCTCACGACCTGGGTTGCGAGCGCGGTACCACATTTGTGTGGCTAGGTTTCCCGTGGACGCTGGCTAGACCAGATACGTCCGGCGGACGCAAGCCTTTGGAACCCATTTGTAAGTCGCTGCCTTTCGGCTCACGAGCTGGGCGGCGAGCGCGGTGCCACATTTGTGTGGCCAGGTTTCCCGTGGACGCTGGCTAGACTAGATATGTCTGGCGGACGCAAGCCTTTGAAACAGAATTGTAACTCGCTGCGTTTCGGCACACGAGCTGGGCGGCGAGCGCGGTACCACATTTGTGTGGCCTGGTTTCCCGTGGCACTGGCTAGACCAGATACGTCCGGCGGATGCAAGCCTTTGAAACCCATTTGTAACTCACTGCCTTACGGCTCACGAGCTGGGCGGCGAGCACTGCCACATTTGCGTGGCCAGGTTTCCCGTGGACGCTGGCTAGACCAGATACGTCCGGCGGACGCAAGCCTTTGAAACCCATTTGTAACTCGCTGCCTTTCGGCTCACGAGCTGGGTGGCGAGCGCGGTACCACATTTGTGTGGCTAGGTTTCCCGTGGACGCTGGCTAGACCAGATACTTCCGGTGGATGCAAGCCTTTGGAATCCATTTGTAACTCGCTACCTTTCGGCTCACGAGTTGGGCCGCGAGCGCGGTGCCAAATTTCTGTGGCCAGGTTTCTCGTGGACGCTGGCTAGACCAGATATGTCCGGCGGACGCAAGCCTTTGAAACGCATTTGTAACTCTCTGCCTTTCGGCTCACGAGCTGGGCGGCGAGCGCGGTACCACATTTGTGTGGCCAGGTTTCCCGTGGACGCTGGCTAAACCAGATACGTTCGGTGGACGCAAGCCTTTGAAACCCATTTGTAACTCGCTGCCTTTCGGCTCATGAGCTGGGCGGCGAGCGCGGTACCACATTTGTGTGGCCAGGTTTCCCGTGGACGCTGGCTAGACCAGATATGTCCGGCGGACGCATGCCTTTGAGACTCATTTGTAACTCGCTGCCTTTCGGCTCACGAGCAGGGCGGCGAGCGCGGTGCCACATTTGTGTAGCCAGGTTTCCCGTGGACGCTGGCTAGACCAGATACGTCCGGCGGATGCAAGCCTTTGAAACCCATTTGTAACTCGCTGCCTTTCGGCTCACGAGCTGGGCGGCGAGCGCTGCCACATTAGCGTGGCCAGGTTTCCCGTGGACGCTGGCTAGACCAGATACGTCCAGCGGACGCAAGCCTTTGAAACCCATTTGTAACTCGCTGCCTTTCGGCTCACGAGCTGGGTGGCGAGCGCGGTACCACATTTGTGTGGCTAGGTTTCCCGTGGACGCTGGCTAGACCAGATACGTCCGGCGGATGCAAGCCTTTTGGAATCCATTTGTAACTCGCTACCTTTCGGCTCACAAGTTGGGCCGCGAGCGCGGTGCCCAATTTGAGTGGCCAGGTTTCTCGTGGACGCTGGCTAGACCAGATACGTCCGGCGGATGCAAGCCTTTGAAACGCATTTGTAACTCTCTGCCTTTCGGCTCACGAGCTGGGCGGCAAGCGCTGCCACATTTGCGTGGCAAGGTTTCCCGTGGACGCTGGCTAGACCAGATACGTCCGGCGGACGCAAGCCTTTGAAACCCATTTGTAACTCGCTGCCTTTCGGCTCACGTGCTGGGCGGCGAGCGCGGTGCCACATTTGTGTGGCTAGGTTTCCCGTGGACGCTGGCTAGACCAGATACGTCCGGCGGACGCAAGCCTTTGAAACCCATTTGTAATTCGCTGCCTTTCGGCTCACGAGCTGGGCGGCGAGCGCGATACCACATTTGTGTGGCCAGGTTTCTCGTGGAAGCTGGCTAGACTAGATACGTCCGGCGGATGCAAGCCTTTGAAACCCATTTGTAACTCGCTGCCTTTCGGCTCACGAGCTGGGCGGCGAGCGCTGCCACATTTGCGTGGCCATGTTTCCCGTGGACGCTGGCTAGACCAGATACGTCCGGCGGACGCAAGCCTTTGAAACCCATTTGTAATTCGCTGCCTTTCGGCTCACGAGCTGGGCGGCGAGCGCGATACCACATTTGTGTGGCCAGGTTTCTCGTGGAAGCTGGCTAGACTAGATACGTCCGGCGGATGCAAGCCTTTGAAACCCATTTGTAACTCGCTGCCTTTCGGCTCACGAGCTGGGCGGCGAGCGCTGCCACATTTGCGTGGCCAGGTTTCCCGTGGACGCTGGCTAGACCAGATACGTCCGGCGGACGCAAGCCTTTGAAACCCATTTGTAACTCGCTGCCTTTCGGCTCACGAGCTGGGTGGCGAGCGCGGTACCACATTTGTGTGGCTAGGTTTCCCGTGGACGCTGACTAGACCAGATACGTCCGGCGGACGCAAGCCTTTGGAATCCATTTGTAACTCTCTGCCTTTCGGCTCACGAGCTGGGCGGTGAGCGCGGTACCACATTTGTGTGGCCAGGTTTCCCGTGGACGCTGGCTAGACCAGATACGTCCGGCGGACGCAAGCCTTTGAAACCCATTTGTAACTCGCTGCCTTTCGGCTCACGAGCTGGGCGGCGAGCGCGGTACCACATTTGTGTGGCCAGGTTTCCCGTGGACGCTGGCTAGACCAGATACGTCCGGTGGACGCAAGCCTTTGAAACCCATTTGTAACTCGCTGCCTTTCGGCTCATGAGCTGGGCGGCGAGCGCGGTACCACATTTGTGTGGCCAGGTTTCCCGTGGACGCTGGCTAGCCCAGATATGTCCGGCGGACGCATGCCTTTGAGACTCATTTGTAACTCGCTGCCTTTCGGCTCACGAGCAGGGCGGCGAGCGCGGTGCCACATTTGTGTAGCCAGGTTTCCCGTGGACGCTGGCTAGACCAGATACGTCCGGCGGATGCAAGCCTTTGAAACCCATTTGTAACTCGCTGCCTTTCGGCTCACGAGCTGGGCGGCGAGCGCTGCCACATTAGCGTGGCCAGGTTTCCCGTGGACGCTGGCTAGACCAGATACGTCCAGCGGACGCAAGCCTTTGAAACCCATTTGTAACTCGCTGCCTTTCGGCTCACGAGCTGGGTGGCGAGCGCGGTACCACATTTGTGTGGCTAGGTTTCCCGTGGACGCTGGCTAGACCAGATACGTCCGGCGGATGCAAGCCTTTTGGAATCCATTTGTAACTCGCTACCTTTCGGCTCACAAGTTGGGCCGCGAGCGCGGTGCCCAATTTGAGTGGCCAGGTTTCTCGTGGACGCTGGCTAGACCAGATACGTCCGGCGGATGCAAGCCTTTGAAACGCATTTGTAACTCTCTGCCTTTCGGCTCACGAGCTGGGCGGCAAGCGCTGCCACATTTGCGTGGCAAGGTTTCCCGTGGACGCTGGCTAGACCAGATACGTCCGGCGGACGCAAGCCTTTGAAACCCATTTGTAACTCGCTGCCTTTCGGCTCACGTGCTGGGCGGCGAGCGCGGTGCCACATTTGTGTGGCTAGGTTTCCCGTGGACGCTGGCTAGACCAGATACGTCCGGCGGACGCAAGCCTTTGAAACCCATTTGTAATTCGCTGCCTTTCGGCTCACGAGCTGGGCGGCGAGCGCGATACCACATTTGTGTGGCCAGGTTTCTCGTGGAAGCTGGCTAGACTAGATACGTCCGGCGGATGCAAGCCTTTGAAACCCATTTGTAACTCGCTGCCTTTCGGCTCACGAGCTGGGCGGCGAGCGCGATACCACATTTGTGTGGCCAGGTTTCTCGTGGAAGCTGGCTAGACTAGATACGTCCGGCGGATGCAAGCCTTTGAAACCCATTTGTAACTCGCTGCCTTTCGGCTCACGAGCTGGGCGGCGAGCGCTGCCACATTTGCGTGGCCAGGTTTCCCGTGGACGCTGGCTAGACCAGATACGTCCGGCGGACGCAAGCCTTTGAAACCCATTTGTAACTCGCTGCCTTTCGGCTCACGAGCTGGGTGGCGAGCGCGGTACCACATTTGTGTGGCTAGGTTTCCCGTGGACGCTGACTAGACCAGATACGTCCGGCGGACGCAAGCCTTTGGAATCCATTTGTAACTCTCTGCCTTTCGGCTCACGAGCTGGGCGGTGAGCGCGGTACCACATTTGTGTGGCCAGGTTTCCCGTGGACGCTGGCTAGACCAGATACGTCCGGCGGACGCAAGCCTTTGAAACCCATTTGTAACTCGCTGCCTTTCGGCTCACGAGCTGGGCGGCGAGCGCGGTACCACATTTGTGTGGCCAGGTTTCCCGTGGACGCTGGCTAGACCAGATACGTCCGGTGGACGCAAGCCTTTGAAACCCATTTGTAACTCGCTGCCTTTCGGCTCATGAGCTGGGCGGCGAGCGCGGTACCACATTTGTGTGGCCAGGTTTCCCGTGGACGCTGGCTAGCCCAGATATGTCCGGCGGACGCATGCCTTTGAGACTCATTTGTAACTCGCTGCCTTTCGGCTCACGAGCAGGGCGGCGAGCGCGGTGCCACATTTGTGTAGCCAGGTTTCCCGTGGACGCTGGCTAGACCAGATACGTCCGGCGGATGCAAGCCTTTGAAACCCATTTGTAACTCGCTGCCTTTCGGCTCACGAGCTGGGCGGCGAGCGCTGCCACATTAGCGTGGCCAGGTTTCCCGTGGACGCTGGCTAGACCAGATACGTCCAGCGGACGCAAGCCTTTGAAACCCATTTGTAACTCGCTGCCTTTCGGCTCACGAGCTGGGTGGCGAGCGCGGTACCACATTTGTGTGGCTAGGTTTCCCGTGGACGCTGGCTAGACCAGATACGTCCGGCGGATGCAAGCCTTTTGGAATCCATTTGTAACTCGCTACCTTTCGGCTCACAAGTTGGGCCGCGAGCGCGGTGCCCAATTTGAGTGGCCAGGTTTCTCGTGGACGCTGGCTAGACCAGATACGTCCGGCGGATGCAAGCCTTTGAAACGCATTTGTAACTCTCTGCCTTTCGGCTCACGAGCTGGGCGGCAAGCGCTGCCACATTTGCGTGGCAAGGTTTCCCGTGGACGCTGGCTAGACCAGATACGTCCGGCGGACGCAAGCCTTTGAAACCCATTTGTAACTCGCTGCCTTTCGGCTCACGTGCTGGGCGGCGAGCGCGGTGCCACATTTGTGTGGCTAGGTTTCCCGTGGACGCTGGCTAGACTAGATACGTCCGGCGGACGCAAGCCTTTGAAACCCATTTGTAATTCGCTGCCTTTCGGCTCACGAGCTGGGCGGCGAGCGCGATACCACATTTGTGTGGCCAGGTTTCTCGTGGAAGCTGGCTAGACTAGATACGTCCGGCGGATGCAAGCCTTTGAAACCCATTTGTAACTCGCTGCCTTTCGGCTCACGAGCTGGGCGGCGAGCGCTGCCACATTTGCGTGGCCATGTTTCCCGTGGACGCTGGCTAGACCAGATACGTCCGGCGGACGCAAGCCTTTGAAACCCATTTGTAATTCGCTGCCTTTCGGCTCACGAGCTGGGCGGCGAGCGCGATACCACATTTGTGTGGCCAGGTTTCTCGTGGAAGCTGGCTAGACTAGATACGTCCGGCGGATGCAAGCCTTTGAAACCCATTTGTAACTCGCTGCCTTTCGGCTCACGAGCTGGGCGGCGAGCGCTGCCACATTTGCGTGGCCAGGTTTCCCGTGGACGCTGGCTAGACCAGATACGTCCGGCGGACGCAAGCCTTTGAAACCCATTTGTAACTCGCTGCCTTTCGGCTCACGAGCTGGGTGGCGAGCGCGGTACCACATTTGTGTGGCTAGGTTTCCCGTGGACGCTGACTAGACCAGATACGTCCGGCGGACGCAAGCCTTTGGAATCCATTTGTAACTCTCTGCCTTTCGGCTCACGAGCTGGGCGGTGAGCGCGGTACCACATTTGTGTGGCCAGGTTTCCCGTGGACGCTGGCTAGACCAGATACGTCCGGCGGACGCAAGCCTTTGAAACCCATTTGTAACTCGCTGCCTTTCGGCTCACGAGCTGGGCGGCGAGCGCGGTACCACATTTGTGTGGCCAGGTTTCCCGTGGACGCTGGCTAGACTTGATACGTCCAGCGGACGCAAGCCTTTGAGACTCATTTGTAACTCGCTGCCTTTCGGCTCACGAGTAGGGCGGCGAGCGCGGTGCCACATTTGTGTGGCCAGGTTTCCCGTGGACGCTAACTAGACCAGATACGTCCGGCGGACGCAAGCCTTTGAAACCCATTTGTAACTCGCTGCCTTTCGGCTCACGAGCTGGGTGGCGAGCTCGGTACCACATTTGTGTGGCCAGGTTTCCCGTGGACGCTGGCTAGACCAGATACGTCCGGCGGACGCAAGCCTTTGAAACCCATTTGTAACTCGCTACCTTCCGGCTCACGACCTGGGTTGCGAGCGCGGTACCACATTTGTGTGGCTAGGTTTCCCGTGGATGCTGGCTAGACCAGATACGTCCGGCGGACGCAAGCCTTTGAAACAGAATTGTAACTCGCTGCCTTTCGGAACACGAGCTGGGCGGCAAGCGCGGTACCACATTTGTGTGGCCAGGTTTCCCGTGGACGCTGGCTAGACCAGATACGTCCGGCGGATGCAAGCCTGTGAAACCCATTTGTAACTCACTGCCTTTCGGCTCACGAGCTGGGCGGCGAGCGCTGCCACATGTGCGTGCCCAGGTTTCCCGTGGACGCTGGCTAGACCAGATACGTCCGGCGGACGCAAGCCTTTGAAACCCATTTGTAACTCGCTGCCTTTCGGCTCACGAGCTGGGTGGCGAGCGCGGTACCACATTCGTGTGGCTAGGTTTCCCGTGGACGCTGGCTAGACCAGATACGTCCGGCGGATGCAAGCCTTTGGAAT
Source organism: Urtica dioica subsp. dioica (assembly GCF_054948205.1). Classification (NCBI taxonomy): domain Eukaryota; kingdom Viridiplantae; phylum Streptophyta; class Magnoliopsida; order Rosales; family Urticaceae; genus Urtica; species Urtica dioica. The sequence goes on along the minus strand of NC_142756.1, from coordinate 29,643,955 downwards.
CCATTTGTAACTCGCTACCTTTCGGCTCACGAGTTGGGCCGCGAGCGCGGTGCCAAATTTATGTGGCCAGGTTTCTCGTGGACGCTGGCTAGACCAGATATATCCGGCGGACGCAAGCCTTTGAAACGCATTTGTAACTCTCTGCCTTTCGGCTCACGAGCTGGGCGGCGAGCGCGGTACCACATTTGTGTGGCCAGGTTTCCCGTGGACGCTGGCTAGACCAGATACGTCCGGTGGACGCAAGCCTTTGAAACCCATTTGTAACTCGCTGCCTTTCGGCTCATGAGCTTGGCGGCGTGCGCGGTACCACATTTGTGTGGCCAGGTTTCCCGTGGACGCTGGCTAGACCAGATACGTCCGGCGGACGCAAGCCTTTGAGACTCATTTGTAACTCGCTGCCTTTCGCCTCACGAGCAGGGCGGCGAGCGCGGTGCAACATTTGTGTGCCAGGTTTCCCGTGGACGTTGGCTAGACCAGATACGTCCGGCGGATGCAAGCCTTTGAAACCCATTTGTAACTCGCTGCCTTTCGGCTCACGAGCTGGGTGGCGAGCGCGGTACCACATTCGTGTGGCTAGGTTTCCCGTGGACGCTGGCTAGACCAGATACGTCCGGCGGATGCAAGCCTTTGGAATCCATTTGTAACTCGCTACCTTTCGGCTCACGAGTTGGGCCGCGAGCGCGGTGCCAAATTTGTGAGGCCAGGTTTCTCGTGGACGCTGGCTAGACCAGATATATCCGGCGGACGTAAGCCTTTGAAACGCATTTGTAACTCTCTGCCTTTCGGCTCACGAGCTGGGCGGCGAGCGCGGTACCACATTTGTGTGGCCAGGTTTCCCGTGGACGCTGGCTAGACCAGATACGTCCGGTGGACGCAAGCCTTTGAAACCCATTTGTAACTCGCTGCCTTTCGGCTCATGAGCTTGGCGGGTGGCGCGGTTCCACATTTCTGTGGCCAGGTTTCCCGTGGACGTTGGCTAGACCAGATACGTCCGGCGGACGCAAGCCTTTGAGACTCATTTGTAACTCGCTGCCTTTCGCCTCACGAGCAGGGCGGCGAGCGCGGTGCCACATTTGTGTGCCAGGTTTCCCGTGGACGCTGGCTAGACCAGATACGTCCGGCGGATGCAAGCCTTTGAAACCCATTTGTAACTCGCTGCCTTTCGGCTCACGAGCTGGGCGGCGAGCGCTGCCACATTTGCGTGGCCAGGTTTCCCGTGGACGCTGGCTAGACCAGATACGTCCGGCGAACGCAAGCCTTTGAAACCCATTTGTAACTCGCTTCCTTTCGGCTCACGAGCTGGGTGGCGAGCGCGGTACCACATTTGTGTGGCTAGGTTTCCCGTGGACGCTGGCTAGACCAGATACGTCCGGCGGATGCAAGCCTTTGGAATCCATTTGTAACTCGGTACCTTTCGGCTCACGAGTTGGGCCACGAGCGCGGTGCCCAATTTGTGTGGCCAGGTTTCTCGTGGACGCTGGCTAGACCAGATATGTCCGGCGGACGCAAGCCTTTGAAACGCATTTGTAACTCTCTGCCTTTTGGCTCACGAGCTGGGCGGTGAGCACGGTACCACATTTGCGTGGCCAGGTTTCCCGTGGACGCTGGCTAGACCAGATACGTCCGGCGGACGCAAGCCTTTGAAACCCATTTGTAACTCGCTGCCTTTCGGCTCACGAGCTGGGCGACGAGCGCGGTGCCACATTTGTATGGCCAGGTTTCCCGTGGTCACTGGCTAGACCAGATATGTCCGGCGGACGCAAGCCTTTGAAACGCATTTGTAACTCTCTGCCTTTCGGCTCACGAGCTGGGCAGCGAGCGCTGCCACATTTGCATGGCAAGGTTTCCCGTGGACGCTGGCTACACCAGATACGTCCGGCGGACGCAAGCCTTTGAAACCCATTTGTAACTCGCTGCCTTTCGGCTCACGAGCTCGGCGGCGAGGGCGGTGCCACATTTGTGTGGCTAGGTTTCCCGTGGACGCTGGCTAGACCAGATACGTCCGGCGGACGCAAGCCTTTGAAAGCCATTTGTAATTCGCTGCCTTTCGGCTCACGAGCTGGGCGGCGAGCGCGATACCACATTTGTGTGGCTAGGTTTCTCGTGGACGCTGGCTAGACTAGATACGTCCGGCGGATGCAAGCCTTTGAAACCCATTTGTAACTCGCTGCGTTTCGGCTCACAAGCTGGGCGGCCAGCGCTGCCACATTTGCGTGGCCAGGTTTCCCGTGGACGCTGGCTAGACCAGATACGTCCGTCGGACGCAAGCCTTTGAAACCCATTTGTAACTCGCTGCCTTTCGGCTCACGAGCTGGGTGGCGAGCGCGGTACCACATTTGTGTGGCTAGGTTTCCCATGGACGCTGACTAGACAAGATACGTCCGGCGGACGCAAGCCTTTGGAATCCATTTGTAACTCGCTACCTTTCGGCTCACGAGCTGGGCCGCGAGCACGGTGCCACATTTGTATGGCCAGGTTTCCCGTGGACACTGGCTAGACCAGATACGTCCGGCGGACGCAAGCCTTTGAAACGCATTTGTAACTCTCTGCCTTTCGGCTCACGAGCTGGGCGGTGAGCGCGGTACCACATTTGTGTGGCCAGGTTTCCCGTGGACGCTGGCTAGACCAGATACGTCCGGCGGACGCAAGCCTTTGAAACCCATTTGTAACTCGCTGCCTTTCGGCTCACGAGCTGGGCGGCGAGCGCGATACCACATTTGTGTGGCCAGGTTTCTCGTGGAAGCTGGCTAGACTAGATATGTCCGGCGGATGCAAGCCTTTGAAACCCATTTGTAACTCGCTGCCTTTTGGCTCACGAGCTGGGCGGCGAGCGCTGCCACATTTGCGTGGCCAGGTTTCCCGTGGACGCTGGGTAGACCAGATACGTCCGGCGGACGCAAGCCTTTGAAACCCATTTGTAACTCGCTGCCTTTCGGCTCACGAGCTGGGCGACGAGCGCGGTGCCACATTTGTATGGCCACGTTTCCCGTGGACACTGGCTAGACCAGATATGTCCGGCGGATGCAAGCCTTTGAAACGCATTTGTAACTCTCTGCCTTTCGGCTCACGAGCTGGGCGGTGAGCGCGGTACCACATTTGTGTGGCCAGGTTTCCCGTGGACGCTGGCTAGACCAGATACGTCCGGCGGACGCAAGCCTTTGAAACCCATTTGTAATTCGCTGCCTTTCGGCTCACGAGCTGGGCGGCGAGCGCGATACCACATTTGTGTGGCTAGGTTTCTCGTGGACGCTGGCTAGACTAGATACGTCCGGCGGATGCAAGCCTTTGAAACCCATTTGTAACTCGCTGCGTTTCGGCTCACGAGCTGGGCGGCCAGCGCTGCCACATTTGCGTGGCCAGGTTTCCCGTGGACGCTGGCTAGACCAGATACGTCCGGCGGACGCAAGCCTTTGGAATCCATTTGTAACTCGCTACCTTTCGGCTCACGAGCTGGGCCGCGAGCACGGTGCCACATTTGTATGGCCAAGTTTCCCGTGGACACTGGCTAGACCAGATATGTCCGGCGGACGCAAGCCTTTGAAACGCATTTGTAACTCTCTTCCTTTCGGCTCACGAGCTGGGCGGTGAGCGCGGTACCACATTTGTGTGGCCAGGTTTCCCGTGGACGCTGGCTAGACCAGATACGTCCGGCGGACGCAAGCCTTTGAAACCCATTTGTAACTCGCTGCCTTTCGGCTCACGAGCTGGGCGGCGCGCGCTGCCACATTTGCGTGGCCAGGTTTCCCGTAGACGCTGGCTAGACCAGATACGTCCGGCGGACGCAAGCCTTTGAAACCCATTTGTAAGTCGCTGCCTTACGGCTCACGAGCTGGGTGGCGAGCGCGGTACCACATTTGTGTGGCTAGGTTTCCCGTGGACGCTGACTAGACCAGATACGTCCGGCGGACGCAAGCCTTTGGAATCCATTTGTAACTCCCTACCTTTCGGCTCACGAGCTGGGCCGCGAGCACGGTGCCACATTTGTGTGGCCAGGTTTCTCGTGGACGCTGGCTAGACCAGATATGTCCGGCGGACGCAAGCCTTTGAAACGCATTTGTAACTCTCTGCCTTTCGGCTCACGAGCTGGGCGGTGAGCGCGGTACCACATTTGTGTGGCCAGGTTTCCCGTGGACGCTGGCTAGACCAGATACGTCCGGCGGACGCAAGCCTTTGAAACCAATTTGTAACTCGCAGCCTTTCGGCTCACGAGCTGGGCGGCGAGCGCGGTGCCACATTTGTGTGGCCAGGTTTCCCGTGGACGCTGGCTAGACCAGATACGTCCGGTGGATCCAAGCCTTTGAAACCCATTTGTAACTCGCTGTCTTTCGGCTCACGAGCTAGGTGGCGAGCGCTGCCACATTTGCGTGGCCAGGTTTCCCGTGGACGCTGGCTAGACCAGATACGTCCGGCAGACGCAAGCCTTTGAAACGCATTTGTAACTCTCTGCCTTTCGGCTCACGAGCTGGGCAGCGAGCGCTGCCACATTTGCGTGGCAAGGTTTCCCGTGGACGCTGGCTACACCAGATACGTCCGACGGACGCAAGCCTTTTAAACCCATTTGTAACTCGCTGCCTTTCGGCTCACGAGCTCGGCGGCGAGCGCGGTGCCACATTTGTGTGGCTAGTTTTCCCGTGGACGCTGGCTAGACCAGATACGTCCGGCGGACGCAAGCCTTTGAAACCCATTTGTAATTCGCTGCCTTTCGGCTCACGAGCTGGGCGGCGAGCGCGATACCACATTTGTGTGGCCAGGTGTCTCGTGGACGCTGGCTAGACTAGATACGTCCGGCGGATGCAAGCCTTTGAAACCCATTTGTAACTCGCTGCCTTTCGGCTCACGAGCTGGGCGGCGAGCGCTGCCACATTTGCGTGGCCAGGATTCCCGTGGACGCTGGCTAGACCAGATACGTCCGGCGGACGCAAGCCTTTGAAACCCATTTGTAACTCGCTGCCTTTCGGCTCACGAGCTGGGCGGCGAGCGCGGTGCTACATTGTGTGGCTAGGTTTCCCGTGGACGCTGGCTAGACCAGATACGTCCGGCGGACGCAAGCCTTTGAAACCCATTTGTAATTCGCTGCCTTTCGGCTCACGAGCTGGGCGGCGAGCGCGATACCATATTTGTGTGGCCAGGTTTCTCGCGGAAGCTGGCTAGACTAGATACGTCCGGCGGATGCAAGCCTTTGAAACCCATTTGTAACTCGCTGCCTTTCGGCTCACGAGTTGGGCGGCGAGCGCTGCCACATTTGCGTGGCCAGGTTTCCCGTGGACGCTGGCTAGACCAGATACGTCCGGCGGACGCAAGCCTTTGAAACCCATTTGTAACTCGCTGCCTTTCGGCTCACGAGCTGGGTGGCGAGCGCGGTACCACATTTGTGTGGCTAGGTTTCCCGTGGATGCTGACTTGACCAGATACGTCCGGCGGACGCAAGCCTTTGGAATCCATTTGTAACTCGCTACCTTTCGGCTCACGAGCTGGGCCGCGAGCACGGTGCCACATTTGTGTGGCCAGGTTTCTCGTGGACGCTGGCTAGACCAGATATGTCCGGCGGACGCAAGCCTTTGAAACGCATTTGTAACTCTCTGCCTTTCGGCTCACGAGCTGGGCGGTGAGCGCGGTACCACATTTGTGTGGCCAGGTTTCCCGTGGACGCTGGCTAGACCAGATACGTCCGGCGGACGCAAGCCTTTGAAACCCATTTGTAACTCGCTGCCTTTCGGCTCACGAGCTGGGCGGCGAGCGCGGTACCACATTTGTGTGGCCAGGTTTCCCGTGGACGCTGGCTAGACTAGATACGTCCAGCGGACGCAAGCCTTTGAGACTCATTTGTAACTCGCTACCTTTCGGCTCACGAGCAGGGCGGCGAGCTCGGTACCACATTTGTGTGGCCAGGTTTCCCGTGGACGCTGGCCAGACCAGATACGTCCGGCGGACGCAAGCCTTTGAAACCCATTTGTAACTCGCTACCTTCCGGCTCACGACCTGGGTTGCGAGCGCGGTACCACATTTGTGTGGCTAGGTTTCCCGTGGACGCTGGCTAGACCAGATACGTCCGGCGGACGCAAGCCTTTGAAACAGAATTGTAACTCGCTGCCTTTCGGCTCACAAGCTGGGCGGCGCGCGCTGCCACATTTGCGTGGCCAGGTTTCCCGTAGACGCTGGCTAGACCAGATACGTCCGGCGGACGCAAGCCTTTGAAACCCATTTGTAAGTCGCTGCCTTTCGGCTCACGAGCTGGGTGGCGAGCGCGGTACCACATTTGTGTGGCTAGGTTTCCCGTGGACGCTGACTAGACCAGATACGTCCGGCGGACGCAAGCCTTTGGAATCCATTTGTAACTCCCTACCTTTCGGCTCACGAGCTGGGCCGCGAGCACAGTGCCACATTTGTGTGGCCAGGTTTCTCGTGGACGCTGGCTAGACCAGATATGTCCGGCGGACGCAAGCCTTTGAAACGCATTTGTAACTCTCTGCCTTTCGGCTCACGAGCTGGGCGGTGAGCGCGGTACCACATTTGTGTGGCCAGGTTTCCCGTGGACGCTGGCTAGACCAGATACGTCCGGCGGACGCAAGCCTTTGAAACCCATTTGTAACTCGCAGCCTTTCGGCTCACGAGTTGGGCGGCGAGCGCGGTGCCACATTTGTGTGGCCAGGTTTCCCGTGGATGCTGGCTAGACCAGATACGTCCGGTGGATCCAAGCCTTTGAAACCCATTTGTAACTCGCTGTCTTTCGGCTCACGAGCTAGGTGGCGAGCGCTGCCACATTTGCGTGGCCAGGTTTCCCGTGGACGCTGGCTAGACCAGATACGTCCGGCAGACGCAAGCCTTTGAAACGCATTTGTAACTCTCTGCCTTTCGGCTCACGAGCTGGGCAGCGAGCGCTGCCACATTTGCGTGGCAAGGTTTCCCGTGGACGCTGGCTACACCAGATACGTCCGACGGACGCAAGCCTTTTAAACCCATTTGTAACTCGCTGCCTTTCGGCTCACGAGCTCGGCGGCGAGCGCGGTGCCACATTTGTGTGGCTAGTTTTCCCGTGGACGCTGGCTAGACCAGATACGTCCGGCGGACGCAAGCCTTTGAAACCCATTTGTAATTCGCTGCCTTTCGGCTCACGAGCTGGGCGGCGAGCGCGATACCACATTTGTGTGGCCAGGTGTCTCATGGACGCTGGCTAGACTAGATACGTCCGGCGGATGCAAGCCTTTGAAACCCATTTGTAACTCGCTGCCTTTCGGCTCACGAGCTGGGCGGCGAGCGCTGCCACATTTGCGTGGCCAGGATTCCCGTGGACGCTGGCTAGACCAGATACGTCCGGCGGACGCAAGCCTTTGAAACCCATTTGTAACTCGCTGCCTTTCGGCTCACGAGCTGGGCGGCGAGCGCGGTGCCACATTTGTGTGGCTAGGTTTCCCGTGGACGCTGGCTAGACCAGATACGTCCGGCGGACGCAAGCCTTTGAAACCCATTTGTAATTCGCTGCCTTTCGGCTCACGAGCTGGGCGGCGAGCGCGATACCATATTTGTGTGGCCAGGTTTCTCGCGGAAGCTGGCTAGACTAGATACGTCCGGCGGATGCAAGCCTTTGAAACCCATTTGTAACTCGCTGCCTTTCGGCTCACGAGTTGGGCGGCGAGCGCTGCCACATTTGCGTGGCCAGGTTTCCCGTGGACGCTGGCTAGACCAGAGACGTCCGGCGGACGCAAGCCTTTGAAACCCATTTGTAACTCGCTGCCTTTCGGCTCACGAGCTGGGTGGCGAGCGCGGTACCACATTTGTGTGGCTAGGTTTCCCGTGGACGCTGACTTGACCAGATACGTCCGGCGGACGCAAGCCTTTGGAATCCATTTGTAACTCGCTACCTTTCGGCTCACGAGCTGGGCCGCGAGCACGGTGCCACATTTGTGTGGCCAGGTTTCTCGTGGACGCTGGCTAGACCAGATATGTCCGGCGGACGCAAGCCTTTGAAACGCATTTGTAACTCTCTGCCTTTCGGCTCACGAGCTGGGCGGTGAGCGCGGTACCACATTTGTGTGGCCAGGTTTCCCGTGGACGCTGGCTAGACCAGATACGTCCGGCGGACGCAAGCCTTTGAAACCCATTTGTAACTCGCTGCCTTTCGGCTCACGAGCTGGGCGGCGAGCGCGGTACCACATTTGTGTGGCCAGGTTTCCCGTGGACGCTGGCTAGACTAGATACGTCCAGCGGACGCAAGCCTTTGAGACTCATTTGTAACTCGCTGCCTTTCGGCTCACGAGCAGGGCGGCGAGCTCGGTACCACATTTGTGTGGCCAGGTTTCCCGTGGACGCTGGCCAGACCAGATACGTCCGGCGGACGCAAGCCTTTGAAACCCATTTGTAACTCGCTACCTTCCGGCTCACGACCTGGGTTGCGAGCGCGGTACCACATTTGTGTGGCTAGGTTTCCCGTGGACGCTGGCTAGACCAGATACGTCCGGCGGACGCAAGCCTTTGAAACAGAATTGTAACTCGCTGCCTTTCGGCTCACGAGCTGGGCGGCGCGCGCTGCCACATTTGCGTGGCCAGGTTTCCCGTAGACGCTGGCTAGACCAGATACGTCCGGCGGACGCAAGCCTTTGAAACCCATTTGTAAGTCGCTGCCTTTCGGCTCACGAGCTGGGTGGCGAGCGCGGTACCACATTTGTGTGGCTAGGTTTCCCGTGGACGCTGACTAGACCAGATACGTCCGGCGGACGCAAGCCTTTGGAATCCATTTGTAACTCCCTACCTTTCGGCTCACGAGCTGGGCCGCGAGCACGGTGCCACATTTGTGTGGCCAAGTTTCTCGTGGACGCTGGCTAGACCAGATATGTCCGGCGGACGCAAGCCTTTGAAACGCATTTGTAACTCTCTGCCTTTCGGCTCACGAGCTGGGCGGTGAGCGCGGTACCACATTTGTGTGGCCAGGTTTCCCGTGGACGCTGGCTAGACCAGATACGTCCGGCGGACGCAAGCCTTTGAAACCCATTTGTAACTCGCAGCCTTTCGGCTCACGAGCTGGGCGGCGAGCGCGGTGCCACATTTGTGTGGCCAGGTTTCCCGTGGATGCTGGCTAGACCAGATACGTCCGGTGGATCCAAGCCTTTGAAACCCATTTGTAACTCGCTGTCTTTCGGCTCACGAGCTAGGTGGCGAGCGCTGCCACATTTGCGTGGCCAGGTTTCCCGTGGACGCTGGCTAGACCAGATACGTCCGGCAGACGCAAGCCTTTGAAACGCATTTGTAACTCTCTGCCTTTCGGCTCACGAGCTGGGCAGCGAGCGCTGCCACATTTGCGTGGCAAGGTTTCCCGTGGACGCTGGCTACACCAGATACGTCCGACGGACGCAAGCCTTTTAAACCCATTTGTAACTCGCTGCCTTTCGGCTCACGAGCTCGGCGGCGAGGGCGGTGCCACATTTGTGTGTCTAGTTTTCCCGTGGACGCTGGCTAGACCAGATACGTCCGGCGGACGCAAGCCTTTGAAACCCATTTGTAATTCGCTGCCTTTCGGCTCACGAGCTGGGCGGCGAGCGCGATACCACATTTGTGTGGCCAGGTGTCTCGTGGACGCTGGCTAGACTAGATACGTCCGGCGGATGCAAGCCTTTGAAACCCATTTGTAACTCGCTGCCTTTCGGCTCACGAGCTGGGCGGCGAGCGCTGCCACATTTGCGTGGCCAGGATTCCCGTGGACGCTGGCTAGACCAGATACGTCCGGCGGACGCAAGCCTTTGAAACCCATTTGTAACTCGCTGCCTTTCGGCTCACGAGCTGGGCGGCGAGCGCGGTGCCACATTTGTGTGGCTAGGTTTCCCGTGGACGCTGGCTAGACTAGATACGTCCGGCGGATGCAAGCCTTTGAAACCCATTTGTAACTCGCTGCCTTTCGGCTCACGAGTTGGGCGGCGAGCGCTGCCACATTTGCGTGGCCAGGTTTCCCGTGGACGCTGGCTAGACCAGAGACGTCCGGCGGACGCAAGCCTTTGAAACCCATTTGTAACTCGCTGCCTTTCGGCTCACGAGCTGGGTGGCGAGCGCGGTACCACATTTGTGTGGCCAGGTTTCCCGTGGACGCTGGCTAGACCAGATACGTCCGGCGGACGCAAGCCTTTGAAACCCATTTGTAACTCGCTGCCTTTCGGCTCACGAGCTGGGCGGCGAGCGCGGTACCACATTTGTGTGGCCAGGTTTCCCGTGGACGCTGGCTAGACCAGATACGTCCGGCGGACGGAAGCCTTTGAAACCCATTTGTAACTCGCTGCCTTTCGGCTCACGAGCTGGGTGGCGAACACAGTACCACATTTGTGTGGCTAGGTTTCCCGTGGCCGCTGGCTAGACCAGATACGTCCGGTGGACGTAAGCCTTTGAAACCCATTTGTAACTCGCAGCCTTTCGGCTAACGAGCTGGGCGGCGAGCGCGGTGCCACATTTCTGTGCCCAGGTTTCCCGTGGACGCTGGCTAGACCAGATATGTCCAGCGGACGCAAGCCTTTGAGACTCATTTGTAACTCGCTGCCTTTCCGCTCACGAGCAGGGCGGCGAGCGCGGTGCCACATTTGTGTGGCCAGGTTTCCCGTGGACGCTGGCTTGACCAGATACGTCCGGCGGATGCAAGCCTTTGAAACCCATTTGTAACTCGCTGCCTTTTGGCCCACGAGCTGGGCGGCGAGCGCTGCCACATTTGCGTGGCCAGGTTTCCCGTGGACGCTGGCTAGACCAGATACGTCCGGCGGACGCAAGCCTTTGAAACCCATTTGTAACTCGCTGCCTTTCGGCTCACGAGCTGGGTGGCGAGCGCGGAACCACATTTGTGTGGCTAGGTTTCCCGTGGACGCTGGCTAGACCAGATACGTTCGGCGGATGCAAGACTTTTGAATCCATTTGTAACTCGCTACCTTTCGGCTCACGAGTTGGGCCGCGAGCGCGGTGCACAATTTGTGTGGCCAGGTTTCTCGTGGACGCTGGCTAGACCAGATATGTCCAGCGGACGCAAGCCTTTGAAACGCATTTGTAACTCTCTGCCTTTCGGCTCACGAGCTGGGCGGCGAGCGCGGTACCACATTTGTGTGGCCAGGTTTCCCGTGGACGCTGGCTAGACCAGATACGTCCGGCGGACGCAAGCCTTTGAAACCCATTTGTAACTCGCTGCCTTTCGGCTCACGAGCTGGGCGGCGAGCACGGTACCACATTTGTGTGGCCAGGTTTCCCGTGGACGCTGGCTAGACCAGATACGTCCGGCGGACGGAAGCCTTTGAAACCCATTTGTAACTCGCTGCCTTTCGGCTCACGAGCTGGGTGGCGAACACAGTACCACATTTGTGTGGCTAGGTTTCCCGTGGCCGCTGGCTAGACCAGATACGTCCGGTGGACGTAAGCCTTTGAAACGCATTTGTAACTCTCTGCCTTTCGGCTCACGAGCTGGGCGGTGAGCGCGGTACCACATTTGTGTGGCCAGGTTTCCCGTGGACGTTGGCTAGACCAGATACGTCCGGCGGACGCAAGCCTTTGAAACCCATTTGTAACTCGCTGCCTTTCGGCTCACGAGCTGGGCGGCGAGCGCGGTACCACATTTGTGTGGCCAGGTTTCCCGTGGACGCTGGCTAGACCAGATACGTCCAGTGGACGCAAGCCTTTGAGACTCATTTGTAACTCGCTGCCTTTCCGCTCACGAGCAGGGCGGCGAGCGCGGTGCCACATTTGTGTGGCCAGGTTTCCCGTGGACGCTGGCTAGACCAGATACGTCCGGCGGATGCAAGCCTTTGAAACCCATTTGTAACTCGCTGCCTTTCGGCTCACGAGCTGGGCGGCGAGCGCTGCCACATTTGCGTGGCCAGGTTTCCCGTGGACGCTGGCTAGACCAGAGACGTCCGGCGGACGCAAGCCTTTGAAACCCATTTGTAACTCGCTGCCTTTCGGCTCACGAGCTGGGTGGCGAGCGCGGTACCACATTTGTGTGGCTAGGTTTCCCGTGGACGCTGGCTAGACCAGATACGTCCGGCGGATGCAAGCCTTTTGAATCCATTTGTAACTCGCTACCTTTCGGCTCACGAGTTGGGCCGCGAGCGCGGTGCCCAATTTGTGTGGCCAGGTTTCTCGTGGACGCTTGCTAGACCAGATATGTCCGGCGGACGCAAGCCTTTGAAACGCATTTGTAACTCTCTGCCTTTCGGCTCACGAGCTGGGCGGTGAGCGCGGTACCATATTTGTGTGGCCAGGTTTCCCGTGGACGCTGGCTAGACCAGATACGTCCGGCGGACGCAAGCCTTTGAAACCCATTTGTAACTCGCTGCCTTTCGGCTCACGAGCTGGGCGGCGAGCGCGGTACCACATTTGTGTGGCCAGGTTTCCCGTGGACGCTGGCTAGACCAGATACGTCCGGCGGACGGAAGCCTTTGAAACCCATTTGTAACTCGCTGCCTTTCGGCTCACGAGCTGGGTGGCGAACACAGTACCACATTTGTGTGGCTAGGTTTCCCGTGGCCGCTGGCTAGACCAGATACGTCCGGTGGACGTAAGCCTTTGAAACCCATTTGTAACTCGCAGCCTTTCGGCTCACGAGCTGGGCGGCGAGCGCGGTGCCACATTTGTGTGCCCAGGTTTCCCGTGGACGCTGGCTAGACCAGATATGTCCAGCGGACGCAAGCCTTTGAGACTCATTTGTAACTCGCTGCCTTTCCGCTCACGAGCAGGGCGGCGAGCGCGGTGCCACATTTGTGTGGCCAGGTTTCCCGTGGACGCTGGCTAGACCAGATACGTCCGGCGGATGCAAGCCTTTGAAACCCATTTGTAACTCGCTGCCTTTCGGCTCACGAGCTGGGCGGCGAGCGCTGCCACATTTGCGTGGCCAGGTTTCCCGTGGACGCTGGCTAGACCAGAGACGTCCGGCGGACGCAAGCCTTTGAAACCCATTTGTAACTCGCTGCCTTTCGGCTCACGAGCTGGGTGGCGAGCGCGGTACCACATTTGTGTGGCTAGGTTTCCCGTGGACGCTGGCTAGACCAGATACGTCCGGCGGATGCAAGCCTTTTGAATCCATTTGTAACTCGCTACCTTTCGGCTCACGAGTTGGGCCGCGAGCGCGGTGCCCAATTTGTGTGGCCAGGTTTCTCGTGGACGCTTGCTAGACCAGATATGTCCGGCGGACGCAAGCCTTTGAAACGCATTTGTAACTCTCTGCCTTTCGGCTCACGAGCTGGGCGGCGAGCGCGGTACCAAATTTGTGTGGCCAGGTTTCCCGTGGACGCTGGCTAGACCAGATACGTCCGGCGGACGCAAGCCTTTGAAACCCATTTGTAACTCGCTGCCTTTCGGCTCACGAGCTGGGCGGCGAGCGCGGTACCACATTTGTGTGGCCAGGTTTCCCGTGGACGCTGGCTAGACCAGATACGTCCGACGGACGGAAGTCTTTAAAACCCATTTGTAACTCGCTGCCTTTCGGCTCACGAGCTGGGTGGCGAACACAGTACCACATTTGTGTGGCTAGGTTTCCCGTGGCCGCTGGCTAGACCAGATACGTCCGGTGGACGTAAGCCTTTGAAACCCATTTGTAACTCGCAGCCTTTCGGCTAACGAGCTGGGCGGCGAGCGCGGTGCCACATTTGTGTGCCCAGGTTTCCCGTGGACGCTGGCTAGACCAGATATGTCCAGCGGACGCAAGCCTTTGAGACTCATTTGTAACTCGCTGCCTTTCCGCTCACGAGCAGGGCGGCGAGCGCGGTGCCACATTTGTGTGGCCAGGTTTCCCGTGGACGCTGGCTAGACCAGATACGTCCGGCGGATGCAAGCCTTTGAAACCCATTTGTAACTCGCTGCCTTTCGGCCCACGAGCTGGGCGGCGAGCGCTGCCACATTTGCGTGGCCAGGTTTCCCGTGGACGCTGGCTAGACCAGATACGTCCGGCGGACGCAAGCCTTTGAAACCCATTTGTAACTCGCTGCCTTTCGGCTCACGAGCTGGGTGGCGAGCGCGGAACCACATTTGTGTGGCTAGGTTTCCCGTGGACGCTGGCTAGACCAGATACGTTCGGCGGATGCAAGCCTTTTGAATCCATTTGTAACTCGCTACCTTTCGGCTCACGACTTGGGCCGCGAGCGCGGTGCACAATTTGTGTGGCCAGGTTTCTCGTGGACGCTGGCTAGACCAGATATGTCCGGCGGACGCAAGCCTTTGAAACGCATTTGTAACTCTCTGCCTTTCGGCTCACGAGCTGAGCGGCGAGCGCGGTACCACATTTGTGTGGCCAGGTTTCCCGTGGACGCTGGCTAGACCAGATACGTCCGGCGGACGCAAGCCTTTGAAACCCATTTGTAACTCGCTGCCTTTCGGCTCACGAGCTGGGCGGCGAGCACGGTACCACATTTGTGTGGCCAGGTTTCCCGTGGACGCTGGCTAGACCAGATACGTCCGGCGGACGGAAGCCTTTGAAACCCATTTGTAACTCGCTGCCTTTCGGCTCACGAGCTGGGTGGCGAACACAGTACCACATTTGTGTGGCTAGGTTTCCCGTGGCCGCTGGCTAGACCAGATACGTCCGGTGGACGTAAGCCTTTGAAACCCATTTGTAACTCGCAGCCTTTCGGCTCACGAGCTGGGCGGCGAGCGCGGTGCCACATTTGTGCTGCCAGGTTTCCCGTGGACGCTGGCTAGACCAGATACGTCCGGCGGATCCAAACCTTTGAAACCCATTTGTAACTCGCTGTCTTTCGGCTCAGGAGCTAGGCGGCGAGCGCTGCCACATTTGCGTGGCCAGGTTTCCCGTGGACGCTGGCTAGACCAGATACGTCCGGCGGACGCAAGCCTTTGAAACGCATTTGTAACTCTCTGCCTTTCGGCTCACGAGCTGGGCAACGAGCGCTGCCACATTTGCGTGGCAAGGTTTCCCGTGGACGCTGGCTACACCAGATACGTCCGGCGAACGCAAGCCTTTGAAACCCATTTGTAACTCGCTGCCTTTCGGCTCACGAGCTCGGCGGCGAGCGCGGTGCAACATTTGTGTGGCTATGTTTCCCGTGGACGCTGGCTAGACCAGATACGTCCGGCAGACGCAAGCCTTTGAAACCCATTTGTAATTCGCTGCCTTTCGGCTCACGAGCTGGGCGGCGAGCGCGATACCACATTTGTGTGGCCAGGTTTCTCGTGGACGCTGGCTAGACTAGATACGTCCGGCGGATGCAAGCCTTTGAAACCCATTTGTAACTCGCTGCCTTTCGGCTCACGAGCTGGGCGGCGAGCGCTGCCACATTTGCGTGGCCAGGTTTCCCGTGGACGCTGGCTAGACCAGATACGTCCGGCGGACGCAAGCCTTTGAAACCCATTTGTAACTCGCTGCCTTTCGGCTCACGAGCTGGGTGACGAGCGCGGTACCACATTTGTGTGGCTAGGTTTCCCATAGACGCTGACTAGACCAGATACGTCCGGCGGACGCAAGCCTTTGGAATCCATTTGTAACTCGCTACCTTTCGGCTCACGAGCTGGGCCGCGAGCACGGTGCCACATTTGTGTGGCCAGGTTTCCCGTGGACGCTGGCTAGACCAGATATGTCCGGCGGACGCAAGCCTTTGAAACGCATTTGTAACTCTCTGCCTTTCGGTTTACGAGCTGGGCGGTGAGCGCGGTACCACATTTGTGTGGCCAGGTTTCCCGTGGTCGCTGGCTAGACCAGATACGTCCGGCGGACGCAAGCCTTTGAAACCCATTTGTAACTCGCTGCCTTTCGGCTCACGAGCTGGGCGGCGAGCGCGGTACCACATTTGTGTGGCCAGGTTTCCCGTGGACGCTGGCTAGACCAGATACGTCCAGCGGACGCAAGCCTTTGAGACTCATTTGTAACTCGATGCCTTTCGGCTCACGAGCAGGGCGGCGAGCGCGGTGCCACATTTGTGTGGCCAGGTTTCCCGTGGACGCTGGCTAGACCAGATACGTCCGGCGGATGCAAGCCTTTGAAACCCATTTGTAACTCGCTGCCTTTCGGCTCACGAGCTGGGCGGCGAGCGCAGCCACATTTGCGTTACCAGGTTTCCCGTGGACGCTGGCTAGACCAGATACGTCCGGCGGACGCAAGCCTTTGAAACCCATTTGTAACTCGCTGCCTTTCGGCTCACGAGCTGGGTGGCGAGCGCGGTACCACATTTGTGTGGCTAGGTTTCCCGTGGACGCTGGCTAGACCAGATACGTCCGGCGGATGCAAGCCTTTGGAATCCATTTGTAACTCGCTACCTTTCGGCTCACGAGTTGGGCCGCGAGCGCGGTGCCCAATTTGTGTGGCCAGGTTTCTCGTGGACGCTGGCTAGACCAGATATGTCCGGCGGACGCAAGCCTTTGAAACGCATTTGTAACTCTCTGCCTTTCGGCTCACGAGCTGGGCGGCGAGCGCGGTACCACATTTGTGTGGCCAGGTTTCCCGTGGACGCTGGCTAGACCAGATACGTCCGGCGGACGCAAGCCTTTGAAACCCATTTGTAACTCGCTGCCTTTCGGCTCACGAGCTGGGCGGCGAGCGCGGTACCACATTTGTGTGGCCAGGTTTCCCGTGGACGCTGGCCAGACCAGATACGTCCGGCGGACGGAAGCCTTTGAAACCCATTTGTAACTCGCTGCCTTTCGGCTCACGAGCTGGGTGGCGAACACAGTACCACATTTGTGTGGCTAGGTTTCCCGTGGCCGCTGGCTAGACCAGATACGTCCGGTGGACGTAAGCCTTTGAAACCCATTTGTAACTCGCAGCCTTTCGGCTCACGAGCTGGGCGGCGA
This sequence comes from Urtica dioica subsp. dioica, assembly GCF_054948205.1. Classification (NCBI taxonomy): domain Eukaryota; kingdom Viridiplantae; phylum Streptophyta; class Magnoliopsida; order Rosales; family Urticaceae; genus Urtica; species Urtica dioica. Next base: position 29,627,206 of record NC_142756.1, on the reverse strand, counting down.
GCGCGGTGCCACATTTGTGTGGCCAGGTTTCCCGTGGACGCTGGCTAGACCAGATACGTCCGGCGGATCCAAACCTTTGAAACCCATTTGTAACTCGCTGTCTTTCGGCTCAGGAGCTAGGCGGCGAGCGCTGCCACATTTGCGTGGCCAGGTTTCCCGTGGACGCTGGCTAGACCAGATACGTCCGGCGGACGCAAGCCTTTGAAACGCATTTGTAACTCTCTGCCTTTCGGCTCACGAGCTGGGCAACGAGCGCTGCCACATTTGCGTGGCAAGGTTTCCCGTGGACGCTGGCTACACCAGATACGTCCGGCGGACGCAAGCCTTTGAAACCCATTTGTAACTCGCTGCCTTTCGGCTCACGAGCTCGGCGGCGAGCGCGGTGCAACATTTGTGTGGCTATGTTTCCCGTGGACGCTGGCTAGACCAGATACTTCCGGCAGACGCAAGCCTTTGAAACCCATTTGTAATTCGCTGCCTTTCGGCTCACGAGCTGGGCGGCGAGCGCGATACCACATTTGTGTGGCCAGGTTTCTCGTGGACGCTGGCTAGACTAGATACGTCCGGCGGATGCAAGCCTTTGAAACCCATTTGTAACTCGCTGCCTTTCGGCTCACGAGCTGGGCGGCGAGCGCTGCCACATTTGCGTGGCCAGGTTTCCCGTGGACGCTGGCTAGACCAGATACGTCCGGCGGACGCAAGCCTTTGAAACCCATTTGTAACTCGCTGCCTTTCGGCTCACGAGCTGGGTGACGAGCGCGGTACCACATTTGTGTGGCTAGGTTTCCCATAGACGCTGACTAGACCAGATACGTCCGGCGGACGCAAGCCTTTGGAATCCATTTGTAACTCGCTATCTTTCGGCTCACGAGCTGGGCCGCGAGCACGGTGCCACATTTGTGTGGCCAGGTTTCCCGTGGACGCTGGCTAGACCAGATATGTCCGGCGGACGCAAGCCTTTGAAACGCATTTGTAACTCTCTGCCTTTCGGCTCACGAGCTGGGCGGTGAGCGCGGTACCACATTTGTGTGGCCAGGTTTCCCGTGGACGCTGGCTAGACCAGATACGTCCGGCGGACGCAAGCCTTTGAAACCCATTTGTAACTCGCTGCCTTTCGGCTCACGAGCTGGGCGGCGAGCGCGGTACCACATTTGTGTGGCCAGGTTTCCCGTGGACGCTGGCTAGACCAGATACGTCCAGCGGACGCAAGCCTTTGAGACTCATTTGTAACTCGATGCCTTTCGGCTCACGAGCAGGGCCGCGAGCGCGGTGCTACATTTGTGTGGCCAGGTTTCCCGTGGACGCTGGCTAGACCAGATACGTCCGGCGGATGCAAGCCTTTGAAACCCATTTGTAACGCGCTGCCTTTCGGCTCACGAGCTGGGCGGCGAGCGCAGCCACATTTGCGTTACCAGGTTTCCCGTGGACGCTGGCTAGACCAGATACGTCCGGCGGACGCAAGCCTTTGAAACCCATTTGTAACTCGCTGCCTTTCGGCTCACGAGCTGGGTGGCGAGCGCGGTACCACATTTGTGTGGCTAGGTTTCCCGTGGACGCTGGCTAGACCAGATACGTCCGGCGGATGCAAGCCTTTGGAATCCATTTGTAACTCGCTACCTTTCGGCTCACGAGTTGGGCCGCGAGCGCGGTGCCCAATTTGTGTGGCCAGGTTTCTCGTGGACGCTGGCTAGACCAGATATGTCCGGCGGACGCAAGCCTTTGAAACGCATTTGTAACTCTCTGCCTTTCGGCTCACGAGCTGGGCGGCGAGCGCGGTACCACATTTGTGTGGTCAGGTTTCCCGTGGACGCTGGCTAGACCAGATACGTCCGGCTGACGCAAGCCTTTGAAACCCATTTGTAACTCGGTGCCTTTCGGCTCACGAGCTGGGCGGCGAGCGCGGTACCACATTTGTGTGGCCAGGTTTCCCGTGGACGCTGGCTAGACCAGATACGTCCGGCGGATCCAAACCTTTGAAACCCATTTGTAACTCGCTGTCTTTCGGCTCAGGAGCTAGGCGGCGAGCGCTGCCACATTTGCGTGGCCAGGTTTCCCGTGGACGCTGGCTAGACCAGATACGTCCGGCGGACGCAAGCCTTTGAAACGCATTTGTAACTCTCTGCCTTTCGGCTCACGAGCTGGGCAACGAGCGCTGCCACATTTGCGTGGCAAGGTTTCCCGTGGACGCTGGCTACACCAGATACGTCCGGCGGACGCAAGCCTTTGAAACCCATTTGTAACTCGCTGCCTTTCGGCTCACGAGCTCGGCGGCGAGCGCGGTGCAACATTTGTGTGGCTATGTTTCCCGTGGACGCTGGCTAGACCAGATACGTCCGGCAGACGCAAGCCTTTGAAACCCATTTGTAATTCGCTGCCTTTCGGCTCACGAGCTGGGCGGCGAGCGCGATACCACATTTGTGTGGCCAGGTTTCTCGTGGACGCTGGCTAGACTAGATACGTCCGGCGGATGCAAGCCTTTGAAACCCATTTGTAACTCGCTGCCTTTCGGCTCACGAGCTGGGCGGCGAGCGCTGCCACATTTGCGTTACCAGGTTTCCCGTGGACGCTGGCTAGACCAGATACGTCCGGCGGATGCAAGCCTTTGAAACCCATTTGTAACTCGCTGCCTTTCGGCTCACGAGCTGGGTGACGAGCGCGGTACCACATTTGTGTGGCTAGGTTTCCCATAGACGCTGACTAGACCAGATACGTCCGGCGGACGCAAGCCTTTGGAATCCATTTGTAACTCGCTACCTTTCGGCTCACGAGCTGGGCCGCGAGCACGGTGCCACATTTGTGTGGCCAGGTTTCCCGTGGACGCTGGCTAGACCAGATATGTCCGGCGGACGCAAGCCTTTGAAACGCATTTGTAACTCTCTGCCTTTCGGCTTACGAGCTGGGCGGTGAGCGCGGTACCACATTTGTGTGGCCAGGTTTCCCGTGGTCGCTGGCTAGACCAGATACGTCCGGCGGACGCAAGCCTTTGAAACCCATTTGTAACTCGCTGCCTTTCGGCTCACGAGCTGGGCGGCGAGCGCGGTACCACATTTGTGTGGCCAGGTTTCCCGTGGACGCTGGCTAGACCAGATACGTCCAGCGGACGCAAGCCTTTGAGACTCATTTGTAACTCGATGCCTTTTGGCTCACGAGCAGGGCGGCGAGCGCGGTGCCACATTTGTGTGGCCAGGTTTCCCGTGGACGCTGGCTAGACCAGATACGTCCGGCGGATGCAAGCCTTTGAAACCCATTTGTAACTCGCTGCCTTTCGGCTCACGAGCTGGGCGGCGAGCGCAGCCACATTTGCGTTACCAAGTTTCCCGTGGACGCTGGCTAGACCAGATACGTCCGGCGGATGCAAGCCTTTGAAACCCATTTGTAACTCGCTGCCTTTCGGCTCACGAGCTGGGTGGCGAGCGCGGTACCACATTTGTGTGGCTAGGTTTCCCGTGGACGCTGGCTAGACCAGATACGTCCGGCGGATGCAAGCCTTTGGAATCCATTTGTAACTCGCTACCTTTCGGCTCACGAGTTGGGCCGCGAGCGCGGTGCCCAATTTGTGTGGCCAGGTTTCTCGTGGACGCTGGCTAGACCAGATATGTCCGGCGGACGCAAGCCTTTGAAACGCATTTGTAACTCTCTGCCTTTCGGCTCACGAGCTGGGCGGCGAGCGCGGTACCACATTTGTGTGGCCAGGTTTCCCGTGGACGCTGGCTAGACCAGATACGTCCGGCGGACGCAAGCCTTTGAAACCCATTTGTAACTCGCTGCCTTTCGGCTCACGAGCTGGGCGGCGAGCGCGGTACCACATTTGTGTGGCCAGGTTTCCCGTGGACGCTGGCTAGACCAGATACGTCCGGCGGACGGAAGCCTTTGAAACCCATTTGTAACTCGCTGCCTTTCGGCTCACGAGCTGGGTGGCGAACACAGTACCACATTTGTGTGGCTAGGTTTCCCGTGGCCGCTGGCTAGACCAGATACGTCCGGTGGACGTAAGCCTTTGAAACCCATTTGTAACTCGCAGCCTTTCGGCTCACGAGCTGGGCGGCGAGCGCGGTGCCACATTTGTGTGGCCAGGTTTCCCGTGGACGCTGGCTAGACCAGATACGTCCGGCGGATCCAAACCTTTGAAACCCATTTGTAACTCGCTGTCTTTCGGCTCAGGAGCTAGGCGGCGAGCGCTGCCACATTTGCGTGGCCAGGTTTCCCGTGGACGCTGGCTATACCAGATACGTCCGGCGGACGCAAGCCTTTGAAACGCATTTGTAACTCTCTGCCTTTCGGCTCACGAGCTGGGCAACGAGCGCTGCCACATTTGCGTGGCAAGGTTTCCCGTGGACGCTGGCTACACCAGATACGTCCGGCGGACGCAAGCCTTTGAAACCCATTTGTAACTCGCTGCCTTTCGGCTCACGAGCTCGGCGGCGAGCGCGGTGCAACATTTGTGTGGCTATGTTTCCCGTGGACGCTGGCTAGACCAGATACTTCCGGCAGACGCAAGCCTTTGAAACCCATTTGTAATTCGCTGCCTTTCGGCTCACGAGCTGGGCGGCGAGCCCGATACCACATTTGTGTGGCCAGGTTTCTCGTGGACGCTGGCTAGACTAGATACGTCCGGCGGATGCAAGCCTTTGAAACCCATTTGTAACTCGCTGCCTTTCGGCTCACGAGCTGGGCGGCGAGCGCTGCCACATTTGCGTGGCCAGGTTTCCCGTGGACGCTGGCTAGACCAGATACGTCCGGCGGACGCAAGCCTTTGAAACCCATTTGTAACTCGCTGCCTTTCGGCTCACGAGCTGGGTGACGAGCGCGGTACCACATTTGTGTGGCTAGGTTTCCCATAGACGCTGACTAGACCAGATACGTCCGGCGGACGCAAGCCTTTGGAATCCATTTGTAACTCGCTATCTTTCGGCTCACGAGCTGGGCCGCGAGCACGGTGCCACATTTGTGTGGCCAGGTTTCCCGTGGACGCTGGCTAGACCAGATATGTCCGGCGGACGCAAGCCTTTGAAACGCATTTGTAACTCTCTGCCTTTCGGCTCACGAGCTGGGCGGTGAGCTCGGTACCACATTTGTGTGGCCAGGTTTCCCGTGGACGCTGGCTAGACCAGATACGTCCGGCGGACGCAAGCCTTTGAAACCCATTTGTAACTCGCTGCCTTTCGGCTCACGAGCTGGGCGGCGAGCGCGGTACCACATTTGTGTGGCCAGGTTTCCCGTGGACGCTGGCTAGACCAGATACGTCCAGCGGACGCAAGCCTTTGAGACTCATTTGTAACTCGATGCCTTTCGGCTCACGAGCAGGGCCGCGAGCGCGGTGCTACATTTGTGTGGCCAGGTTTCCCGTGGACGCTGGCTAGACCAGATACGTCCGGCGGATGCAAGCCTTTGAAACCCATTTGTAACTCGCTGCCTTTCGGCTCACGAGCTGGGCGGCGAGCGCAGCCACATTTGCGTTACCAGGTTTCCCGTGGACGCTGGCTAGACCAGATACGTCCGGCGGACGCAAGCCTTTGAAACCCATTTGTAACTCGCTGCCTTTCGGCTCACGAGCTGGGTGGCGAGCGCGGTACCACATTTGTGTGGCTAGGTTTCCCGTGGACGCTGGCTAGACCAGATACGTCCGGCGGATGCAAGCCTTTGGAATCCATTTGTAACTCGCTACCTTTCGGCTCACGAGTTGGGCCGCGAGCGCGGTGCCCAATTTGTGTGGCCAGGTTTCTCGTGGACGCTGGCTAGACCAGATATGTCCGGCGGACGCAAGCCTTTGAAACGCATTTGTAACTCTCTGCCTTTCGGCTCACGAGCTGGGCGGCGAGCGCGGTACCACATTTGTGTGGTCAGGTTTCCCGTGGACGCTGGCTAGACCAGATACGTCCGGCTGACGCAAGCCTTTGAAACCCATTTGTAACTCGGTGCCTTTCGGCTCACGAGCTGGGCGGCGAGCACGGTACCACATTTGTGTGGCCAGGTTTCCCGCGGACGCTTGCTAGACCAGATACGTCCGGCGGACGGAAGCCTTTGAAACCCATTTGTAACTCGCTGCCTTTCGGCTCACGAGCTGGGTGGCGAACGCAGTACCACATTTGTGTGGCTAGGTTTCCCGTGGCCGCTGGCTAGACCAGATACATCCGGTGGACGTAAGCCTTTGAAACCCATTTGTAACTCGCAGCCTTTCGGCTCACGAGCTGGGCGGCGAGCGCGGTGCCACATTTGTGTGGCCAGGTTTCTCGTGGACGCTGGCTAGACTAGATACGTCCGGCGGATGCAAGCCTTTGAAACCCATTTGTAACTCGCTGCCTTTCGGCTCACGAGCTGGGCGGCGAGCGCTGCCACATTTGCGTGGCCAGGTTTCCCGTGGATGCTGGCTAGACCAGATACGTCCGGCGGACGCAAGCCTTTGAAACCCATTTGTAATTCGCTGCCTTTCGGCTCACGAGCTGGGCGGCGAGCGCGATACCACATTTGTGTGGCCAGGTTTCTCGTGGACGCTGGCTAGACTAGATACGTCCGGCGGATGCAAGCCTTTGAAACCCATTTGTAACTCGCTGCCTTTCGGCTCACGAGCTGGGCGGCGAGCGCTGCCACATTTGCGTGGCCAGGTTTCCCGTGGACGCTGGCTAGACCAGATACGTCCAGCGGACGCAAGCCTTTGAAACCCATTTGTAACTCGCTGCCTTACGGCTCACGAGCTGGGTGGCGAGCGTGGTACCACATTTGTGTGGCTAGGTTTCCCATGGACGCTGACTAGACCAGATACGTCCGGCGGACGCAAGCCTTTGGAATCCATTTGTAACTCGCTACCTTTCGGCTCACGAGCTGGGCCGCGAGCACGGTGCCACATTTGTGTGGCCATGTTTCCCGTGGACGCTGGCTAGACCAGATATGTCCGGCGGACGCAAGCCTTTGAAACGCATTTGTAACTCTCTGCCTTTCGGCTCACGAGCTGGGTGGCGAGCGCGGTACCACATTTGTGTGGCTAGGTTTCCCGTGGACGCTGGCTAGACCAGATACGTCCGGCGGATGCAAGCCTTTGGAATCCATTTGTAACTCGCTACCTTTCGGCTCACGAGTTGGGCCGCGAGCGCGGTGCCAAATTTGTAAGGCCAGGTTTCTCGTGGACGCTGGCTAGACCAGATACGTCCGGCGGACGCAAGCCTTTGAAACCCATTTGAAACTCACTGCCTTTCGGCTCACGAGCTGGGCGGCGAGCGCTGCCACATTTGCGTGGCCAGGTTTCCCGTGGACGCTGGTTAGACCAGATACGTCCGGCGGACGCAAGCCTTTGAAACCCATTTGTAACTCGCTGCCTTTCGGCTCACGAGCTGGGTGGCGAGCGCGGTACCACATTTGTGTGGCTAGGTTTCCCGTGGAAGCTGGCTAGACCAGATACGTCCGGCGGATGCAAGCCTTTGGAATCCATTTGTAACTCGCTACCATTCGGCTAACGAGTTGGGCCGCGAGCGCGGTGCCAAATTTGTGTGGCCAGGTTTCTCGTGGACGCTGGCTAGACCAGATATGTTTGGCGGACGCAAGCCTTTGAAACGCATTTGTAACTCTCTGCCTTTCGGCTCACGAGCTGGGCGGCGAGCGCGGTACCACATTTGTGTGGCCAGGTTTCCCGTGGATGCTGACTAGACCAGATACGTCCGGTGGACGCAAGCCTTTGAAACCCATTTGTAACTCGCTGCCTTTCGGCTCATGAGCTTGGCGGCGAGCGCGGTACCACATTTGTGTGGCCAGGTTTCCCGTGGACGCAGGCTAGACCAGATACGTCCCGTGGACGCAAGCCTTTGAAACCCATTTGTAACTCGCTGCCTTTCGGCTCGCGAGCTGAGCGGCGAGCGCGGTGCCACATTTGTGTGGCCAGGTTTCCCGTGGACGGTGGCTAGACAAGATACGTCCGGCGGATGCAAGCCTTTGAAACCCATTTGTAACTCTCTACCTTTCGGCTCACGAGCTGGGCGGCGACCGCTGCCACATTTGCGTGGCCAGGTTTCCCGTGGACGCTGGCTAGACCAGATACGTCCGGCGGACGCAAGTCTTTGAAACCCATTTGTAACTCGCTGCCTTTCGGCTCGCGAGCAGGGCGGCGAGCGCGGTGCCACATTTGTGTGGCCAGGTTTCCCGTGGACGGTGGGTTGACAAGATACGTCCGGCGGAAGCAAGCCTTTGAAACCCATTTGTAACTAGCTGCCTTTCGTCTCACGAGCTGCGCGGCGAGCGCTGCCACATTTGCGTGGCCAGGTTTCCCGTGGACGCTGCCTAGACCAGATACGTCCGGCGGACGCAAGCCTTTGAAACCAATTTGTAACTCGCTGCCTTTCGGCTCACGAGCTGGGCGGCGAACGCGGTACCACATTTGTGTGGCCAGGTTCCCCGTGGACGCTGGCTAGACCAGATACGTCCAGCGGACGCAAGCCTTTGAAACCCATTTGTAACTCGCTGCCTTTCGGCTCACGAGCTTTGCGGCGAGCGTGGTGCCATATTTGTGTGGCTAGGTTTCCCGTGGACGCTGGCTAGACCAGATACGTCCGACGGACGCAAGCCTTTGAAACCCATTTGTAACTCGCTGCCTTTCGGCTCACGACATGGGTGGCGAGTGCGGTGCCACATTTTTGTGGCCAGGTTTCCCGTGGACGCTGGCTAGACCAGATACGTCCGGCGGACGCAAGCCTTTGAAACAAATTTGTAACTCGGTGCCTTTCGGCTCACGAGCTGGGTGGCGAGCGCTGCCACATTTGCGTGGCCAGGTTTCCCGTGGACACTGGCTAGACCAGATACGTCCGGCGGACGCAAGCCTTTGAAACCCATTTGTAACTCGCTGCCTTTCGGCTCACGAGCTGGGCGGCGAGGGCGGTACCACATTTGTGTGGCCAGGTTCCCCGTGGACGCTGGCTAGACCAGATACGTCCGGCGGACGCAAGCCTTTGAAACCCATTTGTAACTCGCTGCCTTTCGGCTCATGAGCTGGGTGGCGAGCGCGGTACCACATTTGTGTGGCTAGGTTTCCCGTGGACGCTGGCCAGACAAGATACGTCCGGCGGATGCAAGCCTTTGAAACCCATTTGTAACTCTCTGCATTTTGGCTCACGAGCTGGGCGGCGAGCGCTGCCACATTTGCGTGGCCAGGTTTCCCGTGGACGCTGGCTAGACCAGATACGTCCGGCGGACGCAAGCCTTTGAAACCCATTTGTAACTCGCTGCCTTTCGGCTCACGAGCTGGGCGGCGAGCGCGGTACCACATTTGTGTGGCCAGGTTCCCCGTGGACGCTGGCTAGACCAGATACGTCCAGCGGACGCAAGCCTTTGAAACCCATTTGTAACTCGCTGCCTTTCGGCTCACGAGCTTTGCGGCGAGCGTGGTGCCATATTTGTGTGGCTAGGTTTCCCGTGGACGCTGGCTAGACCAGATACGTCCGACGGACGCAAGCCTTTGAAACCCATTTGTAACTCGCTGCCTTTCGGCTCACGACGTGGGCGGCGAGTGCGGTGCCACATTTGTGTGGCCAGGTTTCCCGTGGACGCTGGCTAGACCAGATACGTCCGGCGGACGCAAGCCTTTGAAACCCATTTGTAACTCGGTGCCTTTCGGCTCACGAGCTGGGTGGCGAGCGCTGCCACATTTGCGTGGCCAGGTTTCCCGTGGACGCTGGCTAGACCAGATACGTCCGGCGGACGCAAGCCTTTGAAACCCATTTGTAACTCGCTGCCTTTCGGCTCACGAGCTGGGCGGCGAGCGCGGTACCACATTTGTGTGGCCAGGTTCCCCGTGGACGCTGGCTAGACCAGATACGTCCGGCGGACGCAAGCCTTTGAAACCCATTTGTAACTCGCTGCCTTTCGGCTCACGAGCTGGGTGGCGAGCGCTGCCACATTTGCGTGGCCAGGTTTCCCGTGGACGCTGGCTAGACCAGATACGTCCGGCGGACGCAAGCCTTTGAAACCCATTTGTAACTCGCTGCCTTTCGGCTCACGAGCTGGGCGGCGAGCGCGGTACCACATTTGTGTGGCCAGGTTCCCCGTGGACGCTGGCTAGACCAGATACGTCCGGCGGACGCAAGCCTTTGAAACCCATTTGTAACTCGCTGCCTTTCGGCTCACGAGCTGGGTGGCGAGCGCGGTACCACATTTGTGTGGCCAGGTTTCCCGTGGACGCTGGCTAGACAAGATACGTCCGGCGGATGCAAGCCTTTGAAACCCATTTGTAACTCTCTGCATTTTGGCTCACGAGCTGGGCGGCGAGCGCTGCCACATTTGCGTGGCCAGGTTTCCCGTGGACGCTGGCTAGACCAGATACGTCCGGCGGACGCAAGCCTTTGAAACCCATTTGTAACTCGCTGCCTTTCGGCTCACGAGCTGGGCGGCGAGCGCGGTACCACATTTGTGTGGCCAGGTTCCCCGTGGACGCTGGCTAGACCAGATACGTCCGGCGGACGCAAGCCTTTGAAACCCATTTGTAACTCGCTGCCTTTCGGCTCACGAGCTGGGTGGCGAGCGCGGTACCACATTTGTGTGGCCAGGTTTCCCGTGGACGCTGGCTAGACCAGATACGTCCGGCGGACGCAAGCCTTTGAAACCCATTTTGTAACTCGCTGCCTTTCGGCTCACGAGCTGGGCGGTGAGCGCGGTACCACATTTGTGTGGCCTGGTTCCCCGTGGACGCTGGCTAGACCAGATACGTCCGGCGGACGCAAGCCTTTGAAACCCATTTGTAACTCGCTGCCTTTCGGCTCACGAGCTGGGCGGTGAGCGCGGTACCACATTTGTGTGGCCAGGTTTCCCGTGGACGCTGGCTAAACCAGATACGTTCGGCGGACGCAAGCCTTTGAAACCCATTTGTAACTCGCTGCCTTTCGGCTCACGAGCATGGGCGGCGAGCGCTGCCACATTTGCGTGGCCAGGTTTCCCGTGGACGCTGGCTAGACCAGATACGTCCGGCGGACGCAAGCCTTTGAAACCCATTTGTAACTCGCTGCCTTTCGGCTCACGAGCTGGGCGGCGAGCACGGTACCACATTTGTGTGGCCAGGTTTCCCGTGGACGGTGGCTAGACAAGATACGTCCGGCGGATGCAAGCCTTTGAAACCCATTTGTAACTCTCTGCCTTTTGGCTCACGAGCTGGGGGGCGAGCGCTGCCACATTTGCGTGGCCAGGTTTCCCGTGGACGCTGGCTAGACCAGATACGTCCGGCGGACGCAAGCCTTTGAAACCCATTTGTAACTCGCTGCCTTTCGGCTCATGAGCTGGGCGGCGAGCGCGGTACCACATTTGTGTGGCCAGGTTCCCCGTGGACGCTGGCTAGACCAGATACGTCCGGCGGACGCAAGCCTTTGAAACCCATTTGTAACTCACTGCCTTTCGGCTCACGAGCTGGGCGGCGAGCGTGGTGCCATATTTGTGTGGCCAGGTTCCCCGTGGACGCTGGCTAGACCAGATACATCCGACGGACACAAGCCGTTGAAACCCATTTGCAACTCGCTGCCTTTCGGCTCACGACATGGGCGGCGAGTGCGGTGCCACATTTGTGTGGCCAAGTTTCCCGTGGACGCTGGCTAGACCAGATACGTCCGGCGGACGCAAGCCTTTGAAACCCATTTTGTAACTCGCTGCCTTTCGGCTCACGAGCTGGGCGGCGAGCGCTGTACCACATTTGTGTGGCCTGGTTCCCCGTGGACGCTGGCTAGACCAGATACTTCCGGCGGACGCAAGCCTTTGAAACCCATTTGTAACTCGCTGCCTTTCGGCTCTCGAGCTGGGCGGTGAGCGTGGTGCCATATTTGTGTGGCCAGGTTTCTCGTGGACGCTAGCTAGACCAGATACGTCCGGCGGACGCAAGCCTTTGAAACCCATTTGTAACTCGCTGCCTTTCGGCTCGCGAGCTGGGCGGCGAGCGCGGTGCCACATTTATGTGGCCAGGTTTCCCGTGGACGGTGGGTTGACAAGATACGGCCGGCGGATGCAGGCCTTTGAAACCCATTTGTAACTAGCTGCCTTTCGGCTCACGAGCTGCGCGGCGAGCACTGCCACATTTGCGTGGCTAGGTTTCCCGTGGACGCTGGCTAGACCAGATACATCCGGCGGACGCAACTCTTTGAAACCCATTTATGACTCGCTGCCTTTCGGCTCACGAGCTGGGCGGCGAGCGTGGTACCACATTTGTCTGGCCAGGTTCCCCGTGGACGCTGGCTAGACCAGATACGTCCGGCGGACGCAAGCCTTTGAAACCCATTTGTAACTCACTGCCTTTCGGCTCACGAGCTGGGCGGCGAGCGTGGTGCCATATTTGTGTGGCCAGGTTCCCCGTGGACGCTGGCTAGACCAGATACATCCGACGGACACAAGCCGTTGAAACCCATTTGCAACTCGCTGCCTTTCGGCTCACGACATGGGCGGCGAGTGCGGTGCCACATTTGTGTGGCCAAGTTTCCCGTGGACGCTGGCTAGACCAGATACGTCCGGCGGACGCAAGCCTTTGAAACCCATTTGTAACTCGCTGCGTTTCGGCTCACGAGCTGGGCGGCGAGCGCTGCCACATTTGCGTGGCCAGGTTTCCCGTGGACGCTGGCTAGACCAGATACGTCCGGCGGACGCAAGCCATTGAAACCCATTTGTAACTCGCTGCCTTTCGGCTCACGAGCTGGGCGGCGAGCGCGGTACCACATTTGTGTGGCCAGGTTTCCCGTGGACACTGGCTAGACCAGATACGTCCGGCGAACGCAAGCCTTTGAAACCCATTTGTAACTCGCTGCCTTTCGGCTCACGAGCTGGGCGGCGAGCGCTGCCACATTTGCGTGGCCAGGTTTCCCGTGGACGCTGGCTAGACCAGATACGTCCGGCGGACGCAAGCCTTTGAAACCAATTTGTAACTCGCTGCCTTTCGGCTCACGAGCTGGACGGCGAGCGCGGTACCACATTTGTGTGGCCAGGTTCCCCGTGGACGCTGGCTAGACCAGATACGTCCGACGGACGCAAGCCTTTTAAACCCATTTGTAACTCGCTGCCTTTCGGCTAACGAGCTGGGTGGCGAGCGTGGTGCCACATTTGTGTGGCCAGGTTTCCCGTGGACGCTTGCTAGACAAGATACGTCCGGCGGACGCAAGCCTTTGAAACCCATTTGTAACTCGCTGCCTTTCGGCTCGCGAGCTGGGCGGCGAGCGTGGTGCCACATTTGTGTGGCCAGGTTACCCATGGACGGTGGCTTGACAAGATACGTCCGGCGGATGCAAGCCTTTGAAACCCATTTGTAACTCGCTGCCTTTCGGCTCACGAGCTGGGCGGCGAGCGCGGTGCCACATTTGTGTGGCCAGGTTTCCCGTGGACGCTGGCTAGACCAGATACGTCCGAGGGACGCAAGCCTTTGAAACCCATTTGTAACTCGCTGCCTTTCGGCTCACGAGCTGGGCGGCGAGCGCGGTACCACATTTGTGTGGCCAGGTTTCCCGTGGACGCTGGCTAGACCAGATACGTCCGGGGGACGCAAGTCTTTGAAACCCATTTGTAACTCGCTGCCTTTCGGCTCACGAGCTGGGCGGCGAGCGCTGCCACATTTGCGTGGCCAGGTTTCCCGTGGACGCTGGCTAGACCAGATACGTCCGGCGGACGCAAGCCTTTGAAACCGATTTGTAAGTCCCAGCCTTTCGGGTAACGAGCTGGGTGGCGAGCGCGGTACCACATTTGTGTGGCTAGGTTTCCCGTGGACGCTGGCTAGACCAGATACGTCCGATGGACGCAAGCCTTTGAAACCCATTTGTAACTCGCTGCCTTTCGACTCACGACATGGGCGGCGAATGCGGTGCCACATTTGTGTGGCCAGGTTTCCCGTGGACGCTGGCTAGACCAGATACGTCCGGCAGACGCAAGCCTTTGAAACCCATTTGTAACTCGCTGCCTTTCGGCTCACGAGCAGGGCGGCGAGCGCGGTGCCACATTTGTGTGGCGAGGTTTCTCGTGGATGCTGGCTAGACCAGATTCGTCTGGCGGACGCAAGCCTTTGAAACCCATTTGTAACTTGCTGCCTTTCGGCTCACGAGCTGGGCGGCGAGCGCGGTACCATATTTGTGTGGCCAGGTTTCCCGTGGACGCTGGCTAGACCAGATACGTCCGGCCGACGCAAGCCTTTGAAACCCATTTGTAACTCGCTGCCTTTCGGCTCACGAGCAGGGCGGCGAGCGCGGTGCCACATTTGTGTGGCGAGGTTTCTCGTGGATGCTGGCTAGACCAGATTCGTCTGGCGGACGCAAGCCTTTGAAACCCATTTGTAACTTGCTGCCTTTCGGCTCACGAGCTGGGCGGCGAGCGCGGTACCATATTTGTGTGGCCAGGTTTCCCGTGGACGCTGGCTAGACCAGATACGTCCGATGGACGCAAGCCTTTGAAACCCATTTGTAACTCGCTGCCTTTCGACTCACGACATGGGCGGCGAATGCGGTGCCACATTTGTGTGGCCAGGTTTCCCGTGGACGCTGGCTAGACCAGATACGTCCGGCAGACGCAAGCCTTTGAAACCCATTTGTAACTCGCTGCCTTTCGGATCACGAGCTGGGCGGCGAGCGCGGTACCAGATTTGTGTGGCCAGGTTTCCCGTGGACGCTGGCTAGACCAGATACGTCAGGCGGACGCAAGCCTTTGAAACGTATTTGTAACTCGCTGCCTTTCGGCTCGCGAGCTGAGCGGCGAGCGCGGTGCCACATTTGTGTGGCCAGGTTTCCCGTGGACGGTGGCTAGACAAGATACGTCCGGCGGATGCAAGCCTTTGAAACCCATTTGTAACTCTCTACCTTTCGGCTCACGAGCTGGGCGGCGAGCGCTGCCACATTTGCGTGGCCAGGTTTCCCGTGGACGCTGGCTAGACCAGATACGTCCGGCGGATGCAAGCCTTTGAAACGCATTTGTAACTCGCTGCCTTTCGGCTCGCGAGCTGGGCGGCGAGCGCGGTGCCACATTTGTGTGGCCAAGTTTCCCGTGGACGGTGGCTAGACAAGATACGTCCGGCGGATGCAAGCCTTTGAAACCCATTTGTAACTCTCTGCCTTTTGGCTCTCGAGCTGGGCGGCGAGCGCTGCCACATTTGCGTGGCCAGGTTTCCCGTGGACGCTGGCTAGACCAGATACGTCCGGCCGACGCAAGCCTTTGAAACCCATTTGTAACTCGCTGCCTTTCGGCTCACGAGCAGGGCGGCGAGCGCGGTGCCACATTTGTGTGGCGAGGTTTCTCGTGGATGCTGGCTAGACCAGATTCGTCTGGCGGACGCAAGCCTTTGAAACCCATTTGTAACTTGCTGCCTTTCGGCTCACGAGCTGGGCGGCGAGCGCGGTACCATATTTGTGTGGCCAGGTTTCCCGTGGACGCTGGCTAGACCAGATACGTCCGATGGACGCAAGCCTTTGAAACCCATTTGTAACTCGCTGCCTTTCGACTCACGACATGGGCGGCGAATGCGGTGCCACATTTGTGTGGCCAGGTTTCCCGTGGACGCTGGCTAGACCAGATACGTCCGGCAGACGCAAGCCTTTGAAACCCATTTGTAACTCGCTGCCTTTCGGCTCACGAGCTGGGCGGCGAGGGCGGTACCACATTTGTGTGGCCAGGTTCCCCGTGGACGCTGGCTAGACCAGATACGTCCGGCGGACGCAAGCCTTTGAAACCCATTTGTAACTCGCTGCCTTTCGGCTCATGAGCTGGGTGGCGAGCGCGGTACCACATTTGTGTGGCTAGGTTTCCCGTGGACGCTGGCTAGACAAGATACGTCCGGCGGATGCAAGCCTTTGAAACCCATTTGTAACTCTCTGCATTTTGGCTCACGAGCTGGGCGGCGAGCGCTGCCACATTTGCGTGGCCAGGTTTCCCGTGGACGCTGGCTAGACCAGATACGTCCGGCGGACGCAAGCCTTTGAAACCCATTTGTAACTCGCTGCCTTTCGGCTCACGAGCTGGGCGGCGAGCGCGGTACCACATTTGTGCGGCCAGGTTCCCCGTGGACGCTGGCTAGACCAGATACGTCCAGCGGACGCAAGCCTTTGAAACCCATTTGTAACTCGCTGCCTTTCGGCTCACGAGCTTTGCGGCGAGCGTGGTGCCATATTTGTGTGGCTAGGTTTCCCGTGGACGCTGGCTAGACCAGATACGTCCGACGGACGCAAGCCTTTGAAACCCATTTGTAACTCGCTGCCTTTCGGCTCACGACGTGGGCGGCGAGTGCGGTGCCACATTTGTGTGGCCAGGTTTCCCGTGGACGCTGGCTAGACCAGATACGTCCGGCGGACGCAAGCCTTTGAAACCCATTTGTAACTCGGTGCCTTTCGGCTCACGAGCTGGGTGGCGAGCGCTGCCACATTTGCGTGGCCAGGTTTCCCGTGGACGCTGGCTAGACCAGATACGTCCGGCGGACGCAAGCCTTTGAAACCCATTTGTAACTCGCTGCCTTTCGGCTCACGAGCTGGGCGGCGAGCGCGGTACCACATTTGTGTGGCCAGGTTCCCCGTGGACGCTGGCTAGACCAGATACGTCCGGCGGACGCAAGCCTTTGAAACCCATTTGTAACTCGCTGCCTTTCGGCTCACGAGCTGGGTGGCGAGCGCGGTACCACATTTGTGTGGCCAGGTTTCCCGTGGACGCTGGCTAGACAAGATACGTCCGGCGGATGCAAGCCTTTGAAACCCATTTGTAACTCTCTGCATTTTGGCTCACGAGCTGGGCGGCGAGCGCTGCCACATTTGCGTGGCCAGGTTTCCCGTGGACGCTGGCTAGACCAGATACGTCCGGCGGACGCAAGCCTTTGAAACCCATTTGTAACTCGCTGCCTTTCGGCTCACGAGCTGGGCGGCGAGCGCGGTACCACATTTGTGTGGCCAGGTTCCCCGTGGACGCTGGCTAGACCAGATACGTCCGGCGGACGCAAGCCTTTGAAACCCATTTGTAACTCGCTGCCTTTCGGCTCACGAGCTGGGTGGCGAGCGCGGTACCACATTTGTGTGGCCAGGTTTCCCGTGGACGCTGGCTAGACCAGATACGTCCGGCGGACGCAAGCCTTTGAAACCCATTTTGTAACTCGCTGCCTTTCGGCTCACGAGCTGGGCGGTGAGCGCGGTACCACATTTGTGTGGCCTGGTTCCCCGTGGACGCTGGCTAGACCAGATACGTCCGGCGGACGCAAGCCTTTGAAACCCATTTGTAACTCACTGCCTTTCGGCTCACGAGCTGGGCGGTGAGCGCGGTACCACATTTGTGTGGCCAGGTTTCCCGTGGACGCTGGCTAAACCAGATACGTTCGGCGGACGCAAGCCTTTGAAACCCATTTGTAACTCGCTGCCTTTCGGCTCACGAGCATGGGCGGCGAGCGCTGCCACATTTGCGTGGCCAGGTTTCCCGTGGACGCTGGCTAGACCAGATACGTCCGGCGGACGCAAGCCTTTGAAACCCATTTGTAACTCGCTGCCTTTCGGCTCACGAGCTGGGCGGCGAGCACGGTACCACATTTGTGTGGCCAGGTTTCCCGTGGACGGTGGCTAGACAAGATACGTCCGGCGGATGCAAGCCTTTGAAACCCATTTGTAACTCTCTGCCTTTTGGCTCACGAGCTGGGGGGCGAGCGCTGCCACATTTGCGTGGCCAGGTTTCCCGTGGACGCTGGCTAGACCAGATACGTCCGGCGGACGCAAGCCTTTGAAACCCATTTGTAACTCGCTGCCTTTCGGCTCATGAGCTGGGCGGCGAGCGCGGTACCACATTTGTGTGGCCAGGTTCCCCGTGGACGCTGGCTAGACCAGATACGTCCGGCGGACGCAAGCCTTTGAAACCCATTTGTAACTCACTGCCTTTCGGCTCACGAGCTGGGTGGCGAGCGCGGTACCACATTTGTGTGGCCAGGTTTCCCGTGGACGCTGGCTAGACCAGATACGTCCGGCGGACGCAAGCCTTTGAAACCCATTTTGTAACTCGCTGCCTTTCGGCTCACGAGCTGGGCGGCGAGCGCTGTACCACATTTGTGTGGCCTGGTTCCCCGTGGACGCTGGCTAGACCAGATACTTCCGGCGGACGCAAGCCTTTGAAACCCATTTGTAACTCGCTGCCTTTCTTCTCTCGAGCTGGGCGGTGAGCGTGGTGCCATATTTGTGTGGCCAGGTTTCTCGTGGACGCTAGCTAGACCAGATACGTCCGGCGGACGCAAGCCTTTGAAACCCATTTGTAACTCGCTGCCTTTCGGCTCGCGAGCTGGGCGGCGAGCGCGGTGCCACATTTATGTGGCCAGGTTTCCCGTGGACGGTGGGTTGACAAGATACGGCCGGCGGATGCAGGCCTTTGAAACCCATTTGTAACTAGCTGCCTTTCGGCTCACGAGCTGCGCGGCGAGCACTGCCACATTTGCGTGGCTAGGTTTCCCGTGGACGCTGGCTAGACCAGATACATCCGGCGGACGCAACTCTTTGAAACCCATTTATGACTCGCTGCCTTTCGGCTCACGAGCTGGGCGGCGAGCGTGGTACCACATTTGTCTGGCCAGGTTCCCCGTGGACGCTGGCTAGACCAGATACGTCCGGCGGACGCAAGCCTTTGAAACCCATTTGTAACTCACTGCCTTTCGGCTCACGAGCTGGGCGGCGAGCGTGGTGCCATATTTGTGTGGCCAGGTTCCCCGTGGACGCTGGCTAGACCAGATACATCCGACGGACACAAGCCGTTGAAACCCATTTGCAACTCGCTGCCTTTCGGCTCACGACATGGGCGGCGAGTGCGGTGCCACATTTGTGTGGCCAAGTTTCCCGTGGACGCTGGCTAGACCAGATACGTCCGGCGGACGCAAGCCTTTGAAACCCATTTGTAACTCGCTGCGTTTCGGCTCACGAGCTGGGCGGCGAGCGCTGCCACATTTGCGTGGCCAGGTTTCCCGTGGACGCTGGCTAGACCAGATACGTCCGGCGGACGCAAGCCTTTGAAACCCATTTGTAACTCGCTGCCTTTCGGCTCACGAGCTGGGCGGCGAGCGCGGTACCACATTTGTGTGGCCAGGTTTCCCGTGGACACTGGCTAGACCAGATACGTCCGGCGAACGCAAGCCTTTGAAACCCATTTGTAACTCGCTGCCTTTCGGCTCACGAGCTGGGCGGCGAGCGCTGCCACATTTGCGTGGCCAGGTTTCCCGTGGACGCTGGCTAGACCAGATACGTCCGGCGGACGCAAGCCTTTGAAACCAATTTGTAACTCGCTGCCTTTCGGCTCACGAGCTGGACGGCGAGCGCGGTACCACATTTGTGTGGCCAGGTTCCCCGTGGACGCTGGCTAGACCAGATACGTCCGACGGACGCAAGCCTTTTAAACCCATTTGTAACTCGCTGCCTTTCGGCTAACGAGCTGGGTGGCGAGCGTGGTGCCACATTTGTGTGGCCAGGTTTCCCGTGGACGCTGGCTAGACAAGATACGTCCGGCGGACGCAAGCCTTTGAAACCCATTTGTAACTCGCTGCCTTTCGGCTCGCGAGCTGGGCGGCGAGCGTGGTGCCACATTTGTGTGGCCAGGTTACCCATGGACGGTGGCTTGACAAGATACGTCCGGCGGATGCAAGCCTTTGAAACCCATTTGTAACTCGCTGCCTTTCGGCTCACGAGCTGGGCGGCGAGCGCGGTGCCACATTTGTGTGGCCAGGTTTCCCGTGGACGCTGGCTAGACCAGATACGTCCGAGGGACGCAAGCCTTTGAAACCCATTTGTAACTCGCTGCCTTTCGGCTCACGAGCTGGGCGGCGAGCGCGGTACCACATTTGTGTGGCCAGGTTTCCCGTGGACGCTGGCTAGACCAGATACGTCCGGGGGACGCAAGTCTTTGAAACCCATTTGTAACTCGCTGCCTTTCGGCTCACGAGCTGGGCGGCGAGCGCTGCCACATTTGCGTGGCCAGGTTTCCCGTGGACGCTGGCTAGACCAGATACGTCCGGCGGACGCAAGCCTTTGAAACCGATTTGTAAGTCCCAGCCTTTCGGGTAACGAGCTGGGTGGCGAGCGCGGTACCACATTTGTGTGGCTAGGTTTCCCGTGGACGCTGGCTAGACCAGATACGTCCGGCCGACGCAAGCCTTTGAAACCCATTTGTAACTCGCTGCCTTTCGGCTCACGAGCAGGGCGGCGAGCGCGGTGCCACATTTGTGTGGCGAGGTTTCTCGTGGATGCTGGCTAGACCAGATTCGTCTGGCGGACGCAAGCCTTTGAAACCCATTTGTAACTTGCTGCCTTTCGGCTCACGAGCTGGGCGGCGAGCGCGGTACCATATTTGTGTGGCCAGGTTTCCCGTGGACGCTGGCTAGACCAGATACGTCCGATGGACGCAAGCCTTTGAAACCCATTTGTAACTCGCTGCCTTTCGACTCACGACATGGGCGGCGAATGCGGTGCCACATTTGTGTGGCCAGGTTTCCCGTGGACGCTGGCTAGACCAGATACGTCCGGCAGACGCAAGCCTTTGAAACCCATTTGTAACTCGCTGCCTTTCGGCTCACGAGCTGGGCGGCGAGCGCGGTACCAGATTTGTGTGGCCAGGTTTCCCGTGGACGCTGGCTAGACCAGATACGTCAGGCGGACGCAAGCCTTTGAAACGTATTTGTAACTCGCTGCCTTTCGGCTCGCGAGCTGAGCGGCGAGCGCGGTGCCACATTTGTGTGGCCAGGTTTCCCGTGGACGGTGGCTAGACAAGATACGTCCGGCGGATGCAAGCCTTTGAAACCCATTTGTAACTCTCTACCTTTCGGCTCACGAGCTGGGCGGCGAGCGCTGCCACATTTGCGTGGCCAGGTTTCCCGTGGACGCTGGCTAGACCAGATACGTCCGGCGGATGCAAGCCTTTGAAACGCATTTGTAACTCGCTGCCTTTCGGCTCGCGAGCTGGGCGGCGAGCGCGGTGCCACATTTGTGTGGCCAAGTTTCCCGTGGACGGTGGCTAGACAAGATACGTCCGGCGGATGCAAGCCTTTGAAACCCATTTGTAACTCTCTGCCTTTTGGCTCTCGAGCTGGGCGGCGAGCGCTGCCACATTTGCGTGGCCAGGTTTCCCGTGGACGCTGGCTAGACCAGATACGTCCGGCCGACGCAAGCCTTTGAAACCCATTTGTAACTCGCTGCCTTTCGGCTCACGAGCTGGGCGGCGAGCGCGGTACCACATTTGTGTGGCCAGGTTCCCCGTGGACGCTGGCTAGACCAGATACGTCCGGCGGACGCAAGCCTTTGAAACCCATTTGTAACTCGCTGCCTTTCGGCTCACGAGCTGGGTGGGGAGCGCGGTACCACATTTGTGTGGCCAGGTTTCCCGTGGACGCTGGCTAGACCAGATACGTCCGGCGGACGCAAGCCTTTGAAACCCATTTTGTAACTCGCTGCCTTTCGGCTCACGAGCTGGGCGGTGAGCGCGGTACCACATTTGTGTGGCCTGGTTCCCCGTGGACGCTGGCTAGACCAGATACGTCCGGCGGACGCAAGCCTTTGAAACCCATTTGTAACTCGCTGCCTTTCGGCTCACGAGCTGGGCGGTGAGCGCGGTACCACATTTGTGTGGCCAGGTTTCCCGTGGACGCTGGCTAAACCAGATACGTTCGGCGGACGCAAGCCTTTGAAACCCATTTGTAACTCGCTGCCTTTCGGCTCACGAGCATGGGCGGCGAGCGCTGCCACATTTGCGTGGCCAGGTTTCCCGTGGACGCTGGCTAGACCAGATACGTCCGGCGGACGCAAGCCTTTCAAACCCATTTGTAACTCGCTGCCTTTCGGCTCACGAGCTGGGCGGCGAGCACGGTACCACATTTGTGTGGCCAGGTTTCCCGTGGACGGTGGCTAGACAAGATACGTCCGGCGGATGCAAGCCTTTGAAACCCATTTGTAACTCTCTGCCTTTTGGCTCACGAGCTGGGGGGCGAGCGCTGCCACATTTGCGTGGCCAGGTTTCCCGTGGACGCTGGCTAGACCAGATACGTCCGGCGGACGCAAGCCTTTGAAACCCATTTGTAACTCGCTGCCTTTCGGCTCATGAGCTGGGCGGCGAGCGCGGTACCACATTTGTGTGGCCAGGTTCCCCGTGGACGCTGGCTAGACCAGATACGTCCGGCGGACGCAAGCCTTTGAAACCCATTTGTAACTCGCTGCCTTTCGGCTCACGAGCTGGGCGGCGAGCGCGGTACCACATTTGTGTGGCCAGGTTCCCCGTGGACGCTGGCTAGACCAGATACGTCCGGCGGACGCAAGCCTTTGAAACCCATTTGTAACTCGCTGCCTTTCGGCTCGCGAGCTGGGCGGCGAGCGCGGTGCCACATTTATGTGGCCAGGTTTCCCGTGGACGGTGGGTTGACAAGATACGGCCGGCGGATGCAGGCCTTTGAAACCCATTTGTAACTAGCTGCCTTTCGGCTCACGAGCTGCGCGGCGAGCACTGCCACATTTGCGTGGCTAGGTTTCCCGTGGACGCTGGCTAGACCAGATACATCCGGCGGACGCAACTCTTTGAAACCCATTTATGACTCGCTGCCTTTCGGCTCACGAGCTGGGCGGCGAGCGTGGTACCACATTTGTCTGGCCAGGTTCCCCGTGGACGCTGGCTAGACCAGATACGTCCGGCGGACGCAAGCCTTTGAAACCCATTTGTAACTCACTGCCTTTCGGCTCACGAGCTGGGCGGCGAGCGTGGTGCCATATTTGTGTGGCCAGGTTCCCCGTGGACGCTGGCTAGACCAGATACATCCGACGGACACAAGCCGTTGAAACCCATTTGCAACTCGCTGCCTTTCGGCTCACGACATGGGCGGCGAGTGCGGTGCCACATTTGTGTGGCCAAGTTTCCCGTGGACGCTGGCTAGACCAGATACGTCCGGCGGACGCAAGCCTTTGAAACCCATTTGTAACTCGCTGCGTTTCGGCTCACGAGCTGGGCGGCGAGCGCTGCCACATTTGCGTGGCCAGGTTTCCCGTGGACGCTGGCTAGACCAGATACGTCCGGCGGACGCAAGCCTTTGAAACCCATTTGTAACTCGCTGCCTTTCGGCTCACGAGCTGGGCGGCGAGCGCGGTACCACATTTGTGTGGCCAGGTTTCCCGTGGACACTGGCTAGACCAGATACGTCCGGCGAACGCAAGCCTTTGAAACCCATTTGTAACTCGCTGCCTTTCGGCTCACGAGCTGGGCGGCGAGCGCTGCCACATTTGCGTGGCCAGGTTTCCCGTGGACGCTGGCTAGACCAGATACGTCCGGCGGACGCAAGCCTTTGAAACCAATTTGTAACTCGCTGCCTTTCGGCTCACGAGCTGGACGGCGAGCGCGGTACCACATTTGTGTGGCCAGGTTCCCCGTGGACGCTGGCTAGACCAGATACGTCCGACGGACGCAAGCCTTTTAAACCCATTTGTAACTCGCTGCCTTTCGGCTAACGAGCTGGGTGGCGAGCGTGGTGCCACATTTGTGTGGCCAGGTTTCCCGTGGACGCTGGCTAGACAAGATACGTCCGGCGGACGCAAGCCTTTGAAACCCATTTGTAACTCGCTGCCTTTCGGCTCGCGAGCTGGGCGGCGAGCGTGGTGCCACATTTGTGTGGCCAGGTTACCCATGGACGGTGGCTTGACAAGATACGTCCGGCGGATGCAAGCCTTTGAAACCCATTTGTAACTCGCTGCCTTTCGGCTCACGAGCTGGGCGGCGAGCGCGGTGCCACATTTGTGTGGCCAGGTTTCCCGTGGACGCTGGCTAGACCAGATACGTCCGAGGGACGCAAGCCTTTGAAACCCATTTGTAACTCGCTGCCTTTCGGCTCACGAGCTGGGCGGCGAGCGCGGTACCACATTTGTGTGGCCAGGTTTCCCGTGGACGCTGGCTAGACCAGATACGTCCGGGGGACGCAAGTCTTTGAAACCCATTTGTAACTCGCTGCCTTTCGGCTCACGAGCTGGGCGGCGAGCGCTGCCACATTTGCGTGGCCAGGTTTCCCGTGGACGCTGGCTAGACCAGATACGTCCGGCGGACGCAAGCCTTTGAAACCGATTTGTAAGTCCCAGCCTTTCGGGTAACGAGCTGGGTGGCGAGCGCGGTACCACATTTGTGTGGCTAGGTTTCCCGTGGACGCTGGCTAGACCAGATACGTCCGGCCGACGCAAGCCTTTGAAACCCATTTGTAACTCGCTGCCTTTCGGCTCACGAGCAGGGCGGCGAGCGCGGTGCCACATTTGTGTGGCAAGGTTTCTCGTGGATGCTGGCTAGACCAGATTCGTCTGGCGGACGCAAGCCTTTGAAACCCATTTGTAACTTGCTGCCTTTCGGCTCACGAGCTGGGCGGCGAGCGCGGTACCATATTTGTGTGGCCAGGTTTCCCGTGGACGCTGGCTAGACCAGATACGTCCGATGGACGCAAGCCTTTGAAACCCATTTGTAACTCGCTGCCTTTCGACTCACGACATGGGCGGCGAATGCGGTGCCACATTTGTGTGGCCAGGTTTCCCGTGGACGCTGGCTAGACCAGATACGTCCGGCAGACGCAAGCCTTTGAAACCCATTTGTAACTCGCTGCCTTTCGGCTCACGAGCTGGGCGGCGAGCGCGGTACCAGATTTGTGTGGCCAGGTTTCCCGTGGACGCTGGCTAGACCAGATACGTCAGGCGGACGCAAGCCTTTGAAACGTATTTGTAACTCGCTGCCTTTCGGCTCGCGAGCTGAGCGGCGAGCGCGGTGCCACATTTGTGTGGCCAGGTTTCCCGTGGACGGTGGCTAGACAAGATACGTCCGGCGGATGCAAGCCTTTGAAACCCATTTGTAACTCTCTACCTTTCGGCTCACGAGCTGGGCGGCGAGCGCTGCCACATTTGCGTGGCCAGGTTTCCCGTGGACGCTGGCTAGACCAGATACGTCCGGCGGATGCAAGCCTTTGAAACGCATTTGTAACTCGCTGCCTTTCGGCTCGCGAGCTGGGCGGCGAGCGCGGTGCCACATTTGTGTGGCCAAGTTTCCCGTGGACGGTGGCTAGACAAGATACGTCCGGCGGATGCAAGCCTTTGAAACCCATTTGTAACTCTCTGCCTTTTGGCTCTCGAGCTGGGCGGCGAGCGCTGCCACATTTGCGTGGCCAGGTTTCCCGTGGACGCTGGCTAGACCAGATACGTCCGGCCGACGCAAGCCTTTGAAACCCATTTGTAACTCGCTGCCTTTCGGCTCACGAGCTGGGCGGCGAGCGCGGTACCACATTTGTGTGGCCAGGTTCCCCGTGGACGCTGGCTAGACCAGATACGTCCGGCGGACGCAAGCCTTTGAAACCCATTTGTAACTCGCTGCCTTTCGGCTCACGAGCTGGGTGGCGAGCGCGGTACCACATTTGTGTGGCCAGGTTTCCCGTGGACGCTGGCTAGACCAGATACGTCCGGCGGACGCAAGCCTTTGAAACCCATTTTGTAACTCGCTGCCTTTCGGCTCACGAGCTGGGCGGTGAGCGCGGTACCACATTTGTGTGGCCTGGTTCCCCGTGGACGCTGGCTAGACCAGATACGTCCGGCGGACGCAAGCCTTTGAAACCCATTTGTAACTCGCTGCCTTTCGGCTCACGAGCTGGGCGGTGAGCGCGGTACCACATTTGTGTGGCCAGGTTTCCCGTGGACGCTGGCTAAACCAGATACGTTCGGCGGACGCAAGCCTTTGAAACCCATTTGTAACTCGCTGCCTTTCGGCTCACGAGCATGGGCGGCGAGCGCTGCCACATTTGCGTGGCCAGGTTTCCCGTGGACGCTGGCTAGACCAAATACGTCCGGCGGACGCAAGCCTTTCAAACCCATTTGTAACTCGCTGCCTTTCGGCTCACGAGCTGGGCGGCGAGCACGGTACCACATTTGTGTGGCCAGGTTTCCCGTGGACGGTGGCTAGACAAGATACGTCCGGCGGATGCAAGCCTTTGAAACCCATTTGTAACTCTCTGCCTTTTGGCTCACGAGCTGGGGGGCGAGCGCTGCCACATTTGCGTGGCCAGGTTTCCCGTGGACGCTGGCTAGACCAGATACGTCCGGCGGACGCAAGGCTTTGAAACCCATTTGTAACTCGCTGCCTTTCGGCTCATGAGCTGGGCGGCGAGCGCGGTACCACATTTGTGTGGCCAGGTTCCCCGTGGACGCTGGCTAGACCAGATACGTCCGGCGGACGCAAGCCTTTGAAACCCATTTGTAACTCGCTGCCTTTCGGCTCACGAGCTGGGCGGCGAGCGCGGTACCACATTTGTGTGGCCAGGTTCCCCGTGGACGCTGGCTAGACCAGATACGTCCGGCGGACGCAAGCCTTTGAAACCCATTTGTAACTCGCTGCCTTTCGGCTCACGAGCTGGGTGGCGAGCGCGGTACCACATTTGTGTGGCCAGGTTTCCCGTGGACGCTGGCTAGACCAGATACGTCCGGCGGACGCAAGCCTTTGAAACCCATTTTGTAACTCGCTGCCTTTCGGCTCACGAGCTGGGCGGTGAGCGCGGTACCACATTTGTGTGGCCTGGTTCCCCGTGGACGCTGGCTAGACCAGATACGTCCGGCGGACGCAAGCCTTTGAAACCCATTTGTAACTCGCTGCCTTTCGGCTCACGAGCTGGGCGGTGAGCGCGGTACCACATTTGTGTGGCCAGGTTTCCCGTGGACGCTGGCTAAACCAGATACGTTCGGCGGACGCAAGCCTTTGAAACCCATTTGTAACTCGCTGCCTTTCGGCTCACGAGCATGGGCGGCGAGCGCTGCCACATTTGCGTGGCCAGGTTTCCCGTGGACGCTGGCTAGACCAGATACGTCCGGCGGACGCAAGCCTTTGAAACCCATTTGTAACTCGCTGCCTTTCGGCTCACGAGCTGGGCGGCGAGCACGGTACCACATTTGTGTGGCCAGGTTTCCCGTGGACGGTGGCTAGACAAGATACGTCCGGCGGATGCAAGCCTTTGAAACCCATTTGTAACTCTCTGCCTTTTGGCTCACGAGCTGGGGGGCGAGCGCTGCCACATTTGCGTGGCCAGGTTTCCCGTGGACGCTGGCTAGACCAGATACGTCCGGCGGATGCAAGCCTTTGAAACCCATTTGTAACTCGCTGCCTTTCGGCTCACGAGCTGGGCGGCGAGCGCGGTGCCACATTTGTGTGGCCAGGTTTCCCGTGGACGCTGGCTAGACCAGATACGTCCGAGGGACGCAAGCCTTTGAAACCCATTTGTAACTCGCTGCCTTTCGGCTCACGAGCTGGGCGGCGAGCGCGGTACCACATTTGTGTGGCCAGGTTTCCCGTGGACGCTGGCTAGACCAGATACGTCCGGGGGACGCAAGTCTTTGAAACCCATTTGTAACTCGCTGCCTTTCGGCTCACGAGCTGGGCGGCGAGCGCTGCCACATTTGCGTGGCCAGGTTTCCCGTGGACGCTGGCTAGACCAGATACGTCCGGCGGACGCAAGCCTTTGAAACCGATTTGTAAGTCCCAGCCTTTCGGGTAACGAGCTGGGTGGCGAGCGCGGTACCACATTTGTGTGGCTAGGTTTCCCGTGGACGCTGGCTAGACCAGATACGTCCGGCCGACGTAAGCCTTTGAAACCCATTTGTAACTCGCTGCCTTTCGGCTCACGAGCAGGGCGGCGAGCGCGGTGCCACATTTGTGTGGCGAGGTTTCTCGTGGACGCTGGCTAGACCAGATTCGTCTGGCGGACGCAAGCCTTTGAAACCCATTTGTAACTTGCTGCCTTTCGGCTCACGAGCTGGGCGGCGAGCGCGGTACCATATTTGTGTGGCCAGGTTTCCCGTGGACGCTGGCTAGACCAGATACGTCCGATGGACGCAAGCCTTTGAAACCCATTTGTAACTCGCTGCCTTTCGACTCACGACATGGGCGGCGAATGCGGTGCCACATTTGTGTGGCCAGGTTTCCCGTGGACGCTGGCTAGACCAGATACGTCCGGCAGACGCAAGCCTTTGAAACCCATTTGTAACTCGCTGCCTTTCGGCTCACGAGCTGGGCGGCGAGCGCGGTACCAGATTTGTGTGGCCAGGTTTCCCGTGGACGCTGGCTAGACCAGATACGTCAGGCGGACGCAAGCCTTTGAAACGTATTTGTAACTCGCTGCCTTTCGGCTCGCGAACTAAGCGGCGAGCGCGGTGCCACATTTGGGTGGCCAGGTTTCCCGTGGACGGTGGCTAGACAAGATACGTCCGGCGGATGCAAGCCTTTGAAACCCATTTGTAACTCTCTACCTTTCGGCTCACGAGCTGGGCGGCGAGCGCTGCCACATTTGCGTGGCCAGGTTTCCTGTGGACGCTGGCTAGACCAGATACGTCCGGCGGATGCAAGCCTTTGAAACGCATTTGTAACTCGCTGCCTTTCGGCTCGCGAGCTGGGCGGCGAGCGCGGTGCCACATTTGTGTGGCCAAGTTTCCCGTGGACGGTGGCTAGACAAGATACGTCCGGCGGATGCAAGCCTTTGAAACCCATTTGTAACTCTCTTCCTTTTGGCTCTCGAGCTGGGCGGCGAGCGCTGCCACATTTGCGTGGCCAGGTTTCCCGTGGACGCTGGCTAGACCAGATACGTCCGGCCGACGCAAGCCTTTGAAACCCATTTGTAACTCGCTGCCTTTCGGCTCACGAGCTGGGCGGCGAGCGCGGTACCACATTTGTGTGGCCAGGTTCCCCGTGGACGCTGGCTAGACCAGATACGTCCGGCGGACGCAAGCCTTTGAAACCCATTTGTAACTCGCTGCCTTTCGGCTCACGAGCTGGGTGGCGAGCGCGGTACCACATTTGTGTGGCCAGGTTTCCCGTGGACGCTGGCTAGACCAGATACGTCCGGCGGACGCAAGCCTTTGAAACCCATTTTGTAACTCGCTGCCTTTCGGCTCACGAGCTGGGCGGTGAGCGCGGTACCACATTTGTGTGGCCTGGTTCCCCGTGGACGCTGGCTAGACCAGATACGTCCGGCGGACGCAAGCCTTTGAAACCCATTTGTAACTCGCTGCCTTTCGGCTCACGAGCTGGGCGGTGAGCGCGGTACCACATTTGTGTGGCCAGGTTTCCCGTGGACGCTGGCTAAACCAGATACGTTCGGCGGACGCAAGCCTTTGAAACCCATTTGTAACTCGCTGCCTTTCGGCTCACGAGCATGGGCGGCGAGCGCTGCCACATTTGCGTGGCCAGGTTTCCCGTGGACGCTGGCTAGACCAGATACGTCCGGCGGACGCAAGCCTTTGAAACCCATTTGTAACTCGCTGCCTTTCGGCTCACGAGCTGGGCGGCGAGCACGGTACCACATTTGTGTGGCCAGGTTTCCCGTGGACGGTGGCTAGACAAGATACGTCCGGCGGATGCAAGCCTTTGATACCCATTTGTAACTCTCTGCCTTTTGGCTCACGAGCTGGGGGGCGAGCGCTGCCACATTTGCGTGGCCAGGTTTCCCGTGGACGCTGGCTAGACCAGATACGTCCGGCGGACGCAAGCCTTTGAAACCCATTTGTAACTCGCTGCCTTTCGGCTCATGAGCTGGGCGGCGAGCGCGGTACCACATTTGTGTGGCCAGGTTCCCCGTGGACGCTGGCTAGACCAGATACGTCCGGCGGACGCAAGCCTTTGAAACCCATTTGTAACTCGCTGCCTTTCGGCTCACGAGCTGGGCGGCGAGCGCGGTACCACATTTGTGTGGCCAGGTTCCCCGTGGACGCTGGCTAGACCAGATACGTCCGGCGGACGCAAGCCTTTGAAACCCATTTGTAACTCGCTGCCTTTCGGCTCACGAGCTGGGTGGCGAGCGCGGTACCACATTTGTGTGGCCAGGTTTCCCGTGGACGCTGGCTAGACCAGATACGTCCGGCGGACGCAAGCCTTTGAAACCCATTTTGTAACTCGCTGCCTTTCGGCTCACGAGCTGGGCGGTGAGCGCGGTACCACATTTGTGTGGCCTGGTTCCCCGTGGACGCTGGCTAGACCAGATACGTCCGGCGGACGCAAGCCTTTGAAACCCATTTGTAACTCGCTGCCTTTCGGCTCACGAGCTGGGCGGTGAGCGCGGTACCACATTTGTGTGGCCAGGTTTCCCGTGGACGCTGGCTAAACCAGATACGTTCGGCGGACGCAAGCCTTTGAAACCCATTTGTAACTCGCTGCCTTTCGGCTCACGAGCATCGGCGGCGAGCGCTGCCACATTTGCGTGGCCAGGTTTCCCGTGGACGCTGGCTAGACCAGATACGTCCGGCGGACGCAAGCCTTTGAAACCCATTTGTAACTCGCTGCCTTTCGGCTCACGAGCTGGGCGGCGAGCACGGTACCACATTTGTGTGGCCAGGTTTCCCGTGGACGGTGGCTAGATAAGATACGTCCGGCGGATGCAAGCCTTTGAAACCCATTTGTAACTCTCTGCCTTTCGGCTCACGAGCTGGGCGGTGAGCGCGGTACCACATTTGTGTGGCCTGGTTCCCCGTGGACGCTGGCTAGACCAGATACGTCCGAGGGACGCAAGCCTTTGAAACCCATTTGTAACTCGCTGCCTTTCGGCTCACGAGCTGGGCGGCGAGCGCGGTACCACATTTGTGTGGCCAGGTTTCCCGTGGACGCTGGCTAGACCAGATACGTCCGGGGGACGCAAGTCTTTGAAACCCATTTGTAACTCGCTGCCTTTCGGCTCACGAGCTGGGCGGCGAGCGCTGCCACATTTGCGTGGCCAGGTTTCCCGTGGATGCTGGCTAGACCAGATACGTCCGGCGGACGCAAGCCTTTGAAACCGATTTGTAAGTCCCAGCCTTTCGGGTAACGAGCTGGGTGGCGAGCGCGGTACCACATTTGTGTGGCTAGGTTTCCCGTGGACGCTGGCTAGACCAGATACGTCCGGCCGACGCAAGCCTTTGAAACCCATTTGTAACTCGCTGCCTTTCGGCTCACGAGCAGGGCGGCGAGCGCGATGCCACATTTGTGTGGCGAGGTTTCTCGTGGACGCTGGCTAGACCAGATTCGTCTGGCGGACGCAAGCCTTTGAAACCCATTTGTAACTTGCTGCCTTTCGGCTCACGAGCTGGGCGGCGAGCGCGGTACCATATTTGTGTGGCCAGGTTTCCCGTGGACGCTGGCTAGACCAGATACGTCCGATGGACGCAAGCCTTTGAAACCCATTTGTAACTCGCTGCCTTTCGACTCACGACATGGGCGGCGAATGCGGTGCCACATTTGTGTGGCCAGGTTTCCCGTGGACGCTGGCTAGACCAGATACGTCCGGCAGACGCAAGCCTTTGAAACCCATTTGTAACTCGCTGCCTTTCGGCTCACGAGCTGGGCGGCGAGCGCGGTATCAGATTTGTGTGGCCAGGTTTCCCGTGGACGCTGGCTAGACCAGATACGTCAGGCGGACGCAAGCCTTTGAAACGTATTTGTAACTCGCTGCCTTTCGGCTCGCGAGCTGAGCGGCGAGCGCGGTGCCACATTTGGGTGGCCAGGTTTCCCGTGGACGGTGGCTAGACAAGATACGTCCGGCGGATGCAAGCCTTTGAAACCCATTTGTAACTCTCTACCTTTCGGCTCACGAGCTGGGCGGCGAGCGCTGCCACATTTGCGTGGCCAGGTTTCCTGTGGACGCTGGCTAGACCAGATACGTCCGGCGGATGCAAGCCTTTGAAACGCATTTGTAACTCGCTGCCTTTCGGCTCGCGAGCTGGGCGGCGAGCGCGGTGCCACATTTGTGTGGCCAAGTTTCCCGTGGACGGTGGCTAGACAAGATACGTCCGGCGGATGTAAGCCTTTGAAACCCATTTGTAACTCTCTGCCTTTTGGCTCTCGAGCTGGGCGGCGAGCGCTGCCACATTTGCGTGGCCAGGTTTCCCGTGGACGCTGGCTAGACCAGATACGTCCGGCCGACGCAAGCCTTTGAAACCCATTTGTAACTCGCTGCCTTTCGGCTCACGAGCTGGGCGGCGAGCGCGGTACCACATTTGTGTGGCCAGGTTCCCCGTGGACGCTGGCTAGACCAGATACGTCCGGCGGACGCAAGCCTTTGAAACCCATTTGTAACTCGCTGCCTTTCGGCTCACGAGCTGGGCGGTGAGCGCGGTACCACATTTGTGTGGCCATGTTCCCCGTGGACGCTGGCTAGACCAGATACGTCCGGCGGACGCAAGCCTTTGAAACCCATTTGTAACTCGCTGCCTTTCGGCTCACGAGCTGGGCGGTGAGCGCGGTACCACATTTGTGTGGCCAGGTTTCCCGTGGACGCTGGCTAGACCAGATACGTCCGGCGGACGCAAGCCTTTGAAACCCATTTGTAACTCGCTGCCTTTCGGCTCACGAGCTGGGTGGCGAGCGCGGTACCACATTTGTGTGGCCAGGTTTCCCGTGGACGCTGGCTAGACCAGATACGTCCGGCGGACGCAAGCCTTTGAAACCCATTTTGTAACTCGCTGCCTTTCGGCTAACGAGCTGGGCGGTGAGCGCGGTACCACATTTGTGTGGCCTGGTTCCCCGTGGACGCTGGCTAGACCAGATACGTCCGGCGGACGCAAGCCTTTGAAACCCATTTGTAACTCACTGCCTTTCGGCTCACGAGCTGGGCGGTGAGCGCGGTACCACATTTGTGTGGCCAGGTTTCCCGTGGACGCTGGCTAAACTAGATACGTTCGGCGGACGCAAGCCTTTGAAACCCATTTGTAACTCGCTGCCTTTCGGCTCACGAGCATGGGCGGCGAGCGCTGCCACATTTGCGTGGCCAGGTTTCCCGTGGACGCTGGCTAGACCAGATACGTCCGGCGGACGCAAGCCTTTGAAACCCATTTGTAACTCGCTGCCTTTCGGCTCACGAGCTGGGCGGCGAGCACGGTACCACATTTGTGTGGCCAGGTTTCCCGTGGACGGTGGCTAGACAAGATACGTCCGGCGGATGCAAGCCTTTGAAACCCATTTGTAACTCTCTGCCTTTTGGCTCACGAGCTGGGGGGCGAGCGCTGCCACATTTGCGTGGCCAGGTTTCCCGTGGACGCTGGCTAGACCAGATACGTCCGGCGGACGCAAGCCTTTGAAACCCATTTGTAACTCGCTGCCTTTCGGCTCATGAGCTGGGCGGCGAGCGCGGTACCACATTTGTGTGGCCAGGTTCCCCGTGGACGCTGGCTAGACCAGATACGTCCGGCGGACGCAAGCCTTTGAAACCCATTTGTAACTCGCTGCCTTTCAGCTCACGAGCTGGGCGGCGAGCGCGGTACCACATTTGTGTGGCCAGGTTCCCCGTGGACGCTGGCTAGACCAGATACGTCCGGCGGACGCAAGCCTTTGAAACCCATTTGTAACTCGCTGCCTTTCGGCTCACGAGCTGGGTGGCGAGCGCGGTACCACATTTGTGTGGCCAGGTTTCCCGTGGACGCTGGCTAGACCAGATACGTCCGGCGGACGCAAGCCTTTGAAACCCATTTTGTAACTCGCTGCCTTTCGGCTCACGAGCTGGGCGGTGAGCGCGGTACCACATTTGTGTGGCCTGGTTCCCCGTGGACGCTGGCTAGACCAGATACGTCCGGCGGACGCAAGCCTTTGAAACCCATTTGTAACTCGCTGCCTTTCGGCTCACGAGCTGGGCGGTGAGCGCGGTACCACATTTGTGTGGCCAGGTTTCCCGTGGACGCTGGCTAAACCAGATACGTTCGGCGGACGCAAGCCTTTGAAACCCATTTGTAACTCGCTGCCTTTCGGCTCACGAGCATGGGCGGCGAGCGCTGCCACATTTGCGTGGCCAGGTTTCCCGTGGACGCTGGCTGGACCAGATACGTCCGGCGGACGAAAGCCTTTGAAACCCATTTGTAACTCGCTGCCTTTCGGCTCACGAGCTGGGCGGCGAGCACGGTACCACATTTGTGTGGCCAGGTTTCCCGTGGACGGTGGCTAGACAAGATACGTCCGGCGGATGCAAGCCTTTGAAACCCATTTGTAACTCTCTGCCTTTTGGCTCACGAGCTGGGGGGCGAGCGCTGCCACATTTGCGTGTCCAGGTTTCCCGTGGACGCTGGCTAGACCAGATACGTCCGGCGGACGCAAGCCTTTGAAACCCATTTGTAACTCGCTGCCTTTCGGCTCATGAGCTGGGCGGCGAGCGCGGTACCACATTTGTGTGGCCAGGTTCCCCGTGGACGCTGGCTAGACCAGATACGTCCGGCGGACGCAAGCCTTTGAAACCCATTTGTAACTCGCTGCCTTTCGGCTCACGAGCTGGGTGGCGAGCGCGGTACCACATTTGTGTGGCCAGGTTTCCCGTGGACGCTGGCTAGACCAGATACGTCCGGCGGACGCAAGCCTTTGAAACCCATTTTGTAACTCGCTGCCTTTCGGCTCACGAGCTGGGCGGCGAGCGCTGTACCACATTTGTGTGGCCTGGTTCCCCGTGGACGCTGGCTAGACCAGATACGTCCGGCGGACGCAAGCCTTTGAAACCCATTTGTAACTCGCTGCCTTTCGGCTCACGAGCTAGGCGGTGAGCGCGGTACCACATTTGTGTGGCCAGGTTTCCCGTGGACGCTGGCTAAACCAGATACGTTCGGCGGACGCAAGCCTTTGAAACCCATTTGTAACTCGCTGCCTTTCGGCTCACGAGCATGGGCGGCGAGCGCTGCCACATTTGCGTGGCCAGGTTTCCCGTGGACGCTGGCTAGACCAGATACGTCCGGCGGACGCAAGCCTTTGAAACCCATTTGTAACTCGCTGCCTTTCGGCTCACGAGCTGGGCGGCGAGCACGGTACCACATTTGTGTGGCCAGGTTTCCCGTGGACGGTGGCTAGACAAGATACGTCCGGCGGATGCAAGCCTTTGAAACCCATTTGTAACTCTCTGCCTTTCGGCTCACGAGCTGGGTGGCGAGCGCGGTACCACATTTGTGTGGCCAGGTTTCCCGTGGACGCTGGCTAGACAAGATACGTCCGGCGGATGCAAGCCTTTGAAACCCATTTGTAACTCTCTGCCTTTTGGCTCACGAGCTGGGGGGCGAGCGCTGCCACATTTGCGTGGCCAGGTTTCCCGTGGACGCTGGCTAGACCAGATACGTCCGGCGGATGCAAGCCTTTGAAACCCATTTGTAACTCGCTGCCTTTCGGCTCATGAGCTGGGCGGCGAGCGCGGTACCACATTTGTGTGGCCAGGTTCCCCGTGGACGCTGGCTAGACCAGATACGTCCGGCGGACGCAAGCCTTTGAAACCCATTTGTAACTCGCTGCCTTTCGGCTCACGAGCTGGGTGGCGAGCGCGGTACCACATTTGTGTGGCCAGGTTTCCCGTGGACGCTGGCTAGACCAGATACGTCCGGCGGACGCAAGCCTTTGAAACCCATTTGTAACTCGCTGCCTTTCGGCTCACGAGCTGGGTGGCGAGCGCGGTACCACATTTGTGTGGCCAGGTTTCCCGTGGACGCTGGCTAGACCAGATACGTCCGGCGGACGCAAGCCTTTGAAACCCATTTTGTAACTCGCTGGCTTTCGGCTCACGAGCTGGGCGGTGAGCGCGGTACCACATTTGTGTGGCCTGGTTCCCCGTGGACGCTGGCTAGACCAGATACGTCCGGCGGACGCAAGCCTTTGAAACCCATTTGTAACTCGCTGCCTTTCGGCTCACGAGCTGGGCGGTGAGCGCGGTACCACATTTGTGTGGCCAGGTTTCCCGTGGACGCTGGCTAGACCAGATACGTCCGGCGGACGCAAGCCTTTGAAACCCATTTGTAACTCGCTGCCTTTCGGCTCACGAGCTGGGTGGCGAGCGCGGTACCACATTTGTGTGGCCAGGTTTCCCGTGGACGCTGGCTAGACCAGATACGTCCGGCGGACGCAAGCCTTTGAAACCCATTTTGTAACTCGCTGCCTTTCGGCTCACGAGCTGGGCGGTGAGCGCGGTACCACATTTGTGTGGCCTGGTTCCCCGTGGACGCTGGCTAGACCAGATACGTCCGGCGGACGCAAGCCTTTGAAACCCATTTGTAACTCGCTGCCTTTCGGCTCACGAGCTGGGCGGTGAGCGCGGTACCACATTTGTGTGGCCAGGTTTCCCGTGGACGCTGGCTAAACTAGATACGTTCGGCGGACGCAAGCCTTTGAAACCCATTTGTAACTCGCTGCCTTTCGGCTCACGAGCATGGGCGGCGAGCGCTGCCACATTTGCGTGGCCAGGTTTCCCGTGGACGCTGGCTAGACCAGATACGTCCGGCGGACGCAAGCCTTTGAAACCCATTTGTAACTCGATGCCTTTCGGCTCACGAGCTGGGCGGCGAGCACGGTACCACATTTGTGTGGCCAGGTTTCCCGTGGACGGTGGCTAGACAAGATACGTCCGGCGGATGCAAGCCTTTGAAACCCATTTGTAACTCTCTGCCTTTTGGCTCACGAGCTGGGGGGCGAGCGCTGCCACATTTGCGTGGCCAGGTTTCCCGTGGACGCTGGCTAGACCAGATACGTCCGGCGGACGCAAGCCTTTGAAACCCATTTGTAACTCGCTGCCTTTCGGCTCATGAGCTGGGCGGCGAGCGCGGTACCACATTTGTGTGGCCAGGTTCCCCGTGGACGCTGGCTAGACCAGATACGTCCGGCGGACGCAAGCCTTTGAAACCCATTTGTAACTCGCTGCCTTTCAGCTCACGAGCTGGGCGGCGAGCGCGGTACCACATTTGTGTGGCCAGGTTCCCCGTGGACGCTGGCTAGACCAGATACGTCCGGCGGACGCAAGCCTTTGAAACCCATTTGTAACTCGCTGCCTTTCGGCTCACGAGCTGGGTGGCGAGCGCGGTACCACATTTGTGTGGCCAGGTTTCCCGTGGACGCTGGCTAGACCAGATACGTCCGGCGGACGCAAGCCTTTGAAACCCATTTTGTAACTCGCTGCCTTTCGGCTCACGAGCTGGGCGGTGAGCGCGGTACCACATTTGTGTGGCCTGGTTCCCCGTGGACGCTGGCTAGACCAGATACGTCCGGCGGACGCAAGCCTTTGAAACCCATTTGTAACTCGCTGCCTTTCGGCTCACGAGCTGGGCGGTGAGCGCGGTACCACATTTGTGTGGCCAGGTTTCCCGTGGACGCTGGCTAAACCAGATACGTTCGGCGGACGCAAGCCTTTGAAACCCATTTGTAACTCGCTGCCTTTCGGCTCACGAGCATGGGCGGCGAGCGCTGCCACATTTGCGTGGCCAGGTTTCCCGTGGACGCTGGCTGGACCAGATACGTCCGGCGGACGAAAGCCTTTGAAACCCATTTGTAACTCGCTGCCTTT